>NC_056737.1:1194503164-1194843164 GCF_019279795.1 Protopterus annectens
CAGCCCCCTTACAAGTGAAATCAGTGATCACTCAGTCTATTATATGTCAATGTCTACCTATTTAGTTATGTGCTTAGCAATCTCACTATTTATTTATTTATTTATTTTACATTTGTTAACCGGGCTAGTCTGGCTGGATGCATGTCCATTTTCAGCAGAGGCCCGAGGAGAAAAGCTCCACTATTAGACTAAGACAATACATGAGGAATACTTTACTAATTAGATCAATCTTTTTTAACAAAAGAACAAAAATAAAACAAAACAAAAATGTACAAGGACAAAATACAGTTTGTCTTGACTAACTTACTAGGTTACAACTATCTAACTAATGTAAATAAAGTAACATGGAACAAGGAAAATGTAAGCATTTATCACTCTGTCAACCCTGCCTGTCTGTTTGTGTATCTGCTTATCTATCCATTTATTTGGTAACAGTAGGCCTCTAATGACTTGAACAAAAAAGGTAAAAAACACTTTTAAAAGTAATAGTAAACTTAATTTACTTGTGTAACTGCACACAGTTAACATGGGGGCAACACAGGTGGTTACCAAACAACAAACAGTTCTGTCTACTGCACTAACTACATCACTGCGATTTTGGAGCAAAATGTACGTAGAAATGCTATTCTCAATTTTCTTCACATATGTGTCTCATGAGTAAATTAGTTAACAAAAAAACTGAGTAAGTGAACAAAAACACTTAGCATCTTATTGAAAACTTACACTTGGGCACTGGCAGATCCTAATCCTATTAGTTTCTTCAAATGAAACCGCAATGTTTTAGGTAACTCATTGAGAGATGTGAAGTGTATAGGTTTTGGTGCTCCGTCCAGATAGTCCATACATCTGCAAAGAGTAGAAAATACAATGTACTTAGATACATTTTAAGATAAACATTGAGACTGACAATGCCTGAATATTTCAGATTTTAACAAATATCAGAATAATATAATAAACTCACTCTGTTGTTAGGATAGTGAGGAAGCAATCATGAAAATAAAGTGTAATTTTGGTACTTCTCAAGAAGGGCAAAGCAGATCGATCAGAGAGTAAATTTATAGGTACCCATCAAATCAGCCAGCTTTAATGTGAAGGATGCTATGGTGTCTCTTTAGCATGCATGAGAAGTCTGCCTTGTAGGTGGGGTAGGCAGTGGGTGCTAAGTTTGGCTTTGCACTGCATTGTATGTGTTGGTGGAGATATAACTCCCTACTTCTGGTATTAGTGGAGTTATTTGATTTAATGAGATGCAGGGGATCAAAGATGATGGTGTCTCTAATGGGACAAACTACAAGGCATGACTCACATCACAACAATCTGTAAAAACCCCAGAAGAGGGATAGCACTTTAAGCCTTTCATGGTATCTCTGGGATTTTAGGCCAGCAATCTTCTTGGTTAAGAACATCTGGAACGCTTCCAATCACTTAGTATGTCTAGAATGGTACATCCCAGAGTAGGCATTGTACTCAATAATTGGTCTGACTAGGGCTGAACACAGAAGGATGTTAACTGATTTTCTTTTTATCTAAATAATGTGCTTTTAGATATTAGTTGACCTAAGCAGAAGGATTTTCCAACCACTGTTAATATGTGGAAGTCAAACAAAAGGGAATTATCAATCCAGGCTCCAAAATCGCTGACTACATTATTATTTTCAGTGGGATGTTGGGTATACTGTATGTTAAGCATCAGTTGTTTATGAGGGTTAGAGCCTGCTGTAATGTATGGGTATTGGAATGAGATTTGACAATAATGGCCAGTTTGTAGTCATCTGCAATGTTATTTAACCAAAGATCCCATTTTCTGGTCTGGACATTGGAGAAGTACATGCCAAAAAGGAGGGGTCTGAGTACTGAGTTCTGATGCAGCCCTCCTAAGTGAAATGCTAATTACTGATGGTTAAATTGACCTGGTTATATGGTTTCCCTGAACCTGTGCAGTAAATTGTGTCAGAAGCATCAAAACTATTATGCACAGACAGGGATTTGCTGTGTCAAAGAGGTCCTTGTGAGAGAAATTAGGTTGTCAGAAGTAATTTTTTGTTGCTGAAACTTTTCAGTAAAGTCAACAAACATTGGTGTACTAAAACTGTAGCAGTTATGTTCACTTAAGTGGGAAAAAAATAACTGTGGCTTTAGCGACATCTGTTCACGCTTAAGTGAGCCATAAAGTACAGTACAGCTTTTAAAAAATCTTTATAAGAAAGATATGCAGCCACTGATCAGCAACTGTTCAACCTCCCAACAGCAGACATCAACCATATTAATCCAACAATCTTCCTGTGATGTCCCCACTCTGGGCTAGTAATCCAGGATCCTGAATCCTCACCACTGACACTGGAGAGGGATGTTCACTTGGAATACAAATGGATACACTCTATTTCCAGATGCATCAAGCACAATTTCCCTTAAAAGCACACAGGGAACACACTCAGCTCAGGGTCTGGCTTCCTCTCTCTGTCTCTCCCCAGCTCCCCATTGAGGCTCCCCACTGACACAGCTGCAGAGTGAGGTCCTTAGCTGAGTGTTCAAGCCAAGTCCTTCAGCACCTTCTATGTGAAACCAATGCTTTGTGTCCCAGCTCCAAGTAGCGCACACACACACACACACACACACACACACACACACACACACACACACACACACACACACACACACACACACTAACACACACTCTCTTTGAGATTTAATTTTCACACACATACACACACCCGGGAAAGGCTGGCACAGATTACCCACTCTACCAACTTTGCCCAGACTATAAGGTAGATTCACTGCCACCAGTCAGTTACTATGAGCCTGTTAAAAGGGCATCCAATTATACTGAGTGAAATTAATATTAACACAAATCGTAATGTTGACCAAACACCCAGGCTTTCAGGAGTGGCCACAATTATCACTAAATAAATATATGCAAATGCTCTCAGAGTTTAAATATTTTCTAAAAGGACCAGCCACAATGAAAAATTTAAATACATTTAATAATAAATAATAAAAGAACAAAAAAATACAGTAAACACCAGAGTTTCAATCACAGGAAATATTAAAAATAACACAGGTGCACAGGTTCATAGGTTCATAGGTTCATACTAGGCTATCTGCCCAAGGGCATTTATAAGCCTAGCCAGAGTTTTGTGGCTTTCGCCACCCCTTTAGTTTGGAGGATACTATGCCCATTATTTTGCTGTGCCTCTGTCAAGCAGTGACACTGAGATAATCCCTGGGGTATATCTGCGATCTCCCATCCATTGGTCAAGATTTCTCTTGAACAATGCCAGCGAGGTGCTCTGCCTCACATGTACCGGGATTTTGTTCCACAGCATAGGGAGTCTCTGGGTGATAAATCTGTCCCTCCAGCACGTCCTATTAATAACCGTGTCAAGGTTTAAGTCTCCCACCCTTGTAGTTCTGAGGGATCTAGATTTTTTGAGGTGAAGCATGTTCATCAATTCTGGGTTGGACATGGCCTTGTATGTCAGGCACAGGTCACCTCCGAGCAGACGGTAAGCGACTGAGTAGAGCTGAAGTTCCTTCAGTCGGGCAGCATAGGACATATTTTTGATACCCTTTATCCTTTTGGTGAGGAACTTTTGGGGCCTTTCCAGTTGCTGCAGGTGTCGTGTCAGATACATTCCGAATGGGGCATTGTACTCAATCATTGGCCTGATGAGTGATGAGTACAGGGGGACGATGACTTCCCTTGATCTAGATGTGAATCCCTTCATGATCAGGTGGGCAATGTAGAAGGTCTTCCTAACTACTTAGGCAACGTGAGTATCAAATGAAAGGTTACTGTCAACCTGGGTACCCAGATCCCTGATAACCTCTTCTGTGCTTAGTGGGTTGCCACCTATATGGTAGCTAAGGGTAACCTTGTTTTTCCCGAAGGGTATGACTATGCATTTTTTGGCGTTTAACTTTAGGCCATGGTTCTGGCACCAGTTTTCCATTTCTATAAGACCCTTCTGAAGGATATCTGTGTCAGATGTGTTCTCAACTATGGCGCCCAGTTTGCAGTCATCTGCAAATTTTGTCAGCCATAATCCTCCTGTGTTTGCTTGTACTTCTGAAAAGTAGATGCCGAACAGGAGAGGGCCCAGGACTGAGCCCTGTGGGACACCACTCGTGACAGGCTTTGAGTCTGACATGGTGCCAGCAACTCTGACCCTGTGGGTTCTGTCACTTAGCCAATTTGCAACCCATCTTGTGACGTATGGGTTTACATTTAAGCTGATGAGTTTTTCAATGATACCTGAGTGGGTATTGTGTTGAAAGCCTTTGCCAGGTCGAGGTAGGCTGTGTGGACTGCCTTTCCCTTCTCAATGGCCTTGGTGACTGTTTCGAAAAAGTCCACCGGGTTTAAAAGGCATGATCTGCCCTTGACAAAGCCAAACTGGGTCGGATCCAAAGTCTGCAAGTCTCCTATGTCTTTATTTATGAGTTCCATTATGATCCTCTCCATAGCTTTGCAGATCAAGCTTGTCAAGCTGATGGGACGGTAATTTCCCAGGTCGGTGGAGGCACCTCCTTTGTGAAGTGGGACCACAGTTGCCATACGCCACTCCTTAGGCACGTATCCTGAGGTGAGGCTAAGATTAAACAGCTGCCCATACAGTTATAGAAAAACAATACTTAATTAATCTCACTATATTTTCCTGACTAATCTAAATAATAGTATTCCTAGGGCCACTTACTAGAGCAAGGCAAGATGAAGTAGATGAGTGGTCTTCCTTCTTTGTCAGGTTCCAAGAAACAGACTGCCCAGTCTGACTGAGAGACTCCCCAATATAATATCTAAATATTATTTCTAAAATAACTCCAGAAAGTCAGCCAGCCACAGTCAAAGAGCCACACAGTAAAATGCAAGTCAGTATGGAACCAAGAAAAAACACTGCAGTCACCAAGCTGAAGAGTAAAAACATCAACTTTAATAAAACATAAAAATCGGCTATTAAAATCAAATACCAATATGATAAGCACTTTCAGGTTATTACAACCCTTCTTCAGATCTAATGAGTAAATCCATCCTCAGATATTTAAGTTAAAAGTGACCAGTCATAAAACAACTCATCTTAAATTAACTAAAATCAACCAATCTTCGGTGATCTAATGAACACACCTTCAAAGTGAGGTTAGTCACTTGGTGAAATCTTATTGGTTGCTCATCATCTCATTCATAGAAAAGGAAACACAGTGACTTACAGCATCTCCACTCTGTAGAGCTGGCTTAATCAAATGATTGGTGCTCGGATCTAATGATAACCAATCATTAACATCGCACGACTAATGCCAGTTATCAATGGCCAATCTTTAGTACTTTAGTGAGCACACCTTCAAGAGGAGTGTTCATTCTTCAGAAAATCAAAATGTACATTATTCACAAAGATGACTATCTTTTCTAAAGCCTCCATTTTTAGAGGGTTACTCGCGTAATCTCCTTAGTTACTCATTACCGTCTTCATGTAATGGCAGCCACAGTCACTTCCATCTGGTGCTGAGATATGATGATAGCCAATCATAAACATCACATGAGTAATACTGGTCCTGAAAAATTAGTCTTTAACATTCTGATGAACATATTTCCAAAGGATCTGTCCGTTCTTCAAAAGACCATGATTACATTATTTATAAAGATCTCTGTCATTTCTAAAGCCTCCACTGATTAGGAAGACTGGATCTCTTAATGAAATCTCCTTAGTTACTCAACATCTCCTTCATAGAAAGGCAGCCATGATCACTTCAAATATCTCCATCTAGAGATGGCTTAACCAAATGATTGGTGTTCAAATCTGATAGTAGCCAGTCATTAATACCACACAACTAATACTGGTTCTGAATGACAAATTCACAATCATCTAGTGAACACACCTCAAAAAGAGTGTCCACTCTTCAAGGAAATGAAATATACTTTATTTACAAAAAACACTGTCATTTCTAAAGCCTACATCCTTTAAGGGCAGGTTTTACTAATAGATTAGTATTCAACTCTGGTAATTTATCTATCTGTAATTCAGCTATCCACATCATCTCTGCCTGCTCAGTCTTCTCAATAATATTGCCTTCACGAACATTGTCAAAAATCACTTGAATAAACATAAAAAGAAAGCAATGTCCTGGATTAAGCATTTCATGCATAGCTAATGGACTCTTCAAGTCTTGCAACCTCGTATCACTCATATGCTGCAATATACGTTCTTTGAGCTGTCTATGTTTTTCCTACATCGGGGCCCGATGATGACTTCCTTGAATATTTAGAGCTCAAGTGGCAGGTTAAATTAAATGCATGTCAGCCACCTGGGCTCAATGACAAGTTATCCATTAGTTCTGTATTAAAACTAAAATCAGCTTTTTTATGTGATTTTATTTAAGATCTGTGTTTTAAATCATACTTCAATACATAACACATTAATGTCTATGTGGTTGGTAGGTGGCAATTGGTGTGTTGTAGTGGGCAGTTACTGTGATTATGTGTTACTGTCTTTTTAAACTGCTTAATTATTTTACAGGAAATTATGTTTGCTTTGACAACCAATGGCTGTAAGGGTTAGGGTATTTAAATATGGCATTTTCTGTTTGTTCTTGTTCTGATGAAGTCTTGTGATTTTGACGAAAGCGCTTAACTTTTTTCAATACATTTTCTGGATTTAGTGCTGCAGTGTTCCTTTGGTGATCCTCTTCATATATTTTTTACTTGGTTTTGGTGTTCGTTGTTTCTAAGTTTGTTTTAGTCATGGATGGTGGGGAGCAACCCAGTAGCACTGGCAGCATGGACTTGAACATTATTGCTCAAATGATGGCAACACTTGCATCTACTGTTGCTGGGCTTTCCGCTAAGATAGAGTCACTTCTGGGTCAATTAGCGGATAATCGTAGTCAGGGGCTCAATAATACTGGTATATCGACTCCTGACATCTCAATGATTACTCCATCACAAAGGAGCACTAATTCTAACAATCACTCTTATGAATGAGGTCTGGCAGGCAGCAGTAATGTTAATAGGAGTGGACTAGCATCTAGCAACACGCTAGATGCACGTAATGACAACATGCCATCATTTTCGGTTGAGCAGTGGCTCAGGAACGGAATTATCTTTGATGGACAGAATATGAATGCTACCAACCAACACAGCAGTCTCAAGCAACTATTTCAGGGTTTTAAGGAAGCCTTATTCAGGTACAAATGTTTGCAATTGGAAAATGAATATCTGCACGAGTGTGTAACGAGAAAGCAGATTCCCAAGGGCCTTCGGACATGGAAATATCCGACTGGGCTTACTAAGGACTCACAGTTACACTGGGACTTAAAGAACTTTTTCAATAAGCAAGGTTGTGAGTTGTTAAACATTTTTATTACTGATAACAATAAGAAAATGGCTGCTATTTTAAAGGACATTGACAAACTTCATACTGAAATTAAGCGTGATTTATTATTTGAGCACAGGTTGGTTGAATTTAACAATTTATTTAAAAGTGTTGATAATGACTTGGTGCAATTGCAAAAAAGGAAAAAAAGAAAACTGTTCAAGGATAAAACTGATTATGATGAGGGGAGGGCATACCCTGACCCACCCCTGGGCCAACAAGCTAGGTGGGCTGAAAGATGTGAAGAAGTTAATGTAATTAATGAAGATGATGAAGTGGTAGATTCAGTGAATGACAATGCCCCTTTAGAACCACCGCCTCTGAGGAGATCCCAGCGATTGATGAATCGGAGGGGGGAGACAAGAGAACGGAGGGTATGGACAAGTGAATTATCAGAATCAATGGGGGGGACAACAACAACAGTATTGGAGGTGATGAATGATACCAATGAAAGGGATGGGATGTATGAATGTACCATTGTGAAGAATCTCGAGCATGATTTCAGCATTTACAATTATATTAGGACAACTGTGAGTACTGATTGGGCAGAACTGTTCTCAAAAGGGCTCAACTTTTTGCCAACAACTGGTAGTGACATTGTCAATACTATTTTGGAGATTAAATTATTCACTAGGAAGTTGAATTTGGAACTCTTTTTTTCACAAGAAGGGGCTGGACAATGCATGTTGCAGGGAAATCTAGGCCATTAAATAGACCAAGTAATTTCATTACCCCTATGCACCCAACAGTACAAATGTATGAGACCATTTGTGAAAATGAATTCAGAAAAGTGGTTGCCAAAAACAATAACAAAAACCTTCTTGACAATAATGGGGCCAATAATTTAACTAGGCAAGAAACTACATTGCTCTGTAATATTTTGGAGGATGATGAAATTAGGATTATGAAACCAGATATGGGAGGAGGTATTGTTATCATGGATGTGTGTGATTACAATAGTAAAATGACTGACTTATTGTATAGTGACACATACACAGAGGTTTCCAAAAATGAGTTGAATATATCCTACAGGCATATAGATTTAGACATTGAACAACTTTTACTCAATGAGCAAATTACTGTAGAAACTTCTAGATTCTTGGAAACTAAGCATCCTAGGATTCCTACCATTTTTAGAATCCCTAAAATACATAAGAGTATCTCTGACCCCCCTCTTACGACTGATTGCCAATGCAAAAGCTTCTAAAACCTTCAGTTTGGCTAAATATATTGACAATACTGTTAAGCACACCCTCGATAACAAAGACCTGGTAATCAAGGACTCCTGGGACTTTCTGTCTAAAGTCAAGAACAGTATGTACCACGAGGACTTGATCTTGGTCACCATTGACATCTGTGACCTCTTCTCAGTAATACCCCATGATGTTGGACTAGAATGGTTCGATGACTATTTATGCTTAAACAGTACATTGAACCGTGACACTATCCTTACTATCAGGTCCTGTATGGAAATGGTTCTGGACAACAATGTTATCAATTTTGAGGGGCATTTTTTCAAGCAGGTGCAGGGGGGTGACAATGGGCGCATGTTGTGCACCGTCATTTGCTAACATTGTATTAGCACAGTGGGAAGACCTCTACATAGTGAACTCTGAATTCAAGGACATGTGGGTACTATATGGACGGTACCTGGATGATATGGTCTTATTTTGGCATGGGAGTGAAGATGACCTGAATAGGTTCTTCGTTTACATCAACAACACCACCAACTTTTTGAAATTTACCATGACCAAGGACCTTGACACATTGAATTATCTGGATGTTACTATTAAGAAAGATCACTTTAAGGGTAGGTTTACTTCGCACCTTTATCGAAAACATACCTATTCTCTTTGTTGCCACCCTCTGCATCAGAAAAAAACCCCTTATCAAGGGTCAGTATATGAGATTGACCAGAATGATGTCTGACCAGGACGATTTTATTAAAGAATGTGATGTCCTAATGGATATGTTGCAGAAAAGAGGTTACCCCTTTAACTTTGTCAATGACATAGCTGAAGAAGTCAAATCAAAAAGAGCTGGGGGTATTTATTCTACACTCTTGGAGAAGCCTGAAGGTTTGAAAAGACCTCTGGTTTGGTATAAGCTGACAGTGTCCTGCCCTTCACCAGGGATTTTTTTAACATTAGAAGCATAATGTATGATTTTTGGACCATGTTTTTGTTTGGATGAGAAAATCAACAAAAGGTTGGGGGAAAAAACCTCTTGTGGTTTACAAAAATGACACCTCCTTGAAAGGCCTGGTGGAGAGGAAAAAGTTAAAGGCAGGCCAAGGTGGAACTTTTAAATGTGGGAGGTGTGGACAATGCCCCTATATATTGGACACTTATTCCATTAGAGTCAGGAACTATAGTAAAATTACTACTAATAGGAAGTGTTACTGTTACACCAAGGGAGTGGTATATATTGCAATCTGTATGGTATGTGAGGGGTACTATGTGGGGAAGACAATTAGAGCCCTCGGACAAAAAATATATCAACACAACTATGATATACTAAAAAGCAAAGAAACCAATGCTTTATTTAAACATATAAAGGTACACCCGACACATTATTTTAAATTTTTTGTACTTGAAAAACTAGACCTGGGTTCACGAGGGGGCCCGATGATGACTTCCTTGAATATTTAGAGCTCAAGTGGCAGATTAAATTAAATGCATGTCAACCACCTGGGCTCAATGGCAAGTTATCCATTACTTCTGTATTAAAACTAAAATCAGCTTTTTTATGTGATTTTATTTAAGATCTGAGTTTTAAATCATACTTTAATACACAACACATTAATGTCTATGTGGTTGGTAGGTGGCAATTGGTGTGTGTAGTGGGCAGTTACTGTGATTATGTGTTACTGTCTTTTTAAACTGCTTAATTATTTTACAGGAAATGATGTTTGCTTTGTCAACCAATGGCTGTAAGGGTTAGGGTATTTAAATGCGGCATTTTCTGTTTGTTCTTGTTCGGATTTAAGTCTTGTGATTTTGACGAAAGCACTTAACTTTTTTTAATAAATTTTCTGGATTTAGTGCTGCAGTGTTCCTTTGGTGATCCTCTTCATATATTTTTTACTTGGTTTTGGTGTTCGCTGTTTCTAAATTAGTCTTTAATATTTTGATGAACATATCTCCAAAGGATCTGTCCATTCTTTAAAAGACCATGGTTACAGTATTTATAAAGATCTCTGTCATTTCTAAAGCCTCCACTCATTAGGAAGACTGGATCTCTTAATGAAATCTCCTTAGTTACTCAACATCTCCTTCATAGAAAGGCAGCCATGATCACTTCAAATATCTCCATCTAGAGATGGCTTAACCAAATGATTGGTGTTCAAATCTGATAGTAGCCAGTCATTAACACCACACAACTAATACTGGTTCTGAATGACAAATTCACAATCATCTAGTGAACGCACCTCAAAAAGAGTGTCCACTCTTCAAGAAAATGAAGTATACTTTATTTACACAAAACACTGTCATTTCTGAAGCCTACATCCTTTAAGGGCAGGTTTTACTAATAGATTAGTATTCAACTCTGGTAATTTATCTATCTGTAATTCAGCTATCCACATCATCTCTGCCTGCTCAGTCTTCTCAATAATATTGCCTTCACGAACATTGTCAAAAATCACTTGAATAAACATAAAAAGAAAGCAATGTCCTGGATTAAGCATTTCATGCATAGCTAATGGACTCTTCATGTCTTGCAACCTTGTATCACTCATATGCTGCAATATACATTCTTTGAGCTGTCTATGTTTTTCCTACATAGAAACTATTGCAGGAACAGCAGGTAGCAATATATATGATATGCCGTGTCTTACAGTCAGGAACCAAAAAAAGAGAGCCAGCAAACAGTGACTAGAATGAAATATTGTATTAAATAAACAAAATCACAGCATATTGCAGCAGTTACAAACGGTTTATTTGGCAAAGCACAGCCTTCTTCAGTGTACAAGAAAATCATGACATACAAAAGCTGTATATTACAATAGACAAGCATCCTACTGGCTGAGTCCTAAAGGTGTTCATTAAGTCCTGGGGGGAACAACCCTCCCAGTCTAATAATCCATTTCTTTTCTTTTATATTTAGTATGGAATGCCATCCAGTTTTGTTTGCCCTATTCCCTAAAATCATATCAATAACAATAAAGTTAAACTTGCATGTTGGATGAACTAGTGTATGTTTATAGAGAGCATTGTGCATCCTTTTTTGTTTGATGTTACTGATGTGTTCAGAGATACGTATTCTGAGAGGTCTGGACGTTTGTCCAACATAAAATGAACCACAATTACAAGAGGCCAAATAGATGATCCAATCACTGGAACAATTTGAGAAAAACTTCAGATCAAAAACTTGCGGGCAGTTACGACTAGAAAATTGTTTGGACTTATTGATGTATTTGCAATTATTGCAATGTCCACATGGAAAACAACCATGTAGCGGTTCACCAGAGAGTGTTGTTTGTACCAAATCATGTGTATTATTGTCCCTGTGTTTGTAATGATTGAAAAAAAAAATAAGGTTTTTGCCTTTCCTGTAAGAAAAAAGGCAATTATCAGGGATAATGCTGTTGATGTCCATATCACATTGTAAAATGTTCCAATGCCTCCATTACACTTTGGATAAGGTTGGAATTACGAGCATATGTAGTCGTGAATCTGAGAGGTTGGGATGGTTTAGTAACATGTGTCTTATATGTAAGTAAGTCCATTCTCTCCATAGAACAAACCTTGTTACTAGCCATAGATATATCACCACTTCTATACCCACGAAATTTGAATCTGGTAGTTATGTCAGATTTGTGTTTCAAATAAGTAGTCTCATCTGAGCAGATGCGTTTAGCACGTATAAATTGTGACTTAGGAATATTGCGTGCTATGTGAGGTGGATGGTAACTAGAGGCATGTAGGATGGAATTGTATTCTGGGAACTTTCTGTATATCTCTGTAGATAGAGTATGATCAGGGGCCCTCTGGATTAGTACATCCAAAAATGTAATAGTGTCCCTATCAAAACTAACAGTGAAATGCAGACCCCAAGCATTGTTGTTTAAGTAAGTAACAAATTCCATTAAAGAACCTTCATCTCCCTTCCATGCCAACCAAACATCATCAAGATAACGTCTCCATATATCAATCTGTGACAAAAAGATGACCATATTATATATGACAGGGAAAGAAACATCTTTTTGTCACAGATTGATATATGGAGACATTATCTTGATGATGTTTGGTTGGTATGGAAGGGAGATGAAGGTTCTTTAATGGAATTTGTTACTTACTTAAACAACAATGCTTGGGGTCTGCATTTCACTGTTAGTTTTGATAGGGACACTATTACATTTTTGGATGTACTAATCCAGAGGGCCCCTGATCATACTCTATCTACAGAGATATACAGAAAGTTCCCAGAATACAATTCCATCCTACATGCCTCTAGTTACCATCCACCTCACATAGCACGCAATATTCCTAAGTCACAATTTATACGTGCTAAACGCATCTGCTCAGATGAGACTACTTATTTGAAACACAAATCTGACATAACTACCAGATTCAAATTTCGTGGGTATAGAAGTGGTGATATATCTATGGCTAGTAACAAGGTTTGTTCTATGGAGAGAATGGACTTACTTACATATAAGACACATGTTACTAAACCATCCCAACCTCTCAGATTCACGACTACATATGCTCGTAATTCCAACCGCCTTATCCAAAGTGTACGGAGGCATTGGAACATTTTACAATGTGATATGGACATCAACAGCATTATCCCTGATAATTGCCTTTTTTCTTACAGGAAAGGCAAAAACCTTATTTTTTTTTTTCAATCATTACAAACACAGGGACAATAATACACATGATTTGGTACAAACAACACTCTCTGGTGAACCGCTACATGGTTGTTTTCCATGTGGACATTGCAATAATTGCAAATACATCAATAAGTCCAAACAATTTTCTAGTCGTAACTGCCCGCAAGTTTTTGATCTGAAGTTTTTCTCAAATTGTTCCAGTGATTGGATCATCTATTTGGCCTCTTGTAATTGTGGTTCATTTTATGTTGGACAAACGTCCAGACCTCTCAGAATACGATTCTGAACACGTCAGTAACATCAAACAAAAAAGGATGCACAATGCTCTCTATAAACATACACTAGTTCATCCAACATGCAAGTTTAACTTTATTGTTATTGATATGATTTTAGGGAATAGGGCAAACAAAACTGGATGGCATTCCATACTAAATATAAAAGAAAAGAAATGGATTATTAGACTGGGAGGGTTGTTCCCCCCAGGACTTAATGAACACCTTTAGGACTCAGCCAATAGGATGCTTGTCTATTGTAATATACAGCTTTTGTATGTCATGATTTTCTTGTACACTGAAGAAGGCTGTGCTTTGCCAGCCGAAACCGGTTTGTAACTGCTGCAATATGCTGTGATTTTGTTTATTTAATACAATATTTCATTCTAGTCACTGTTTGCTGGCTCTCTTTTTTTGGTTCCTGATTGAGTTTGTTTCCTGAGCCTTGCAATTGCTACCGTGCAGGAGGTTTGTTTTCCCATGTGTCTTACAGTCAACATAAAATCATGAAGTATAAATGTTGCTAGGCTTCTCACAGACATTTTTGTCTCTGGCTGCAATCAGAACTATAAGATGCAATATTTAGGGACTAATTTAATTTCACTATTTTTAAAAGTTTGCTGCGGCTAGATTGTGATTAACTTTCTCTTCCAGTATCCTCTGTTAAAATATATAGATTTAATTCAATTACAATAATACATATAAATTTCTTTCTTTCCAGCAGGGCATACTGCTGATATATTTTAACACAAGCAACTTTACAAATACATTTTCAACACAAGCATTTGTACAAATCAGTTTGATGTCCAAATAACATATAATTATTTACTAAATTCCAGCTAGCTGTGCTGGTATATGTTAGACATCAAACACCCCACTTCTCCTGGCATAGCTAGCAATAACTCCTATTGTCACAGTCCCCAGGAACACCCAAACAATTAGTACACCTCCTAAAAATTCTTGAAATGATGGAAGAGATGGATGCTTTCCCTGTAGCATTTTAGAAATGCATTTAGACAGAACTAGCCCCCATATGGAGTAGGCAGGGGTACTATCCTCACATTTGACCAGGAACTCACTAAAGGCATACATGGACTTTGAGAATGTTACATACATATATACATACAAATATTTCAGTCATGGGCGTTAATGCCATTCTAGCTTGGCAATATATCAAAAGACTTGCACCCATAATTAGTGTCCAGGCTGTTCTTAAAAATATTTAAGCTAGTACTTGTATTAATGCAATTTGGTAGACTATTCCATGCATCAGCTTGCCTCTCAGAGAACCAATTAGTACACTTCTAATTCCTACAGAATCTTTTACATAAGTTGTCTGATGATTTTCTCCTATTTTTGATAACCCCAAACATTCCCAAAAGTCGTTGTCTCTAAATGCCCTCTATACCTGAATAAGATCTCCTCTTAGAGTCGTTGTCTCTAAATGCCCTCTATACCTGAATAAGATCTCCTCTTAGAGTCGTTGTCTCTAAATGCCCTCTATACCTGAATAAGATCTCCTTTTAGAGTCGTCTCTAAATGCCCTCTATACCTGAATAAGATCTCCTCTTAGAGTCGTTGTCTCTAAATGCCCTATATACCTGAATAAGATCTCCTCTTAGAGTCGTCTCTAAATGCCCTCTATACCTGAATAAGATCTCCTCTTAGAGTCGTTGTCTCTAAATTCTCTCTATACCTGAATAAGATCTCCTCTTAGAGTCGTTGTCTCTAAATGCCCTCTATACCTGAATAAGATCTCCTCTTAGAGTCGTTGTCTCTAAATGCCCTCTATACCTGAATAAGATCTCCTCTTAGAGTCGTTGTCTCTAAATTCTCTCTATACCTGAATAAGATCTCCTCTTAGAGTCGTTGTCTCTAAATGCCCTCTATACCTGAATAAGATCTCCTCTTAGAGTCGTTGTCTCTAAATGCCCTCTATACCTGAATAAGATCTCCTCTTGGATAATGATGAGACGCTGTACACATTCAAAGGTTTTACTCTTTCACAATGGCTTAAATGTTCACATCCATGGATGCCCTTGTACATTTCTGCTGTACTCTTCCCAGTTTACTCAAGCTTCTTTTCTTATAAGGTTTCCATATTGTTATTCCATACTCAAGTTTGGGTCTAATGTAACTAACAAATAATGACGTCATCATTTCTGACTTCATAAATCTTTTTATACAGCTATAGTTGTATAACTATCATTAACCAATTGGTTGATATGATTAGAAAAACTGAAATCTTGATCTATCCATATATCCAGGTCCTTAAATGAGTCTACAGTTTTAATCACTGTGTGCTGTATTAAATATTCACTTTTCAGTTTATGTCTTCCAAATTACATGTTCTTAGTTTTTGATGTATTTATCAGCATATTATTCTCCTGTACCCAAATGGTCAATTTAGTCAAGTTGTTTTGCAGACATGCCTTATCTGTAGCACATGTCCTCATATTAACATATGTAATCAGTTTAATCAATTTCAGGTCATCTGCATATAGACTGTAGAATCCTCATATGAAAATGTAAGGTCGGAAAGATAACATCTAAACAAGTAAGGGCCTGGGACAGAAGCCCTGTGGGGCACCCTGACTGCACCGAAGAATTTCACCTGTACAATTGCTATATATTTGACATGTTCTGTTTGTAAGCCATGCAGCTATCCATTTTATCAAGTGGACATTAACACCTAGTCGTTCTAATTTATTGATCAGTGTTTTGTGTATGACCCTGTCAAATGCTGAGGTTAAATCTATATAATTTACATCACAGCACAATTTTTCATTCATAGTTGTAATTATATTGTTATAGAATATCATGTTACAGGTGGTAATAAATCTATTTTCAAGATATGCATGCTGATATATTGTTTCAAGTCCCAGCCGATCCATTTCTGACAATAATTCATCCCATAGTACTGTCTCCATTATTTTTCCACAACATGAACGTAGACTTAAGGGTCTATATAATTCTGGGTTTGTCCTACTCCCCTTTCCCTTAAAGACAGGTTTAATAAGTGCATGTTTCCAATCTTGAGGAATCTCCCCATATTTACATGACCTAGTGAATAATAGATATAATGGTGCTGTAAGTTCTTGCTGAAGTGTTCTCAGATCATTATTACTAATTCTGTCTCATCCCTGTGCTTTGTTTAGATCAAGTTTCTGCAGTTCTTTTTCAATATAATCTAATTTTATTCCAGTGTCTGCGATTACCTGGATGTCACTAAGACAACTTCTCATCCCCTTTGTGGAGCCAAATGTTTTGCATAAGATTTTGTAAATATATCTATAATCTGTTGTGGTTGAGAATAAATTTAGAATCTGCACACAGTTTATTACTTTGTATGTCTTTTAAGGTTGTCTCTCACTAGGCTTAATTTTCTTGGTCAGCCTGTTTTTGTTGATGCTCATGACTACCAGAAACTGAAAGAGGAAATCCTGGCCAAGTCTGGAGCTTCACCCAAGTCTCAGTCACTTAAATTTTGCAACTAGGCATTTAGTGTGAACAAACTAGTAAGGTCACAAATGGTTGTCTTAATATATATTTTGCATCTGGAACTATAACCTCTTATAAATAATATAAGTGAGATTATACAAATCTTGGCTAAAGGGGAAATAGTCTGTTTATAAAAAAGGGAACATAGCAAAATAATGCAGCATTTCTAACATTAATACAATATATAGAAAAGGTATTGCTATTAGCGAACAATGTGCGCCTAAAAACATGCCTATTGAATGAGAGCATGCAGAATATAATAATGTTGAATATTCAACACCTACAGCTGTATAGTTTGCTTTTTGTCAGCATGCTGGTACAAAAGATCTGAAATGTACTTTTGTGGTAGATGGGAAAAACATACAAGGGTTGCTGGAGTCACCTAAGTTAAAGTACAATATGTTCGTAAGCATAAAATAACTATTAAACAGAAAGTTGTAGTAATATTTGTAAGCCAAGACAACAGAGACTGTCCTTTAACATAGGCAGACATCCTTTTTTTAGGCAAAGTCTTACACCCAGCAACTCAAGTGTCTAATTTAACATATGGTGTGATAATTGGCCTAGACCTTTAACAATTCAAAGAACTATGGATGGCTTGGAGAAAATAATTCAGCCAGATATACTGCCAGAAATACAGTAATGAAAATTGCAGGAAATGAAGGCATTAAAGGAATGATGATTTGGCTGTATATGGAAGTCTAAATAAATTTGATAACAAGTTTTATAAAAAATTCCAGTTGTTAAAGTGATAAAAGACTTGGAACAAAAAAAACACGTTGACAGCAACCAGTAAGAAAATCCAATCCAATAATACAATATTAGAATTTATGCATTTCTCCAGATATACATTATCTAACTTGACACTTTTGAACTGTGTTAATTTTTTGCCCATAAGGGAAATTTATATTTATATATTTATAATATATATTATATATATAAAAAATGTATAACTAATTATTAATTAAGGTTTTGGCGCCAAAATGTTGGCTATATAAACTGATGATGCAGGAAAAAACATGGTTCTGAAGAAATCTGCAGTAGTCAGATGAAAGCGCTAAACCATCTGTTTGTATCATCTAGGTTCTAGCATTCTTTCAGTGCACTATACAGCTTTGTATCGTACTGCCTTGGATTTTTTATCTCTGTGACTTGTGGAATAAATTTTTGGCAAATTTGCTTTACCATATATATTTTATTTGCGTTATTGCTCCTGTCCCACCCGAGTGCTTGGTACTGGATTGGATTTTCTTACAAAGTGATAAAAGAGGTTGGTATAGATGCTAACAGGAGAGGCCCATAGTTAGGAATAAACTAAAGGAGGCAGATATAGAAGCAGAGGAAAATATGTATGTTAAAAAAGTGAAAGAGGAGCTTGAGCAGTCATAGGCTTATCCCTGCTACACCAAAGTAATCAGCCATTCAGAAACAGACAATGAATCTGCTGCAGAAGAAAAGAAAGGGTGGACTACCAGAAAAAAATATTTTCTTGAGTTATGTTCCATAGTGTTTGTACTAGATAAAGGGAAGCAGCCTGTATCATATTAATATCACATGAGATCATGGACTCCACCTCATGCCTGAATACTGATGAAAATAATGCTGACATTGAAATAAGCCATGTCATTTACAAGAAGGCTCAGTGGAAAGACAATACAATAAGCAGAGCTAGAGAGAATACAGCAAAAGTAGAATTCGTGAAATAATGGAATGGAAGAGTACTGCTTAAAACTTATACTTTGAATAATGAAAAAAACTGTTTTATAGGATGTCCAAAGACAAAGAACAGATACTGAACCAGTCATTAGCTCCTAGGCCTCTGAAAATACTTGTAATGAATTTAACACATAACCGCATTTTAGGTACTCATTTAGAGAAAGTTAGGATTTTAGCCAGGTTTTACTTGGTGTGATGTTATAAAGAGAAAACAAAATATTGTGCAGTGTATCCAGCTTGTTAAATGAATGCAACAAAACCAGGGTTCAAGAACCATTTAACACCATTACCTATGGAGGTAGCCCCATTTGAGAAAATATCAGCTGACATAACTATGTAACAAAGTAAGGGCCATCAGTACATCTGGATGATCATTGATTATGGGTCAGATTTCAGAATAAGGAAGTCCACACCAAAATAATTTTTATTTTATTTTATTTTACATTTGTTGACCGGGATAGTCCGACTGGATATATGTCCATTTTCAGCAAAGGCCGGGGGAGAAAAGCTCCACAGAAGTAATAATAATAGTACAATAATACTCAAAGAGAGCAAAAAGGATGTAGATACATCATTTCAGAAGGTATAACACAGTAGGAATACACTGGCACATGCTAAAGGTTAACAGAGCGAGAAAAGAATATAAATAAATCATTTCACAAATGTGAAGCACAATAGGAAAATGCTACAGTATACAAAAAGGTTGAACTCAGCAAGCATAACTGTCCATTATGACATAACCCAACAGATGAATAGAATGACTGGCTTGGTAATAGTTACGTAGCGAAAGACTAAGTTGTAGGATTGGGTTAGTCAGGGTTTAAGCAGGGGCAGAGCCAGTTAGTTTTAAAATATATTTTGAGGCCTTTTTTAAATAGGGTTAGAGATGCTCTTGGGTAAGAGTTGCAGGAAGTTGGTTCCAAATTTTACCAACTGAGTTAGCAAACAGGGAATCCCCTGCTGTGTTGTTGGATTTTAGGGTTAGGACTGTACAGTAATAAATAGTACTGTTTTTTTTGTTCCTAGAGTAGGAAATTTCCAAACCACCCATTTGTGACCAGAGTAATGCATGAATTTTGTCAGTTTTCTGAAAAGTAAAACAGCTGAGAACATCTGTATCCTATCACCAAACAGGCTAGTTGTGTATTTTAATAATACTTTAAAGTATGTATTACAAAACGTTATAGAAAATGGGCTCAGCTGCTTCCACATATATATTTTTCTCTCAAACCTCAGCTGGATTCAGATCATTTGAAGTGCTATATGCAGACACCTGTGACTCATCAGATATAGCAAAATAAACATGGTATAATGAAACCATTGCCTTCCATCTCTGTCTCGATGCCATGCACATTCTCCCAGTGACCGCTGACCCAGGAATGGGCACTGCAAACATATTTGTGGCCACTACTTCTGTGAATACTGTTCTCTAGTGAGAGGAAGTTCCCCAGAGTCCTGGCCAAATCCGTGAACAACTCATCAAATAGTGATGCTCCCATTCCTTCTTCGGGTATCGGCGATAGCCTTCTTTGCAAATAACATTTCCAAGAGACAGGGGAATCCTTTGCAGAGTGACTAACCCTCAAGGTTTTACATCTCGAGTCTAGTACTTAGCAAAAGTAGTGACCCTGATATAGCAGTCAAGCAGCTGCTTGCCTGCTTTGACCTATCTAGCAGGCCTTCTTCTGTGCTCATTAGTATGTGTCCCTGCTTAGTGGTGACCCTGATATAGCAGCCATGCAGCTGATTCTCATTAATCACCATGTTGACCATCTGCTTGCCTGCTTTGGCCTATCTAGCAGGCCTTCTTCTGTGCTCATCAGTATGTGTCCCTGCTTCAAAAGAACTGTACTGTAGGTGTTATAGTTCTTAACCTCTACCTCCAAACTGAAAATTGTAAGTTACATAGATCTGTGTTAGACCGTTGAAGCTTAGCTCATCTGCTCAGTTATAATACTCAAAACTTGCATCCAACATTAACGTCGACACCTCCAAATCAACATAAAAAACATTAACACAGCAGAATGCATGCACAGAGCATAACATCAGAGCATGCAAAAGTAAAATATTGCCCCTCTCTGCACCCCCCCATTTAAATATTCATTTATTTATTTTACATTTGTTGACCAGGCTAGTCTAGCTGGATATATGTTCATTTTCAGTAGAGGCCCGGGGAGAAAAGCTCCAAATTATTAGTACATTGATTAATAAAGTATAACAATAAAAATAAATGCAGATGTAATGGAAACAGGAAAATAATTTTTTTTTTATTACTTTTTAAGTGAGTAAAAGTAACAGGCTATGTGATGTTCATAACAGAGTACTCTTTATACACATGTGAAATATAAAAAATCAGTTACTGTGTGATGTGCTTAGCACAATCCTCATTATAAAAAACATATTAAATGAAATGATAATAAATGTGAACAGAGATGAAGGAAAGATAGGAAAGGTATCAGAGATAGTATAGGAGAGTTTAAGGATTTGATTATTTTCATAGAGGAAGTAGAATAGTTACTGTTATGAAAGAGAGGCAGGGATACTCTTATAAAGGAAAGGGAGAGACATTAGGGTAAGTAGGCAGTGCGTCTTTTATTCCAAATCATAGTGCAAAGTTGAGTAGCTGTGAGTCCCCTACTGAGTTATTGGATGTAATTGGGTTCAGGGGGAAGGAAGGATGACAGGGAAAGAAAAACAGGGTTAGTCTGGGTTAGTGCAGGGGCATAGCCATTTTTTATTGAGATACTTTTTGAGATTTTTTTTGAATAGAGGGAGAGAAGTCAGAGATGAGATGTCTGAGGGTAATTTATTCCATACTTTTCCTACTGAGTTGGAGAACAAGCAGTCTCCTGAAGAGTTATTGGGTGTAGTGGTGTTGATCAAAAGTTTTTTAGAAGACCGTAGATGTTTAAGGATATAATAAGGGGTAATAAGGCTATTGAGTATTGGGGTTTTTGTGGGTTGGTACATGTATAGTTACACTTTATAATCTCAAAATACTGAAATTTCGAATTTCAGTATCTCAAGACTATAAAGTGGAATTTTTAAAATAGAAAAAGTGCATAATCATGAATTTGAATATCTGGACTTCGTGGTTATGGCTTTATGCTTCATTATGTCCAGTGTTTTCTGCATATGGTGTATGGTGTTGTGTTTGGATGTAGGTGCGATTTATGGTAAGTAAGTGTTTTGTAAGGGTTTTGGGTGGGAATTTCAATGTATGTGAGTGTGTTTGTAAGTTGCACGTGTGGGTTAGGGTAGGTAGGTGAAAATATGAGTGTATAAGTGTTGGATGTGTTAGTGTTTGTATATGTGTGATGTCTGTGTCTATGTGTGAGTGACTGTGAAATGTCTGGATGTGAGTTTGCTGTCTTTCCTGTTTGTGCGATCTCAGAGTTAGTATATATATATATATATATATATATATATATATATATATATATATATATATAAAAGTAGGGGAGGTGTGGGGGCTTTTCCCCACATGGTGGGGTGCATGGGGGCTTGCCTCCCTGCTTATATGTAGTGTAGGTTTGTTTGTATTTTTGTGTTTGTATGTGTTTTGTTTGTTGTGATGTGTTGGATGATGTAGGCATTGTGTGGTGTGTGGTGTGTGGTGTATGGTGTGTTTATGTGCGTGATTTTGTGTTTCGTGGTTTTGGGGTTTGGGGATTTGGAACGTTCGACTTTATGGTTTCGAAATACCAAAATTCAAGATTTCAGTATTTCAAGATTATAAAATGAATCTATATAAATATAAATATATAGTGAGGTCATTGTTCCCCTGTACTCTTCACTTATCAGACCAATGATAGAGTACAATGCCCCATTCGGGATGTATCTCACCCGACATCTGCAGCAATTGGAGAGACCCCAAAAGTTCCTCACCAAAAGGATAAAGGGACTCCAAAATCTGTCATATGCTGCCAGATTGAAGAAACTCCAGCTCTATTCAGTCGCATACCGTCTGCTCAGAGGTGACATGTGCCTGACATACAAGGCCATGTCCAACCCGAATTAATGGACATGCTCCACCTCAAAAATCCAAATCCACCAAAACCACTAGAGCAAGCGACTTAAACCTTAGCACGGATATAAATAGGACGTGCTGGAGGGATAGATTTATCACTCAGAGACTCCCTATGCTGTGGAATAAAATCCCGGTCCATGTGAGGCAGAGCACCTCGCTGACTCTGTTCAAGAGAAATCTAGACCTGTGGATGGGAGATCGTGGTTTTTTTGGAATCATCTCTGGGTCACTGCTGGACAGAGGCACAACAAACTAATGGGCACAGTATTTTTTCATATAAGGGGTGGCGTAAGCCACAATAATTTGGGCTAGGCTTATAAATGCCTTAGGGCAGATAGCCTAGTATAAACCTATGAACCTATGAACCTATATATATATATATATATATATATATGTGTGTGTGTGTGTGTGTGTGTGTGTGTGTGTGTGTATATACATATATATATATATATATATATATATATATATATATACCATATTTCCCCGAAAATAAGACCGGGTCTTTTATTCTTTATCCCAGCGCAACACGTATTAGGGCTTACTATCAGGGGATGCCTTATTTACCCGCACTGTACAACAATCTACCTTTATTAATTTATTAATGTACAAAAATTGACATTTATTCATAAACACAAATTGACATTTATTTTGTACTTTTCTGTTACTGAGAACAGTTCTAATAACAAGTTGACAATTGTGTGTGAATTCTACATAAACAGTGCAACAAACATTTCAAGTCCAGAATATCTGCACCCTGGCTTTCACAGTTATTCAGATACAGTCATGTCATCTTCTTCTACATTGTGATGTGTCCAACCCCTGAATTTTGGCCTGAATTTCTTGTGACTCCATTTCCTGTAGAACAATTGGCCCCAATCTGTCATGCCTAGCAATAGAGCCCTCCTTAAATAAGCACTGCTTGTCCAAGTAGCCTGCTCGTAGTGAACTGGCAACACAGCTGTCAGTGATTTTATCCCATGAATTTTTCACCCAAGTCACAACCTCTTGCAGGCTAGGCTTCACAAAGTTTTCATGCTGATTTCTCTCCATCCTATTTTCAATGTAGTCATTGAGTTCCATGTGCAAATGGTCCTTGAATGGCTCATTTATTGCAATATCAAGAGTCTGGAGAAAGGCAGTCATTCCTGTGGGAATCATTATTTGATCTATTCTCCTCTGTACTAGGAATTTCTTCATTTCTTTAGCATGGTAAGTGATGGCTGAATCCCAGACTAGCAGACCTCTTTTGCTACCTTGCAAAACAAGTGGCAGCATTACATCAACCCACTTCCTTATAACTGCTTGTGTGCACCAGGCTTTTTCAGTTTCAAGAATGTAAATGCCTGAAACACGTTCAGTCATATCTTTCTTGCCCTTACTAATGATTAGAGGTGGGGTTTTCTTTTCATCTAGATGAATTGCCAAAATACAGGTAACATGTACACTCTTGTAACCAGTGGAGGGAATGTAGATTGATGAGGCACCTCTCTGATCAATTGTTGTTTCAGATCCTTAGCCCATAAACACTGCAGTTTCATCCATAACAATCATGTTGGAGAGTTGGTATTTAAGTAAATGTCATCAACAAAGGACTTGAACACAAGTGCACATTTAATAACTTCAGTATCTTCCAGCATGAACAGTGTTGTTGATCTTCTTACAGACAGTTCATATCGCTGAAGGATGCCATCCAGCCAGTGTTGTGAGGTTTTGAATTCTTCTGCGGCTATTTCTAACTGTGGTGCCATTGCAAGGGTAAATGCTTGAATATCAGGCCTGCACACAACCAAAGCCTTTGCTCTCCTGTTAGCAATCCACTCACAGATGATGTATTCAAGCTCAGGAAATAATGGTTGCCGACCTGATCCACACTTACACTTCTTAGCATTTCCCTCGTCAGCCTGTTGACTGAGGTTAGCATATGCTGCTCACCATTTTCGGACCATTTGGAGATCTAACTTCATCTCTTTGCAGAAAGCCATCAGGTTCTTTCCACGGGCATCCTCCACGATTCCTTTCTTGTACTCAACAGAATCGTTCTTTCTTTTTGCACTCATCTTGTCTGGGGGGGGGAGTGTTAATTGAAGACTTACGCGACAGGAGTGGCAACACAAAATGGCACCGGTTATGAAGACAAGACACTAGCACAGCTGCTCGTAACCATGAGCTTGTGCTTCCTGTGCATTGTCTTTATTTTGACCGATCAAAGTACACCTGCATGGGTTTATGGGCCAAGCATCTCAACCATCAAGTGTGAGTGATGATTACGTTACAGTAAGAATCGGAACTGGGGCTTATTTTTGGTGTAGGGCTTATATCATGAACACCCTGGAAAAACCATGCTAGGCCGTACTCTCTGGTTAGGTCTTATTTAGAAAGAAATAAGGTATATATATATATATATATATATATATATATATATATATATATATATATATATATATATATATATATATATCATACCCAAAATATTGCTCACCCATTGCTCCAGACTTTCTCTTGCCCAACCTTTCCTTCTCCCTACATTGGTCAATGGAGCCCCAGTACCCACTAACCTCCCAGTCTAATGTTCTGTCTAAATTGAAAATTACTTACAACAAAACAGCAAGATTTGCATCAAACCTACCCTACCATACCCATCACTGTGTAGCCTTAAAAAACCTGCAGTGGCTGGAATGTCACCACCAGATGTTATTATCCCAGCTCCTCATACCTCATTCTATCTTATACGATCCTTCTTTTTGCCACTCTTTCATTCAGCCATACACTCCCAACCGTACTTTTCGTAACTCTCAACAAAATCTACTACAAGTCTATATGCCCAATAAAAATGTTGATAAACTACTCTAGAGTTAGTCCTCTGCAAAAGCCTGGAACAAACTTCCACCTCGCATCAGATCTATCACTAACTCCAGCTCTTTCAAAACTGCACTAAAAGCTACCAGAAGGAATGGCTATGCGTTTGCAATTATCCAATATAATCCTACATTCCTATCTTCTAACCCTAACTTTATACTATCCTACCTTTATATTTCTCTTCCTACCCACTATTATCTCTACCTGTCAATATTCCTCGCAACATTCACTTAATTCCTAATAGTCTTTCATTTGAATCCAACCTACTACAATTTGTAAACTCCTCCTATCTTAGACTATTGCTCTGCCTCTCCCCCACTTTTTAGCCTCTCTCTTTAGCTATCTTCCTATCTGTCAGATTTCTGTTTCTCTTCTAATTTATCCTCATTCATACTATCCCTGTCTTAAAAAAAAAAAAAAAAAAAAGTATGTATAAAATTTTACAGTTTTCAGATTTATGCATTAAGAAATTTCTGCTTTGTATACTTTATTATTGTTATAATTTTTGTTTTCATGTATACATTCAAATTTTATGTAATTGTTTTTGTGGGGCTTTTCTCCTCGGGTCTCCGCAGAAAAGGGGTCTCTACCCAGTCGGACAAACCTAATTAAGAAATGTCAAATTAAAAAAAAAAAAAAAAAAATATATATATATATATATATATATATATATATATATATATATATATATATATATATACATACATATATATATATATATATATGTATATATATATATATATATATATATATATATATATATATATATATATATATATATATATATATATATATATATATATATATATATGGGTCTACAGAAGACCGACAGCTCATAACACTGACACCCACATCGCCGACACCAAAAGCCCAACACATGAAATACCGGCAATAGGGAAATGTTATTTTCCTTTTTTTTTTGTAGTAGCGCTGTTGTCGGTATTTCCTGTGTCGGGCTTTTGGTGTCGACGATGTGGGTGTCAGTGTTGTGAGCTGTCAGTCTTCTGTAGGGGAATCCATATATACATATATATATATATATATATATATATATATATATATATATATATATGTGTATATCTATATATATCTATATATATATATATATATATATATATATATATATATATATAGGTCTACTGCTTTTCATCGAATACCATGTATTCGAAAAAGAGCAGTAGACCACTCAGTTACACGAAAGTGCACTTATTCGAAAGTGCACTTTCGCAAACTCAGCTTCAACAAACGGATCACACCACAGTGGAGGACAGCAGGAAAACATGCTATGTCCTCCACTGTGGTGCAGTAGTTATGGACCTTAGGGTTAGGGCGCAGGTCATGGTAAGGGGATAGCTAGTAGGGCTATCCCCTTACCATGACCTGTGCCCTAACTCTAAGGTCCGATACTACCGCACCACAGTGGAGGATCCACTATGGTGCAGTAGTCACAGACCTTAGGGTTAGGGCGCGGGTCATGGTAAGGGGATAGCCCTACTAGTTATCCCCTTACCATGACCCGCGCCCTAACCCTAAGGTCCGTAACTACTGCACTAAAGTCAGTAGTAGCCTGTTCACTGAAGCGGGTTTCACGAAAGTGCACTTTCGATTAAGTGCACTTTTGCGTAATCCAGGGTCTACTGTGTGAGTTTGAAAAAGTGTATTTTCGAACTTATACAGTAGACCAATATATATATATATATATATATATATATATATATATATATATATATATATATATATATATATATATATATGTATACATACATATAAATATACACTGCTCAAGTTGAGAAACATACAAAGGGGGATCAAGTGACAATTACTCAATTACTTGTGGCTAGTTGTTACCTGTTCACATTTGACTAACCAAAGTGTGTTTTTACATTAAGAAGGGTGGGACTGCTGTTCTAGTGGCAGTAGCAAAGTAGCCTGTTCAGCCTGATTTGGGAAACAGGCATGGAGGCTTCAAATGAGATTGTTTCATCAGCCAGAGGGCCTTTTAGGGACTTAGCTGGGTGTTAATCTGCCCTTGAGAGCTACATTTACTGTGCTTTTAATTTAAGAAGTTCCAGAATCCTCCATCCTGTGTCAGAAGGTATTTGCCTGGTGTCTCTGAGTTGGGAGGTGCTCCAGGAAACCCAAAGTGTGGTTGTTTATTGGCCATAGGGCATGGGAATTAGTTTCCAGCTTTTTCCTGTTTGCTATAAATTCGGTATGTTTTTGCAAAGCTGTTACTACTCAGTGACAGTTAGCAGTACCCTGTATAGTAGCTAACCTATAAAGCTAGTACTTAGGACTTTAAACCGTAATACAGAAAGGCTTTGTGTGGCTGTTTAGTGGCTAGAGGGCATGGGAACTAGTTTTCAGCTTTTTCCTGTTTGCTTTAAATTCAGTGTGTTTTTGCAGAGCTGTTACCACTCAATAGCAGTTAGCAGTACCCTGGATAATAGTTAACCTATAAAGCTAGTACCTAGGACTTTATACTGTAACACAGAAAGGCTTTGTGAGGCTGTTTATTGACTAGAGGGCATGGGAATTAGTTTTCGGCTTTTTCCTGTTTGCTATAAATTCGGTGTGTTTTTGCAGAGCTGTTACCGCTCAGTGGCAGTTAGCAGTACCCTGTACAGTAGTTAACTATAAAGCTAGTACTTAGGACTTTAAATCGCAACACGGAAAGGCTTTGTGTGGAGCTAAGCTTAGGGCACTGAGTTAATACATCAAACATCAGTAAGATTATAGCACTATCTAACATCTAGCCTTCTCCCTAGTCACCACTCAGGTGACCAATGTAAAACCAAGACCCTAAACCATAATAGGCCATCACTATTACAGGTCCTGAC
This sequence comes from Protopterus annectens, assembly GCF_019279795.1. Lineage (NCBI taxonomy): Eukaryota > Metazoa > Chordata > Ceratodontiformes > Protopteridae > Protopterus > Protopterus annectens. The sequence goes on from NC_056737.1 coordinate 1,194,531,577, forward strand.
AGCATGGATTTGTAATTTCCTAATGTCTCTGTGTCCAGCTTGGTACAGATGGGCATCCTGAGACAATGTAGCAATTGTCTCGTGTACTCAGACACCCTTTTAATCCTTAAAGAAACTAACACAGTATGTGAGAGATGTACATATATAACTTCCATGGAGGCATTAATCTTGCATGAAAACAAGGTTGTCAAGAACACACACACGCACACACACACTGCATCCTTCACACATACCGCTCACCCACACACACACATACACACACACACACACACACACACACACACACACACACACACACACACACACACACACACACGCACACACGCACACACGCACACATGCACACACACTACATCATTCACACATATCGCTCATCACACACATAGACCTCCTTATGCTGAGGCACTTAAAAGAAAACCTCTCCAAACCTCAAAGACCTCCTAAGCTGTGAAACTGCAACACCTACCCACAGCCATCACTAAAGCATACAATAAAAGCAATGCCTAACACCACACGTAAGCTGACACCCAGTGTTAATAGAGGGTGACCTGTAGCTGGCCAGGACATGGCAATACGAGTTAACATCTTCATTTATGTTATTTAGAACACTTATGTGGCAAGTGAGAAGTGCTTCCAGATGATTTACTGAAAACATAGCAAGATGAAATGGCTAATGGCAGGGCTTTTTGGTTGTAGTTTTGAAATGTCATGGGGATGCAACAGAATGAGGAGGCCAAACATGTAGACATCATGTCCTGTTTTATGTTGACATGGCTCTCGCTCCCTGCTATGGGCTGGCAAAATGAGATCTCCGCCTTCAGCTCATTAGTTTATTTCAGAGTATTGTAACAACTAATGATAGGTAATATATGAAAGAGCAGAGTGTAAGAAAGTAAATGTCACTAAAACTGTTTGCCATTGATGTACTGTGGTGCAGATACTGCCCCCTGTTTGTCACTTATTATGCACGTTTATATTTAGCCCCCTGCACTACCTTAGTAATGTGTGCTAACCCTAACATTTCCACTGACCCTAACCCTAACACTGCCCTTGACCCTAACCCTAACACTACCCCTGACCCTAACCCTAACACTGCCCCTGACCCTAACCCTAACATTGCCCCTGACCCTAACACTGCCCCTGACCCTAAACCTAACACTGCCCCTAACCCTAACCCTAACACTACCCCTGACCATAACCCTAACACTAACCCTGACCCTAACGCTAACACTGCCCCGACCCTAACCCTAACTGTGCACCTTACCTTAGGTAAAATCTTTTCTGTAACACTACAACTACACAAGACAATTCCAACATCCATTACACACAAATACAGGCACACAACATTAAATCTATCTCCTTACATAGACCTTAATCTACCCCTAATGTGCAAATATTCACAGACAACTACATTTATCCTTTTAACCCCTTTCTCTAACTCTAACCTACAAAACTCACAAAACATACTAAATGTATCCCCTTACTCTACCCCTAATCAGGAACACACACACACTAAACCAAACTCCTTATCTAACCTTCACTCTAACCCTAACCTGCAAACACGCACTCACAAACTTCCTTCCCTAATGCACACCAACTTATCTCTTCTGACAAACAGACATTTAGCAAAAATTACAATCACTTAAGTTAATGTTCACACAAAGTAACCTGCATTTCACTTAGCTGAGCAAAGAAGCATTCAGAAAAATTAATGTCACTTATATGTGTTCATAGGTATTTACTAGGCTACTGATCCATTAGGATCTTTAGAAGATAGCCATACATTCCCATGAAGTTTTCAGCTCTTACATTTAAAGTATAAATAACCCAGAGATGAACAGAACATTTACATGTTACCCCTATCCATGAGGGATAATTGTGCTAAACCAGGAGTGAATTTGTAGTTAGCCATCCATTCATCCAGATTACACATGTATAGTGTAAGGGATGTTGGCAACTTGTGTGTGTGTGTGTGTGTGTGTGTGTGTGTGTGTGTGTGTGTGTGTGTGTGTGTGTGTGTGTGTGTGTGTGTGTGTGTGTGTGTGTGTGTGTTTAGTGCATTATATAGTGGTGCGGTGTGTACACATGAGCTGTGATTCATCAGGTCCCAGATAGCTGGTCACAATGCATTAGAAGCCATAACTCACTGAATGCTAAGAACAGGGAGAACTGGATTTATACTCCCCCCTTCATGATCCATGTTTAACCTGTCTCTGAGTTTTGCTGAGTCACATTTCACTTTACAATGCTCAGTGTTATAGGAGTGGATGAAATCTCACCCTGAATCAGTTCATACATAGCTAGATAAATGACAGCACACTGGCACAATGATTAGCATTGCTGCCTTATGGTGCTTAGTTATGTTGTTTGGTTATCAGCTGGTGTTCCATCCTTTGAGTTTGCATGTTGTCCTTGCACTTCTGTAGATATTCTGAGTATGCCATGGGCTGTGGTTTCCTCCTCCTTTATCCTAAAGACATTCTACAGGTCAGCTGGTAATCATCTAGGCTGCTGTAGGACTGCATGACATGTGTTTGAGTCTGAAGATATGTCCGATAAAAGGGTTGCACCTTGCTCATGACTTGGTCACAAGTTTCTGCCAGATACTGGAATGGCTCTGATTCCCCAGTCACCTTCATCTACATTAACAAACCACACACACACACACACACACACATACACATGCATGCACAAATATACACACATGCATGTGCACACAAACACATACAGACACAAGCACACATACACACATGCATATATGAACATGTACAAATACACACATACACACGTACATGTGCACACACAAGTACAGATACACACATTCACACATACACGTGTGGATGTGCACACACATATGTACAGATACACACATATACACATGCTTGCATGCATGCACATGTATAGATACACATATGCACGCATGTGTGCACACACCCATGTACAGATATACACATGTACGCATGTGGACACATTTACAGATGCACACATATACACATGCACACATGTGCACACACGCATCCTTTGCCGGACAGAAGCTGGATGAGGTATATTGTATGTTGGACTAATTGAACAAGAATGATAAAGCCCCCTTTGAAACACTGTTTGCTCTTCCCTCATCTCATAGTGAGTAGATTACAATTTATTAATTCTCTAGTGGGAGCCACTGAGCATGATTGCAGGGGATCTAGTCATTGGTAGGAAAAGCTATGTGTAATGGGTAGTCCCTCTTGATATAAAGTAGCATCTTACTTGGTTCATCCTGGTTGAAATCTAGGCAATAATTAAAAGATACTCCCACATTTTATTTAACAGAGTGTGATTGTGTAATGAAATTACTTCCAAACTATTCATTCAGCACATTATCTACTAGTAATATGTCTGACTAAACAAGGTTTAACCCTCTGGAATTTTAAGCTGTAACATGCTGGAATATTTTCTATCAGGCTCAACTGCTACAGAACAGTCATGAATTTGATTTCTCTATTCTTAATTCTGTATTTCAAGCAGTTTCTAGTGCTAGAATATATTAACCTGCCTGTACTCTGCAACCTGACAGACCAGCTTGTATGCTGTTTTAACTTTTTTTGTCCAATACCTCTTATATGATAGATCCTCCAACTTTGCCCTGTTGGCCCAGTCTTTCTTCTCTTTGGAGCCATGCTCCTGCAAGCCCAGCAAGAGCCCTTATAGCCTGCTCATTCCATATACAAAGAGCTCAGTTAGTTTGTCTTTTTCTACCTTGAGCTTTTAACCCCCACAGCACCTCCCTTGAGCTGCGGTGTACCTACTTGTTACAGGGAGTATGTGCACCCCCACACACATGCCTTCTCTAAAGAAGTACACTGCATTCAGGGCAGTAGCTTAACCATGGCTGTAGCACACAGCACTCCCTCTAATTATCACCCAAGAGTGGAGCGAGAACCACCTCCTTCCCTCAAGAGTGGGTGAGCAGGCTATCTTTGCTCACTGCTATCATACCAGGTCTGTCTGCTCTAGAGCCTGGATAAATGTTGTTTAACTTTTTATAGTAACTCTAGTTTAAAGGACCCTATTTAAAAATTCCAATTTCATAGAAAATATTCCAGCAAGGTCCCGCAGCACAGAGAGATAAAGGCCTTATTATATCCCATATGAAATGTGTATGACAAATGATATGGGCTTGGAATGGGGTAAAATAGGAGTATGCAGCCTGTGATGGCCGTGCCCTGGCCCAGCAATCAAGGAGCCTCAATCCTCACCACTAACACCAGGGAGGTCGTCTCCTAGAAGAGAAAAGGATAACTAATACACACAGTAAAGTACAATTTCCCTTACGTGCAAACAGAGATCACAGTCAGTCTGGGGCTGGTTGCTCCCCTGCTCATCAGGTCCCCAATAAAGACTCCCTACTGGCACAGCTATAGGGTCCAGGTCTCAGCCTAGTTGGCAAGCTAAAACCTCCAGTAGCCTTTCTGTCCAACCAGTGCTTTGTGTCCCTGCCAAGTAGCTGACATACCACACACGCACACTTTGAGATAAGTATTTATACAACTTCATAGACACTCCTGGGAAAGGCTGACACAGATTCTCCAGCTGTGCCCCTTTACCCAGACCATGTGGTAGTAATCCCTGCCACCACCCAGCTAATGATATCAGCTACTAAAAGGCCCTTAAAAGGGTGTCCAGTTATTACTGTGCAATATTATTATCTAATGGTAATGTGACTATACAGTCTAAGGTTTATTGGAAGGGCTTAGACAGTAAACTTTATAAATATATAATGTACTCTAAAGCATAATTTATCTCTACATAAACCAGCCACAGGTAGAAGGGTTTAAAAATATTTAATAATAAATAACTAAAATACAAGACAAAACTACTACACCACAGAGATATCTAAGAGTTCACAGATCACACAGAAACTTAAAATAATACAGTTGGACAGGTTTGATTTCAAAGAAAAATACCTAATTAATCTTAACTTGCTTTAACTATTCCTACAAGAAATCACAGTGCTAAAGCGTACATATGAGCTTAGGCAGAGTGCTGATAAATTGTATATCAAGATCAAAATGCTCTCAGTCTCTTGTGAGAAATTGTATTTCAACATTACTAACAAACATGTCTGTAAAGCCCTGCCAAATTACATCATTTTTGACACTTAGGTTTTCCCAGACAAACTGCATTATTTAGCAATCTAACACCTGCTCAGAAACTTACAACAATAGAAGATATTTCACATGTATATTCTAACAGAACCCAGAGCAATAAAGCACATTCCACATTTAAATTCTGGTCATAAACTTTAGCCTTAAAACAATGGGCATGAAACCTTCATCCAGACACACTGGAGCCGAATTCTAACATGAAAGGGTCACAACATGCTTCACTGGGCCAGTAGAGTGCAATGTTGTCACATATTTTGCAGTTCCACATTTTACAGTATTGTTTTACACTCAAGAAAAAGATGGCTGTATTTTACATTTATTTACAAATGCCAGAATTATGTATCAAATTCTATTTCACTAGGCTGGCAGCCTTCGTCCATCTCTCCCCAATCGTCACATCTCTTCCCCACCAGGGAACTCAAGCAAGTTTTTCAAGTGCCCCTTGTGAAACACCGCTTGAGAGAGTCAGGTCTATCTGGGTGTACCTCACCCCATTCCCTGTTTTGAGAGCCCATCTGCATTGGCATTGCTACTCCCTCTGTGGTGCTGTACTGACATATCATATGCTTGCAACCACAGACTCCATCTTAGCAACTTGGCATTTTGCTGACTGGCTCTGTTTAACCATGTTAGAGGGTTGTGATCTGTCAACACAGTGAATTTTCTTCCATACAGATAAGGCTGAAGTTTTTGTAGTGCCCACACTATGGCTAGACATTCCTTTTCTATCGCTGCACAGCATTCTCCCTGGGTTGGTGCCTATGACTGAGATAAACCACTGGGTGCTCTTTTCCCTCTGATTAAATCTGGCTAAGTACACCCCCCACCCCATAGTATGAAGCATCCAGCTGCACAACAAAATCTTTGCTGTAGTCTGGACTGGCTAACACAGAGGGTCCTCCCAAAGCTTCCTTAAGCTTCTGAAATGCCTGCTCACAAGCTGGGGTCCACACTACCTTATCTGGCCTGTTCTTCCTTGTCAGGTCTGTGATGAGGGGAGCAGCTATGGTACTATAATTGGGAATGAACTTTCTGTAGTACCCTGCTGTCCCTAAGAATGCCCTCACCTGCTTTTTGGTAACAGGTGCAGTCCATACTTGAATGGCTTCCATTTTGGCAGGTTCTGGTGTTATCTTACCACTCCCCACTCTATGTCCTAGGTAGGAGACCTCTGCCATACCCACCAGACATTTGCTCAGCTTAATGGTCAGCCCTGCCCTCTGTAGTCTTCCCAGCAACTCCCTGACATGCTGAAGGTGCTCTTGTCGGGAATGGCTCTAGATAGCAATATTATTCAGGTAAACAATGGCAAATCCTCCTACTCTTGCTAAGATATGATCCACCAGCCTCTGGAAAGTTGCTGGGACATTTTTCATCCCAAAGGGCAGCTTTGTGAACTCATACAAGCCAAAATGATTCACAAAGGCTGACTTCTCTCTAGCACTGGGAGTCAAAGGCACCTGCCAGTAAGCCTTGGTAAGATCAATAGTTGTAAGATACTTAGCTCCACCCAGCTACTCTAGGCCTCATCAGTCCTAGGTATGGGGTAAGCATCCGACTCTGTGTGACTATTTAATTTCCTGAAATCCACACAGAACATGTTGCTGCCATCCTTCTTTGGCACCAACACCACTGGTGAGGCCCAGGGACTGTTGGACTCTTGAATCACCCCTAGTTCCAACATCTCCTGTACATCCTCCATCAGAGTCTGTTTGACTCTCTCAGGCACCCTATAAGGGGCCTGCCTGATAGGCATTTAGTGTCCTGCATCCACCTGGTGCGGCACCAGGTGGGTGCTCTCTGGTTTCCCAGTGAACATGTCCCCAAATTCCTGCAACACTGCTCAGATTTCTCAAACCTGGGTAGGAGATAGCTGCTGGGACATTGCTACCCCTTCCACTGAGGTGTCAGCCTGAGCCTCACTGAGGAGATCAGTCACAAGATCTCTCTCAGACTCCTCCTGCAATCCACGGCAAATGGTCATCTCAAGGGCCTCCCTATCATGGTAAGGTTTCATCATGTTCAAGTGGTACAATTTGTGTCCTTGCCATCTGCCTAGCACTTCCACCATGTAGTTAACATCACTCACCTTTCTTACCACCTTGTAGGGTCCCTCCCAAGCTGGCTGCAACTTGTTGTGTCTGACAGGAATGAGAACCATCACCCGATGCCCTACAGCATACTCTCTAGCTTGAGCATTCCTGTCATACCACACATTTTTCTGTTGTTGGGCTTCTGCCAAGTTCTCCTGGGCAAGGCCCATGACTTCCCTGAGCCTTGTCCTGAGGTTCAGGACATATGCCACAACAGACTCCTTGTGAGACTGACACTCACCTTCCCACTCATCTCGAATTAAAGCTAGAGGTCCCCTCACCCTATGCTTATACAGCAACTCAAAGGGTGAAAAACCTGTGGATTCCTGGGGAACCTCTCTGTAAGCAAACAACAGATGGGGCAAATATTTGCCCCGATCCCTCTTAAACTGATCTGCAAATGCCAGTAGCATGGACCTGATTATAGAGTTTTACCTCACAACAAGACCATTAGTCTGGGGATGGTAGGGGGTGGTCTTCATGTGCTTTACCCCACAGGACATCCACAGACAAGCCAGCAGATCTGACATAAAATTGGCACCTCTGTCAGACAGTATTTCCTTTGGGAAACCTACCCTGCTGAAAATCTCTAGCAAAGCATTTGCCACCTTCTCGGCCTCAATGGAGGACAAAGCCACTGCCTCAGGATATCGTGGAGCATAATTTACAATCACTAGGATATACTTTTTCCCCTGTGGAACTTGGGGTACTCAGAGGACCCACAATATCCATAGCTACCATCTGAAGTGGCTCCTCAATCACAGACAAAGGTATCAAAGGAGCTCTCACCTTGTCTCCTGCGTTGCCTACCTTTTGGCACTGCTCACAGGTCCTGCAGTACCCTGTTACATCTCTGGAAATTCCAGGAAATTAGAAGTTTTTCATAATATGCCTCTTTGTACATTTTATGCCCATATGACCTGCAAAGGGAATATCATGGGCTATGGCTAGAAGTGCCAGAAGGCAAGCTCTAGGCACTACCAACTGCTGTACTCTCTCACCTTCTAGCGCTCCCTCAGGGGCCCACTCTATATACAGTAACCCTTTGTTCCAGTATACAGATTCCCCCTTCCCTTGAGAATCAGGTGCCTCCCTAGCTACCTACCTCAGGCCTTGCAATGCAGGGTCTGAGAGCTGAGCCTGTCTCAAGTATCTCCTTGTAACCCTTCCCACCTCCCCTTCCACAGGAAGTCTGGCATATTCTGACAGCGGTGCCTCACTGTCAGCCTGGGTACTACTACTTACCTCTACATTTGCAGTTACCCTGTCCAAGGGAACATCAGTACCCACAAGCAGCTGTGGCTCACATTCAGTCTCACTGCTACAGCGTAGCTCACTCCCTGAAGTAACCACCTCAGCAGTCTTGGCTGCAATTATGCAGTCTGTCTGGCTCTCTCCCAGGCTACCAGACCCACATGCTTGTCTCCTAGCCTCACTGCATGTAACTGCATAAGTACACAGTACTGCCTCATCCAAATCCTTCCCTCTCAGGACATCTGCAGGATGGTAGTTCCATACCCCTGTTGTCTCAAGATAACCCACTATTGGCATTTTGTCTTTCCCACTCACTGGCTTCCTCACCTTTGGTTTCCCACCTTGTCTCCATGGACATCTGCATGCCGCATGGCCCCACTGGTTGCATTCAAAACATTTAACCCTAGCTCCTGAACATGTACCTGGACTAGTGGCTTCCCCCTGCTACTGGCAGATTCTGTTGGGGCAGTCTGTGCTGCCCACCATGGGTTCCTTTAATCCCATGAGCAGTACTAGGGGATCTTTTCCTATGCAGGGCTGCCCTGCTTGCTAGGTATAGGTCTCTCTTCTTCCCCAACTCCTCTGAAGTAACACAATGTCTATCAGCTAACCAGATCCTCATGTCCTCAGGCAAAGTGCTAAGGGCTTGTTCCCTTACCAAAAGGTCTGCCAGCCCTTCAAAAGTGGTGACCTGACATCCACTCACCCAGCTATGAAAATACATGCTCAGTTCAGCAACATATTCACATACATTTTCATCTGCCTTGCATCTATGCTCACAAAACTTTTTCCTATACATTTTAGGTGTTAGTTTAAAACATTCCAGCAAGTGTCTTTTTACAGCAGAATAACCAAAACAGTCAGTGTCATGCATTTTTGCTAAAGAAGTTACAGCTTTACCATGGAGTAAGGGGGTCAGGAACCGTACCCAGAGCCTTTGGTCAACTTCATACTGTTGACATACCTGCTCAAACATATGAATGAAGCTATCAAAATTATCCCTCTCTTTAAACTGTAGAAGAAATTTACTGACCTTTTGTGCTTCTGGGGTCTGGTTACTCCCTTCCCCATTACCTCCATGACTCTGGCAAAGGGTCAGCATTTTGTTAAAACACAACAAGGACACACCGCTGACAGGAAGCAACCACCAGTATACAGATACAACCCAACCGACAAATTGAGCTGTCGACTCCACAGGTAAAATAAAAATCCGTTTATTTAACACCGACAACAACAAACGAATTTACCTAGGTTTCGTTCTCAACGAACTTCTTCAGAATACCTCACTGCTTAAAACACATTCATTAAATACATGAAGTTACACCCATTTACTTCCAATCAAGAACTTAATTTAATAAGTTAATTGACTTTTTAAAGAAATACCTGTCCTAATTCTGTTGCAAGACTTACAATGCTGTCACGTAAAAAGGCAAAGAAAATTTCACTCAATATATTGAGAATTAATGAATACAACAATTAAAACACAACCTTGATTTTCTTAACTCACTCCACTTAAACAATGATGTACATATTTCTGTATTGAATGTAATATTTAAAAATATTCCTAATAAATAACTGAATAAACAAATAAATAAATAACCTTGCACATATGTGCGAATATAAATAAATAATTTAATATGTGTATATGTATACTGTAATCTTAATACTAATTTTATTATATATACAATAAACCATATTAAAATACTTATATTATGCTATAACTAAGTGTTATATGTAATGAATTATATATATATAATTAATTAATTATTCAAGTGCTCATAATTGTTGATATCTAACTCCCTTATAATAATAAGAATTTTATAATTGAAAAATGACACAAAAATTTATACATACGAATTGTGCAATAAAAACTCATAACTAAAAATGCTGATATATTATAAAATGTGTATTTTGTATGTGTATATGTCTTATAAGTAATTTTTTGTATGAATTTATTTCACCATGTAAAAAACTCAATGATGAAAGGCCCAACCATATTACCTTAACTAAATTCATGAACTATGATTTGAAAATTAAAAATTTTTAAAATTAACAATAATAAAAAATGTATATAATATTTATAATATTTATTATAATATTTATAGTTGATAAACATCTGTTTATCAAATAAATTATTTACCTTTTATTCTATTGTTCTTAAGTATGGGCGCAATGGTACAACATTCATTTAATCCTGGTCTATTGTAGGCGTCTAAATAAATCTGCCATTTGAGTTCTTGGATGTCCAAATCATATTGTGTGATCCTACCTTGTGTGTCATAGACCACCTGTTGAATCACACAAAATTTAAATTTGTGCTTGTCATTTCCTTGTATGTGTCTGGCTAATGCATTGGTTGTTTTTAAATGCTGGATATCTAGTAGATGTTCCCTCACTCTATCCCTAAAGTGTCTACTAGTTTTACCAACATAATATGCATTGCAATCCTGACACAACACAAGGTACACCACATTTGATGTATAACAGTTGAAATGACCCTTAATCTTGATGTTATATGAATTCACTGCTACATTGTTACTAGTACAATGTATGTACGGACACACCAAGCATCGCCCACATTTGAAATTACCCACAGGTCTGTGTGAAATTCCTACATCTCTTATATTATCTTTTTCAAAAATCTTTTTGTAGGACCAATCCTTTCTAAACACAAATTTAACATTACCATGGAAAAGATGTCCCCACGTCTTGTCCTTGCGCAATATTTCCCAATTTCTCTCAATAATATGCTGTATTACTTCATAACAATCATTGAAAACAGTAATGTATAAAGGAATGTTACACAATATGGGCTTAGCCATAATATTACTGTTAATACCATCTTGTGTTAGATTACCTGACCTTAATATGGCCTTATATGTCCCTACTTGTCTTTTCTGTACTATTTCGTTATATATACTTGTACACAATTCTTTAGGATAACCCCTGTTACAAAATAATTTTATCATATAACTCAGTTCTTTAATGAATTCATCTTCCTCACTCACCATTCTGGCCGCCCTGACCATTTGTCCTTTGACAATTGCTCTTTTTTGATGGTCAGGGTGCCAGCTATTGTAATGTAAATAGGAGTTAGAAAATGTTGGTTTCCTATGTATATTTGATTTTAACTGACCACATTTTTTGTCATAATTTAATCTAACGTCCAAATAATTAATTTCTTCTTGATGTATATCATATGTAAATCTTAAAAATCTTACAGTGTCATTAATGTACCTCAAGAATGAATCCAACGCCTTTTGATCCTCGTCCCAAATGACAAAAATGTCATCCAGGTATCTTGTATACACTTTAATATGCTGATAATATTCTGTTCTAAAAATATAATTGTGTTCCCAGTAACTCATAATTAAATTTGCGTACATGGGGGCACAAGCTGCCCCCATTGCAACGCCATTAATTTGTTGATAATAGTTACCTTCATAAAATATGAAGTTGTTATGTAACACAATTTCCATTAAATTAATAAGGGTATTAATCCTATCCTGGTCATAAACACCTGTTTCATATATTTGTTCTTCTAACCATATCAAACCTATGTCATGTGGTATGGTTGTAAACAAATTACAAACATCAACAGTAACAAATGAATAACCCTCTTTCATGTTGAATTCACTCATTTTTCCCAAAAAATCCCATGAGTCTTTTGTAATATACGGGAACTTTGACATACATCTCTTAAAATGGTGATCTAAAAATTGGCTGATAAAACAAGTCTTGCTCCTTTTTCCGTCAACAATGGGTCTAAATTGTAGATCATTTAACCCCTTGTGAATCTTTGGTATACCAAAAATTCCACTGATGACTGGATTTTCATTAATCAAAAAATTATATTCATCTTCATTAATTGCCCCTTGATACAACATGTCGCTAAGTAATAAGTCTATCTTCTTATGTGCAATATTTATTTCGTTTAAACTAACTTCTCTATATGAATCATTCTGTAACATGCCTGTCATATAGGAAATATAATCATTGGTGTCCGTAATTACCACACCATTTCCCTTATCGGGTCTCATGATCCTGATGTCTCGTGTGTTACATATACTTTTAAATATGTCTTCTTCTTTAGACATGTTGAAATGCATTCGTTTTTTATATGTCTTAAAAAACTTTCTTATATCCATTTCGTTTAATTTCTCAAATATAGTGACACTGTCGTTCATAGGGGGATTAAATGTGCTAGACTTAGTTAATGATCCTTGTTCAGCTGTACCTTTATCATATGAATCACCATTGAACAAGATTCTCAAATTTAATTTACGGGTAAATAGTTTTAGATCCACTATGGAATTCACCAAGTTCCCCTTATTGCATGGAACAAAATTAAATCCTTTCGCAAACAAATTGACCTGTTGTTGATTCATTGCAACCTTAGAATAATTAAAAAGCTTAAAATCACCTTCATTATTAGTAATAATACTGGGGTGGCTTAATACGGCGTACTCCGAATCTACTGATACATAGGCCTCAATCTTATCCATGTTGTCAGTCGTATTGCACACATTACTACTATTAATGTCTATGTGCTCTTGAGAATAGTATGTTTCTGGATTAAAGTCAATGTTAAAACTAACTTGTAATAAGGTGTCAGTATCTTGTATACTTGACACACCTTGTTCTATATCCTGATAACCGAATATAGCATTTTCCTTTTTGTCATGTAAAATACTTTGTGTGCTATTTTTTACTATGTCTGGTATAGTCTCTTCACTCTCATATTCATATATACTCAGGTTCATTAAGTTCGTATTCATGTCATTGTCACTTACATATTGTAATAACAACGTGTTATGATATTGCACTGGTGTATTGCACTCATCATAAACAGATGTATCATTAATCTCAGTACCTTCTGTTTGAGCGTCAGTAAATAACTTAATTTGCTCGTGCACGTCTACTACTTTCTGTGTGTTAAAATTCATAACATTATTCGTGACTTCTATATCCTGTAGTGAACCATTAAGTACATCATTGGTACATGTATTATTTTCAATCAAATTTTGTTTAGATTTGCAACTACATATTGTCTTATGTGAAACAGACTTAACCATGTACATCCCTTTCCCACTTGCAATAGTTTCAAACTCACAACCCATATAAACATCAATGCCCTTAACTAATATTCCAGTATTATTTATGTTCATAATTTCTTTTCTGCCCATGATATTGCCTCCTTTCATCTCCAAACTTTCCAACCGCCTTTTGTGTTGCCTAAAAAATCCCTTTTTGGTCGAGCTCCCGTGTTCGTGTAGTCGTAAACCATCATTGGTTGCCCTTGGTTCCTCAGTCTCTCTGACCGTCGCAAACCATCGTCTGTTGGAATTCCATTAGTTGTACTTGTCTCACGTAATTCGTCATGCTCGTTACAGGAAATGATGTCATCCGAATCCACACTGACCTGATCACGTACTTTTTGTTTTTTGTTCCCTTGACAACTACCTACAACCTTAGATTTGGGATATGTTTGTCCTGTTTGATAAATATGAATGTCTCTTTGTATTTTAGTATTTTTCTTTTGAAAAATAACTTCACAACTTTGTTCAACATCTTCGATAATGTGAATGTAATTAAAATAATATTGGTCAAATAACAAATCTTTACTGATATTGTTATTAAGTTCTTCCAGTTCCGTTAATAACCCTTCTATTTTGATGTTATTATATTTTACCATAATGTCCATGAGTTTCAAGCCACAATTGTCAAAAAGTTCATGTAATTCTTTTAGCATGTTGTCATCCTTTTCACATCCATTTGGATATCTCCACAATCGTAGACCTTTCGGTACCATGCCTAATTCGATATTTTTAACAAGGTAACTGTTCTCCAACTGGGTTCTCTTAAGCTTGAATAACTTCATCTCAAAGCGTTTAAGCATATCTTTCATAGGTAAATGATCTTTTAAAATGCCCATAGGTTTTGTTGTCCGTATCTCATTAAAGCTATACCCATTATTTTTCCATGCATCATTACTACATATCTCTTTGTGTATTTGGTTGTTTTGAGTATTACTATTGCCGGTATTTCCTTCCCCGGCATTGCAAGAGATGGGTGTAGCCTGCGTGAGGGGTAACTCCAAGCTGTCCCCTGTATTCTTGTTGTTGGGCGAATTTTCAAAATTAAGCAGTTTGTGTATGAGAACCGAATGTTCTTTGAGTTGTTCCTGAATTTGCTGTAGTAAACTCACCATATCAACAGTGACTCCCTCGTTTTCCATGACAAACTGAGAACCAAATTCCAAACACTCGACACTGTGTTAAAACACAACAAGGACACACCGCTGACAGGAAGCAACCAGCAGCATACAGATACAACCCAACCGACAAATTGAGCTGTCGACTCCACAGGTAAAATAAAAATCTGTTTATTTAACACCGACAACAACAAACAAATTTACCTAGGTTTCGTTCTCAACGAACTTCTTCAGAATACCTCACTGCTTAAAACACATTCATTAAATACATGAAGTTACACCCATTTACTTCCAATCAAGAACTTAATTTAATAAGTTAATTGACTTTTTAAAGAAATACCTGTCCTAATTCTGTTGCAGGACTTACAATGCTGTCACGTAAAAAGGCAAAGAAAATTTCACTCAATATATTGAGAATTAATGAATACAACAATTAAAACACAACCTTGATTTTCTTAACTCACTCCACTTAAACAATGATGTACATATTTCTGTATTGAATGTAATATTTAAAAATATTCCTAATAAATAACTGAATAAACAAATAAATAAATAACCTTGCACATATGTGCGAATATAAATAAATAATTTAATATGTGTATATGTATACTGTAATCTTAATACTAATTTTATTATATATACAATAAACCATATTAAAATACTTATATTATGCTATAACTAAGTGTTATATGTAATGAATTATATATATATAATTAATTAATTATTCAAGTGCTCATAATTGTTGATATCTAACTCCCTTATAATAATAAGAATTTTATAATTCAAAAATGACACAAAAATTTATACATACGAATTGTGCAATAAAAACTCATAACTAAAAATGCTGATATATTATAAAATGTGTATTTTGTATGTGTATATGTCTTATAAGTAATTTTTTGTATGAATTTATTTCACCATGTAAAAAACTCAGTGATGAAAGGCCCAACCAGTATATTACCTTAACTAAATTCATGAACTATGATTTGAAAATTAAAAATTTTAAAATTAACAATAATAAAAAATGTATATAATATTTATAATATTTATTATAATATTTATAGCTGATAAACATCTGTTTATCAAATAAATTATTTACCTTTTATTCTATTGTTCTTAAGTATGGGCGCAATGGTACAACATTCATTTAATCCTGGTCTATTGTAGGCGTCTAAATAAATCTGCCATTTGAGTTCTTGGATGTCCAAATCATATTGTGTGATCCTACCTTGTGTGTCATAGACCACCTGTTGAATCACACAAAAATTTAAATTCGTGCTTGTCATTTCCTTGCATGTGTCTGGCTAATGCGTTGGTTGTTTTTAAATGCTGGATATCTAGTAGATGTTCCCTCACTCTATCCCTAAAGTGTCTACTAGTTTTACCAACATAATATGCATTGCAATCCTGACACAACGCAAGGTACACCACATTTGATGTATAACAGTTGAAATGACCCTTAATCTTGATGTTATATGAATTCACTGCTACATTGTTACTAGTACAATGTATGTACGGACACACCAAGCATCGCCCACATTTGAAATTACCCACAGGTCTGTGTGAAATTCCTACATCTCTTATATTATCTTTTTCAAAAATCTTTTTGTAGGATCAATCCTTTCTAAACACAAATTTAACATTACCATGGAAAAGATGTCCCCACGTCTTGTCCTTGTGCAATATTTCCCAATTTCTCTCAATAATATGCTGTATTACTTCATAACAATCATTGAAAACAGTAATGTATAAAGGAATGTTACACAATATGGGCTTAGCCATAATATTACTGTTAATACCATCTTGTGTTAGATTACCTGACCTTAATATGGCCTTATATGTCCCTACTTGTCTTTTCTGTACTATTTCGTTATATATACTTGTACACAATTCTTTAGGATAACCCCTGTTACAAAATAATTTTATCATATAACTCAATTCTTTAATGAATTCATCTTCCTCACTCACCATTCTGGCCGCCCTGACCATTTGTCCTTTGACAATTGCTCTTTTTTGATGGTCAGGGTGCCAGCTATTGTAATGTAAATAGGAGTTAGAAAATGTTGGTTTCCTATGTATATTTGATTTTAACTGACCACATTTTTTGTCATAATTTAATCTAACATCCAAATAATTAATTTCTTCTTGATGTATATCATATGTAAATCTTAAAAATCTTACAGTGTCGTTAATGTACCTCAAGAATGAATCCAATGGAAGCCCTTACAAATGCCTTCTATGAACACCTTCAGGACTGCATGGATCAGGCAATCCCAAATAAAACCAAGACTCTTTCCACAAAGGGCAAACGTCCAGTCTGGTGGACCCCAGCCATTAACAAACTTTACAATAAGAGGAGAAAGCTATTACATGATAGAACAAAATCCATAAAAGGGAAGTCACCCCTGATCATTATTAGTAAAAAAATACGAGCACTCATAAAATCAACTAAGGCCAATTTTGAGAGAAAAATTGCCATGGATTCAAAGGACAATCATAAGGCCTTTTTCAGCTATGTTAGGAACCTGGGTGGAAACTCCCAGATATGCTCAGAATTAGTCCAAAATGATACAAAAATCACTGAACCCACAGACATTGCCAACATACTGGCAGACAGGTTCAGTGCAAACTTCACCCCCCTCTCCCCCCCTAAAGAAGAGATAACTATCCCAGCCGAGTGTAGCCTCCCGGACATCTCAAATGCGCAGGTGAAAGCTGCTCTCTCTAAAGCTAAAAACACAGCATCAATGGGACCGGATGGTGTCCCCGGCTGTGTGCTACATGAACTAAATGAGGAATTAAACCCGCACATAAGGCAGCTGTTTAATCTCAGCCTTACCACAGGATACGTGCCCAAGGAGTGGCGTACGGCAACTGTGGTCCCACTCCACAAAGGCGGCGCCTCTACGGACCCTGGTAATTACCGCCCCATAAGCTTAACAAGTCTAGTCTGCAAAGCTATGGAGAGGATCATAATGGAGCTCATAAACAAAGATATAGGGGACTTGCAGACATTGGACCCGACCCAGTTTGGCTTTGTCAAGGGAAGATCATGCCTTTTGAACTTGGTCGACTTCTTCGAAACAGTCACCAAGGCCATTGATGAGGGAAAGGCAGTCCATACAGCCTACCTTGACCTTGCAAAGGCTTTCGACACAATACCCCACTCGGTATTGTAGAAAAACTTACCAGCTTAAATGTAAACCCATATGTCACAAGATGGGTTGCAAACTGGCTTAAGGACAGAACCCACAGGGTTAGAGTTGCTGGCGCTGTGTCAGACTCCAAGCCGGTCACAAGTGGTGTCCCACAGGGCTCGGTCCTTGGCCCCTATTGTTTGGCATCTACTTCTCAGAAGTACAGGCCAACATGGGAGGACTTTGGCTGACAAAGTTTGCAGGCGACTGCAAACTGGGCCATAGTGGAAAGTGCATCGGACACGGATATCCTTCAGAAGGGACTCACGGAAACAGATAGCTGGTGCCAGAGCCATGGCCTGAAGTTAAATGCCAAAAATGTATAGTCATACCCTTCGGGAAAAACAAGGTAACCCCAAGCTACCATATAGGTGGCAATCCACTAAGCACAGAAGAGGTTATCAGGCACCTGGGGACCCAGGTTGACAGTGGCCTTTCTTTTGACACTCACATTGCTAAAGTGGTTAGAAAGACCTTCTACATTGCCCACCTGATCATGAAGGGATTCACATCCAGATCTAGTGAGGTCATTGTTCCCCTGTACTCTTCACCTATCAGACCAATGATCGAGTACAATGCCCCATTCGGGATGTATCTCACCCGACATCTGCAGCAATTGGAGAGACCCCAAAAGTTCCTCACCAAAAGGATAAAGGGACTCCAAAATCTGTCATATGCTGCCAGATTGAAGAAACTCCAGCTCTATTCAGTCGCATACCGTCTGCTCAGAGGTGACATGTGCCTGACATACAAGGCCATGTCCAACCCGGAATTAATGGACATGCTCCACCTCAAAAAATCCAAATCCACCAAAACCACTAGAGCAAGCAACTTAAACCTTAGCATGGATATAAATAGGACGTGCTGGAGGGATAGATTTATCACTCAGAGACTCCCTATGCTGTGGAATAAAATCCTGGTCCATGTGAGGCAGAGCACCTCGCTGACTCTGTTCAAGAGAAATCTAGACCTGTGGATGGGAGATCGTAGGTTTACCCTGGGAATCATCTCTGTGTCACTGCTGGACAGAGGCACAACAAACTAATGGGCACAGTATTTTTTCATGTAAGGGGTGGCGTAAGCCACAATAATTTGGGCTAGGCTTATAAATGCCTTAGGGCAGATAGCCTAGTATAAACCTATGAACCTATGAACCTATGAACCAAATGACAAAAATGTCATCCAGGTATCTTGTATACACTTTAATATGCTGATAATATTCTGTTCTAAAAATATAATTGTGTTCCCAGTAACTCATAATTAAATTTGCGTACATGGGGGCACAAGCTGCCTCCATTGCAACGCCATTAATTTGTTGATAAAGGGTCAGCATTTCCCTCTCATGCCTCCACTGCTGTTCATTTTCCACAACTTGTAGACTCCTCATTTCCTCGGCTGCTTCTAGTTCCATACGCCTGGCCTCCAACTCAAGTCTCTTTAGCTCCAGCTGAATTTTTAAGTCCACTGCAGAAAGGTTGAGCTGTCCATTCTCTGAGGATATTGCATCTCCACTACCAGTCTGATTGTCCTCCAGGCTGCTGTTTTCTGATGCAGCTGTAACCAAGGCTGCAATCAGGTCTGCTTTAGTCATGTTTCCATGCACCATTCCCCTAGCCAGGCACATCTCCGCCACCTGGCTCCTTATCAGCTTTCCATACTCTTCTGCTGACATGCTGCCTGCTCACCCTAACACTAAACTAACAAAAAAAATAAAACAATTGTGATCTGAACTCTGAGTATACTCTGCATGGCTGTTTTAGAGTACAAGACACTTTTAGAGATCACTGTACATAAGCTACAGGAATTCACTCTACCCCACACCACTACAAGCCAATTAGTATGTGAAGTAGATCCCACTACTGCCTAACACTTGTGATGACCGTGACCTGGCCCAGCAATCAAGGAGCCTCAGTCCTCACCACTAACACCAGGAAGGTCATCTCCTAGAAGAGAAAAGGATAACTAATACCCACAGTAAAGTACAATTTCCCTTAAGTGCACACAGAGATCACAGTCAGTCTGGGGATGGTTGCTCAATGGCTCACCAAGTCCCCAATAAGACTCCCCACTGGTACAGCTATAGGGTCCAGGTCTCAGCCTAGCTGTGCAAGCTAAAACATCCAGTACCCTCTCTGTCCAACCAGTGCTTTGTGTCCCTGCCAAGTAGCTGACACAACACACACACACTTTGAGATAAGTATGTATACAACTTCACAGACACTCCTGGAAAAGGCTGACACAGATTCCCCAGCTGTGCCTCTTTACCCAGACCATATGGTAGTAATCCCTGCCACCACCCAGCTAATAATATCAGCTACTAAAAGGCACTTAAAAGGGTGTCCAATTATTACTGTGCAATATTATTATTCAATGGTAATGTGACTATATAGTCTAAGGGTTATTGGAAGGGCTTATACAGTAAACTCTATAAATATATAATGTACTCTAAAGCATAATTTATCTTTACATAAACCAGCCACATGTAGAAGGTTTTAAAAATATTTAATAATAAATAATTAAAACACAAGACAAAACTACTACTCCACAGAGATATCTATGTGTTCACAGATCACACAGAAACTTAAAATAATACAGTAGGACAGGTCTGATTTCAAAGCAAAATTCCTAATTAATCTTTACTAGATTTAACTATTCCTACAATAAATCACAGTGCTAAAACTTACATGTGAGCTTAGGCAGAGTGCTGATAAGTTGGATATCAAGATAAAAATGCTCACGGTCTCTTGTGATAAATAGTATTTAAACATTACTAACAAGCATGTCTCTAAGGTCCTCCAAAATTACATCATTTTTGACACTTAGGTTTTTCCCAGGCAAACAAACTGCATTACTTAGCAATCTAACACCTGCTCAGAAACTTACAACAATAGAAGACATTTCACATGTATACTGTAACAAAACCCAGAGCAATAAAGCACATCCCACATCTAAATTCTGGTCATAAACTTTAGCCTTAAAACAATGGGCATGAAACCTTCATCCAGATGCACTGGAGCTGAATTCTAACATGAAAGGGTCACAACATGCTTCACTGGGCCAGTAGAGTACAATGTTGTCATGTATATTGCAGTTACACATTTCACAGTATTCTTTTACACTCAAGAAAAACATGCATCACAAGGTGTGTTGCCAACTGGCTCACTGACAGAACCCCTACTGTAAAAGTTCATAGTTCATTACTAAGCTAACTGCCCTTGCGAGCCATTTTAAGCCTAGCCAATTATCCCTTGTGAGACTCAAACCCTGCACCTTGTGTTTGTAAGGCAAACACCTTAGCCATTAAGCCACCCTCCTAACCCTAGGAGACTCCAAATCTGACCTCAAACCAATGACAAGTGGAATACCACAGGGTTCAGTCCTGGGACCTCTCCTGTTTGGTATCTACTTCTCTGAAGTACAGGCTATCACAGAAGGCCTCTGGCTAATGAAACTCACAGATGGCTGCAAACTAGGAGCCATAGTCAAGTCCCCAAATGATGTGGACATCCTACAGAAGGGCCTCTCTGAGATAGATGCCTGGTGTTAGAGCCATGGCCTTAAGCTCAATGCCAAAAAGTGCAGTGTCATCCCCTTTGGTAAAAACTCTGTACCCATGAACTACCACATAGGCAGCAACCTACTTAACACAGAATGTGTGTTAAGAGACCTTGGGACCCAGGTGGACAGTAGTCTCCCCTTTGATAGTCACATCGCCATAGCAGTCAGGAAGTCCTTCTACGTGGCACACCTCATCATAAAAGGATTCTCATCCAAGAAAAAAGAGGTCATTGTCCCCCTCTACTTGACACTCAATAGACCCATTATAGAGTATAATGCCCCTTTTGGAATATTCCTCACAAGACATCTGCAGCAGCTGGAAAGGCCACAGAAGTACTTCACAAAGAGGATTACTGGCCTCAAACAAATGCCTTACACTGACCATCTCAAAAACTCCAGCTTTACTCCATAGCATATTGCCTTCTCCGAGGTGATCTCTGCCTAACATATAAAGCTATGTCAAACCCAGAGCTGTTGGACATGCAACACCTAAAAAAATCCCAATCCCTCTGAGCTACATTTTCTAGGGACCTAAACCTTGTCACCACAATAAACAGGACATGTTGGAGGGATAGATTCCTGTCCCAAAGACTTCTCATACTCTGGAACAGGCTACCCATCTATGTCAAGCAAAGTTCTTCATTAGCACTCTTCAAGAAAAATCTTGATGAGTGGATGGGAAATAGGAAATTCACCTTGGGGATCACTTCTGTGTCTCTGCTTGACAATGCCACAGGAAAATAACTTTCTTGGGTGGCGTAAGCCAGGGAACCTTGTTGGCTAGGCTTACTTAGGCCCTTGGGCCAATAGCCTAGTACCTACCTATGAACCTATGAACCTATGCCTGTATTTTACATTTATTTACAAATGCCAGAATTATATATCAAATTCTATTTGACTAGGCTGGCAGCATTCACCCATCTCTTCCCTACCGTCACACAGCCAATGCTGGCTTCCCCTTTCTGGGGTCAGGGTGAAAGCTTGACTTACTGAATCAACAGCACCTGTAAGATCAGATGCATCACCCAAAGCAAGGTGATTAGTGTAAGTGTGAACTAAAAGCAGCCTGGGTTACACATGAATCATCACAGCAAGGAGCCTGGGTTACACAAATGAAGCATCACAGCAAGGAACAGGGGATACATGTGCATTACCCACAGCAAGAAGCCTGGGGTAAACATGAGTCATCACAGCAAGGAACCTGTTGTACACATAGATCACCCACAGCAGGGAGCCTGGGTTACATATGTGTCACCTACAACATAATTCTGGGGATACAAATATATCACCCACAGCAAGAAGCTTTGGGTACATATGTGTCATACATAATATGGAGCCAGGGACACACATTTATCATATACATCAAGGAGCCTGTTGTGCACCTTTATCACCGAAAGGAAGTAGCCTTCTGTACATGTGTGTCACCCACAGCTACGAGCCTGGGATTCAACTGTATCACACACAGCAAGGAGCCTGTTATACACATACATCACCCACAGCAAGGAACCTGGGGTACACATGCATTATTCTCACCAAGAAACCTGGGGTAAACATGCATTACCTTCAACAGGGAGCCTGGGGTGTACATGCATCACCCACAACAAGGAGCCAGGAGTGCACATGCATCAGTCACAACAAGGAGCCTGGGGTGCAAATGCATCACCCAAAACAAGGAGCTTGGGGTGCACATGCATCACCTACAACAGGGAGCCAGGGTGCACAAGCATCACCCACAACAATTAGCCAGAGGTAGATATGCTTCACCCACAAAAAGGATCCTAGGGTGGACATACATCACCCACAACAGAGAGAAAAGGTGCACATGCATCACCCACAAAGGTGAGTCTTGGGTGCACAAGCATCACCCACAACAAGGAGCCTTGGGTGCATGTGCATTATCTTCATCAAGGATCCTGGGGTACACATGCTTCACCCACAAGGAGCCTGGGATGCACATGCATCACACACAACAGGGAGCCTGGGGTGCACATACATCACCCACTACAAGGAGCCAGAAGTGCACATGCATCAGTCACAACAAGGAGACTGGGGTGCACATGCTTCACCCACAACAAGGAGCCCGGGGTGCACATGCTTCACACACAACAGGGAGCTTGGAGTGCACATGCATCACCCACAACAAGGAGCCAGGGGTGCACATGCATCAGTCATGACAAGGAGCCTGGGGTGCACATGCATCACCCACAACATGGAGCCTGGGGTGCATATGCATCACCCACAAGAGGGAGCCAGGATGCACATGCTTCACCCACAACAAGGAGCCTGAAGCACACATGCATCACCCACAACAAGGAGCCTGGGGTGCACATGCATCAATCACATCAAGGAGCCTGGGGTGCACATGCATCACCCACAACATGGAGTCTGGGGTGCAGATGCATTATACTCATCAAGGAGCCTGGGGTGCACATGCATCACCCACAACAATGAGCCTGGGGTAAATATACATTATCCTCATCAAGGAGCCTGGGGTGAACATACATCACCCAAAACAGAGAGTCTGGGGTGCATATACATCACCCACTGCAAGGATTCTTGGTGCACAATGCACAGTGCAAGCAAAACAAGAAAGAATGTGTTGTACACATGCATCCCTCACCATAAGGAGTATGGGGTACATGTATGTGGATCCCTCACCATAAGGAGTGCGGGGTACACATGCATCCATCACTGTAAGGAGTGTGGAATACATGTGCATCTCTCACCATAAAGAGTATGGGGTACATGTGCATCCCTCACTGTAAGGAGTGTGGGGTGCACATGCATCCGCCACCCTAAGGAGTGCGGGGTACATGTATATCCCTTGCCATAAGGAGTGTGGGGTATATCTGCATCCCTCACTGTAAGGAGTATGGGGTACATGTGTATCCTTCATGGTAAGGAGTGTGGGGTACACGTGTATCCCATCACAGTAACATGTGTGTAGTACATGTGAATCCCTCACCATAAGGAGTATGGGTACAGGTGCAACCCTCACCATAAGGAGTATGGGGTATACGTGCATCCTTTATTGTAAGGAATGTGGGGTACACACACATCCCTCACAGTAAAGAGTGTAGGATACACATCCATCCCTCACAAGAAGGAACCAGAAGTAAATCTTATTATAAAAATAATTGTACTCAATTGCACTGGCCATGTGTCTGTCTAATGTCTTGGCCATACATGTGTATATAGTCTTAAAATGATTTCACTGTAATAGTTGTTTTTTTACTAAGAATTATGTTTTTTATAAT
Organism: Protopterus annectens; assembly: GCF_019279795.1. Lineage (NCBI taxonomy): Eukaryota > Metazoa > Chordata > Ceratodontiformes > Protopteridae > Protopterus > Protopterus annectens. The sequence goes on from NC_056737.1 coordinate 1,194,556,297, forward strand.
AAATTGTCCCTGTGGCAGAAAAATTCAAAGGCAAGCTATCAGTACTAAATTCTTGTTTCTAATAAGGCACAAAATATTAGACAATTGATTTAGCTGACTGGCTCATCTACAATAAGTTTAAAACCATTAAATCCCAGAAAATAAATACATTTTGCAGCATGTCCACTGAAAGAGATTTTTTTTCCCATTAAGAATAGGGTAGTTCAAATTACTAATAAAAATACATTTTTCACAGGTAGTAATATTTTCTCTAAACGGAAGACTTATTTTCTCTAAACTGAAAACTAGTGAAATAGGTATTGTCTTTGGTGTTCTAAATCATAGAAAAGATACATGCCAGGTAGATGCCTTTCCAAAAAAAATGTATCAACCTGAGCAATTTGGTACGGTATAGAAAAAAAAAAATTCCTTGCAGATTATCAAGCTAATATATCATGCATTTATGTATCTTCAGTAGGTTCATAGGTAGATTAGTGCTAGGCTAACCACACTTGTGGGCCATTTTAAGCCTAGCCAACCAAACCCTGCACATTGTGTCTGTAGGGTGAACACGGTGACCATTATGCCAACTTCCCACCCTAAAAATGAGAATCAAATACTGTATCTTGTGCCTGTGACTCAAAGACCATAACCATTATACCGACCCCCAATCAAGTCTCATTAATAACAAACACTTCAAGTTCATAAACAGCTAAGATCCCTTCCACCTCACCAAAGGTGGAAATACTCGAGTATTCTCCAAAATTACCATATGAGCTCACTCAGGTACTTGTCAATGGATTGACAACGTGAAGGGTTGCCATACATTTCCTTAAAATGGATGGTTCCCTTCTTTAAACACCTAACACCATTTTATTTCATATTTCATACAGTTTTAGATCTGTATTAATTTTATTTCATATTCTATGGTTTTGCTTCATGCTTCTTTACGTTGGTTCTTCTTTTCCATTTAATTTTAACAGCCAGTGATTTGTAGATATAAACTATAGCTGACACAGTGCAGCAGTGCATTGCCATATACATCATTGAAATAATGTATCCTGATTGGTTCCTGAAATCCAAACAAAACTTTCTATTAATGTACCTGATAGCAGACCTACTGAGCCTTGGAAAATAGTATATTAATATTTCTTAGATAATGGGCATATACCCTCAGTGCAATACCCTATTGGAGAACACACATTCTCCAGCAGGGCATTAATGTACAGGGACAGCCTGGCAACAAGTCCGTAAACTCCTGGCAATGTAGTAAAGCACCCTGAAGCATGGAGACAAACAAAACAGGCTGCCACATTGTTTTCATTTGTTTTTAGTGAGCATTTATTAAGCAAGTAAATAAACAAATAAATACAATTAAAAAATGAAGAAACTAACTGCACTATGCAGTTATAAACAAGGAGGTGTGGTTTTACTTTCACCTTGCTATTCCCTGCACTTAAAAATATGTTTGGCAAGAAAAGGAAACAAATCTAAAGATGTGAGTGTGTGTTTCTGTGTGTGTGTGTGTGTGTGTGTGTGTGTGTGTGTGTGTGTGTGTGTGTGTGTGTGTGTGCGTGCGTGCGTGTGTGTGTGTGTGTGCGTGTGTGTGCGTGTGTGTGTGTCTGTGAAAGACAGACAGCAAAAGAGAGACCTAGTGTGAGCAAGTGTGTGTATGTGTGTGTGTGTGTGTGTGTGTGTGTGTGTGTGTGTGTGTGTGTGTGTGTGTGTGTGTGTGAGTGCTTGTGAGAGAGAGAGACTGTGGCTCTACTTAACTCTCTCTCTAACACACACACACACACACACACACACACACACACACAAAGTTCTAAGCTTGTTTCCCACCTTTCCTGTTACTAGAGTAGTCCAGATACAGATTTGCTGTATCCAGAACTGTTTTGTAAGTTTCTGAGTTCCCCAGACCTTTCTGTGTTAGAGGGAAGCCTTCCAGCTTATCAGTGGGAGTGGTAAGCACTAAGTAGCCTATCTACCACAAGAGTTGTGGTTTCTGGCTCTGAAATTGTAGTTTATTGGCCATTTGGGCAGTTTTTCCTATCCCTTTCAACTTTCTGGTTTAAAAGGCTGTGTTTGCACGGGTCTGCACTTGTTTAAGCCCCACAGATCCTGTTTTGGCGTCCTGCAGACTACAAGAGCAACAGAAAGAGGAAAGAGAATTTGAGTGCCTCCATTTTGATTTTTTTCTGAATATACTGCTTTCTGCACTTAATTTAAGTAATTTTTCATTTAACTGCATTTATTTTAACTGCATTTGCTTTACTATTGCTCCACACTCAAGTGTGCTAGCTTGCACTGCACTTAAAGTATATTGCCGGTGCCAGAAAGTCTGCTCTTCAATTTTTCATTTAAACCTCGCTAGATCTCTTCTCACTTGCACCTTAATTAGATTATTTATCTAGCACTTCATCAGGCTTTTTGTAGCAATTATTGTAGCATAAATAAGTGCTATCAGCATTAGACATCCTATAAGGAAACAGCTCCAGTACTTAGTAATGATGACCATCCCTCCTGGTATGTCTAAATGCCAGTTTCCTGTGCTTTCTCCTATTAACCTGGCAAACTTGGGCATTCTGAGGCAGTGGAGCAACTGCCTCATGTACACAGACAACCCTCTCCTCTTATGTCCCAGCACTCAGATTTGGGAGAGATGCACTTTTATCTCCAAATTAGAAGCTATGAACTCTCCAGCCAAGACCAGACTAGCTGGTCAAAAGGAGAAGGTCAACACCTGCACCACACCACATGGAACACATAGCCCTCCAGAACACCCACCATCACAGTCCTCACATAAAAACACAAACCACACACTCACCTTCACGGTGGCTCTCAATAGAAATCTACCCAAACAGCAGAGAGCTCCAAGGCAGAAACACACTTGACCACCACAACACAGCACAAACCACAAGACATATAGCTCACCTACACAGTGTGCCTCTCAACCTAAGCCCCTAAGGCAAAACAGCTTGCCCAGTACAATAATCATAGCTGACTCAATAGTGAGGCACACTGATGACCCACTCACTAGGTTGAATAAGGAGAAGATAATAGTCAGCTATCTATCAGATGCCAGAATCCTACACATAACACAAGCACTCAGGTCACTCCACAACAAGTATGACTCTGTCATTGTCCATGTGGGTGTGAATGACCTGAGACACACCTCCCTGAACTGCATGAAAACAGACATGGAGGAGCTCTTGGATTATGTGGCTCTAGCAGGTAGGATCCTAGCCGTGAGCAGCATCCTACCATTATCTAGAATGATACTGCAGTACAAACAGGAAATGATTGACTTCAACAATTGGCTAAATAACTGGCATCATTCTAAGGTGATCCGGTATCTGTCTGCTTGGGATGACATGACTGACAGGCCTGATGCTTTGCCAGAGATGGCCTGCATCTGTCACCCCTGGGTTTCCGGGTACTGGCTAAGGCTCTTGCCAACCCTATAGTGCCTTTTTTGGCAGTGTTCCAGAGACCAAATTACCACCATAACAGCTATAAATAAATGCAATCTGAGGGTCATGCTGCTCAACGCTAGAAGTCTAAATCTCAAGATGCACTTGCTCGAAGCACTCCTCAAAATGGAGAACATCACATTTGTGCTGTAATGGAGACCTGGTTTAAAGCAGCAGAAAGCACCCCTTCGCTACCAGGCTACAACTCATTCCACACCTTTCGGCTCCACAACATGGACAGAAGCTCCAAAGATGGTTTTGCATCCAGAAAGAAAGAGGTCATCATTTCTCTCTACTCTTCCCTCATTAGACCAATCAAAGAGTATAATGCCCTATCTGGAATGTACCTCACTAGGCACCTGCAACAGCTGGAGAGGTCACAAACGTACCTCACAAAGAGGATCCTAGGCCTTAAACGCATGTCCTACATGGACAGACTAAAAATACTCCAGCTATTCTCTGTTTTATATCATCTACTAAGAGGCGATTTCTGCTTGACATACAAAGCCATGTCTGACCCAGCTCTGTAAGAAATGCTACATCTAAAGAAACACAAATCCCTCCACACCACACACTCCAGAGACCTCACCCTCATTACCACAATCAACAGAACATGCTAGAGCGACAGGTTCATAACCCAGAGACTGCCCATGTTATGGAATAATCTTCCCGTGCATGTCCAGCAGAGCACCTCACTGTCCCTCTTCAAGAGAAATCTTGATGAGTGGACGGGAAATAGAAAGTTCACTCCGGGGATCACGTCAGTGGCTCTAATTGATAGAGACACTGGGCACTAACATCGGCTGGCACAGTGCCAGAATGCCAGATGCCAGGGCACATCTGTGAGCTAAGCTTGTAAAGGCTACAGGGCCATTAGCCTAGTACACACCTATGAACTTCTTTGGCCATTAATGGGAAAAGTAAACCCAAAGTCAGGGAAACTTTTAAATATTACCCTAAGTCCCTTAAAAATTAACAGAAGGTTTACATCAAGTGGCTGTAAATACTTGGCCCGTGTGTGTGTGTGTGTGTGTCTGTGTGTGTGTGTGTGTGTGTGTGTGTGTGTGTGTGTGTGTGTGTGTGTGTGTGTGTGTGTGTGTGTGTGTGCAACAAGGGCAACCATTGCTCTACAGCAATAGTCAATTCCTCCCTGGTTAGATCTGACCACAAACTAATCACCATGGAAATCCACATCTCACCCACACCCCCCTCAAAAGTATCCACCATGAAAAACTTCTCCAAAGCTGACTTTGGACTCCTAGAAACAGAGGTAGCTAACTTCACGGCACCCATGTCAATGGAAAATAGATGCATGACTGCCGAATCATATATCAATGCAATGTACGAACACATACATAAATGCATGGAACTAGCCATACCCAACATAACCAAGACACTCTCCTCCAAAAAAAGGAAGCAAATCTGGTGGTCCTCTGCCATTAATAAACTCTACAACAGAAGGAAGAAAATGTTGGAGAAAAAGGTGAAGTCCCAAGACTGGAATAATTCCCTTTTAGGTCTCAACAAAAAGTTGAGATCCCCTCATCAAAATCTCCAGAGCCAGCTATGAAGGCAGAATTGTGGCAGACTCTAAAAACAACCACAAAGCCTTCTATAGTCATATCAAGAATCTCCACGGCAATACCTAGATTTGCTATGAGTTACTGCACAATGGTACCACCTATACTGAGCCAACAGATATTGCCAACATACTTGCCGACAGATTTGGTGCAAACTTTACCCCCACACACACACACAAAGGACTAATCTCAATACCAGAAGAATGCCAGACACTCAGCATAACTGCAGCCCAAGTTAAAGCTGCATTGTCCAAGGACAAAAATACAGCTTGCATAGGACCTAAAAATATCCCTGGCTGTGTTCTACATGAATTACAAAGTGAATTGGCACCACATCTGTGTGCCCTGTTCACTCACAGCCTCATCTCAGGCTTTGTCCCTACCAAATGGGTAACTGCTACAGTCTTCTCTCTCCATAAAGCAGGAGTGACTACAGACCCTGGAAATTATCACCCCATTAGCCTGATGAGTCTGATATGTAAGGCTATGGAGTGCATCGTCATGGACCTAATTAACAAGCATATTGGGAATCTCCAGACTCTAGATATCATGATATTTGGTTTTGTGAAAAGGAGATCATGTCTGCTCAACCTGGTTGACTTCTGTGAGTCAGTCACCAGAGCTGTGGATGAAGGTAAGGTAGTTCATACAGCCTACTTTGATCTGGCCAAGGCCTTTGATTCCATTCCTCACTCAGGAATTATTGATAAACTCACCAAACTAGGCATCAACCCATATCATTAGATGGGTTGCAAATTGGCTCACAAATAGAACCAAAAGTGTATAAGTAGCAGACTCCAAGTCAGACTGCTGACCAGTCATGAGTGCAGTCCCACAGGGATCGGTCCTGGGTCCTCTCCTGTTTGGCATATACTTTTCAGAAGTCCAGTCCAACATGGAGGTACTCTGGCTGACCAATTTCACATACAACTGCAAGCTAGGAGCCATTATTAACTCCCCAAGTGATGCAGACATCCTACAGAAGGCCTCACTGAGACCAGTGCCTGGTGTCTTCACCATGGCCTTAAGCTTAATGCCAAAAAAATGCGTTGTCATTCGCTTTGGGAAAAACTCAGTCTCCACTAATTACCACATCGATGGGAACCCACTGAACACTGAAGGCGTTGCAAGAGATCTGGGGACACAGATTGACAGCAACCTCTCCTTCAACCACCACATTGTTACTGTGGTCAGAAAGTCCTTCTATGTGGCACATCTCATTACCAAGGGTTTTGCATCCAGGAAGAAATAGGTCATCACTTCTCTCTACTCTTCCCTCATTAGACCAATTATAGAGTATAATGCCCCATCTGGCATGTGCCTCAATAGACACCTGCAACAGCTGGAGAGGCCATAAAAGTACCTCACAAAGAGGATTCTAGGCCTTAAACACATGTCCTACATGGACAAACTAAAAATATTCCAGATATTCTCTGTCTCATATCATCTACTAAGAGGCGATCTCTGCTTGACATACAAAGCCATGCCTGACCCAGCTCTGTTAGAAATGCTACATCTAAATAAATCCCAATCCCTTTGCACCACATGCTCCAGTGACCTGAACCTCATTACCACAATCAACAGAACATGCTGGAGGGATAGATTCATAACCCAGAGACTGCCCATGCTCTGGAATAGACTTAGGTTCATAGGTTCATACGTTCATACTAGGCTATCTGCCCTAGGGCATTTATAAGCCTAGCCAGAGTGTGTTTGGCTTTCACCACCCATTTTAAATTAATTTTGCTATGCCCTTTTTCGAGGTTAGTATTCTGTGCCTCTGTCTAACAGTGACACAGAAGTGATACCCGGGGTAAACCTACTATCTCCCATCCACTCATCAAGATTCCTCTTGAATAGAGTCAATGGGACTCTGCCTAACCTGGACTGGGATTTTATTCCAGAGTGAAGGGAGCCTCTGGGTTATGAATCTGTCCCTCCAGCATGTCCTATTTATTTCAGTGCTGAGGTTCAAGTCTCTCGAGTGCGTAGCTCAATAGGATTTGGATTTTCTGAGGTGCAGCATGTCCATTAATTCCGGGTTGGACATGGCTTTATACATCAGGCACAGATCACCTCTGAGCAGGCGGTATCCCATACATGTCAAGCAGAGCACCTCACTGGCCCTCTTCAAGAGAAATCTTGATAAGTGGATGAGAAATAGAAAGTTCACTCCAGGATCACGCCAGTGGCTCTACTTGATAGAGGCACTGGGAACTAACATCGGATGGCACAATGTCAGGGCACTTCTATGGGCTAGGCTTGTAAAGGCTCCAGGGCCATTAGCCAAGTACACACCTATAAACCTGTGAAGTTCTTTGGTAATTAATTCTGAATAAAGCCAATATTAATGGGAAAAGTAAACCCAAAGTCAGGAAAACTTTTAAATAGTACCCTAATTCATTTAAAAATTAACAGAACAAGAAGGGTTGCATCAATTGGCTGTAACTACTTGGTACGTGTGTGTGTGTGTGTGTGTGTGTGTGTGTGTGTGTGTGTGTGTGTGTGTGTGTGTGTGTGTGTGTGTGTGTGTGTGTGTGTGTACATGTTTCTTTGTTTATGCATGTCAGAGTGTGTGTGTGTGTGTGTGTGTGTGTGTGTGTGTGTGTGTGTGTGTGTGTGTGTGGAGGGGGGGGTCTGTGTGCTTATAGGCATTAAATAGTTATATAATGTATATCTGGATGTAAAATATGTCCTCAAACAGCAGTTACATATCCTACAGAAACCATGAAACATTAGGTGGAGAAGCTATTTTACATAAAACTATAAACAATATAAATAATAAAACAAAGACCAGTTTAACAGTGAGCCCCTTATCTAAGCCGAATAATATCCCCAAGGTGGGCATTATAGGGGAAATAACAGACCTTCAGGGGTAATGAGACCTCTGCCTGTGATGTCAGGCCTCACAACACTACTGGGTGAGCCATTATTTCTCCAATAACATCCAACCTTTTAGGTGTTATTGCTTGCTGAAATTAAATAAAAATGTAGATGTTGTGCTAAGCATCTTTTGTGATTAAAATGCTATTAGATAAGAAGCGATCTGTGTTTATTAAAACAAATAATATGGGCATTTCTTCACCGCCAACAGACTAGATATTTGGCATCCTGAATGGTCATACATGCACTTTCTACTGCCCAGCAGCTTTTACATGGTATTAAATATAGGTCTGAAAGTTGCAGATATGTAGCCTCAATAGTGCTGTAATGTATCTCTGTGTTTGGGGAGGATCATGATGTTGAACATCTGTCCATAGCCTGTGACCAACATTAGTGCCCGAGCTGCATATTTTTAAGCAAGAAACTTCTTTATGAAATTATCACTTATGGCATAGGGAATAATACATGAAAACAAACTATATTGACATAATCTTAGTTGCAAACATTATACATCATTTATTATCTACCCAGTCATTGCCAGTCAAACATTACATAGCTCATTCAGATCTTACCTTCATTTAAGCCTCATTCCTCCCAAGTATGTTTTGTTCCCACAATTCCCATATTTTCTATATAGTTTGCTCCATCCCTTTTCTAAAGATTCCGGTTCCAGTTGTTCTATCTCCGTTACTATATTCACTACTTTTAGTAAAGTTGATCTAGACTTTGATTTCCATTTTCTAGTAATTGCTTTTTAGCAGCCACCATAATTAGACTCAGCAAGGCTTTACTACATGTAGGCAATTCTGATTATGTAGCTAAGCTCAGAAAAATAATTTCCCTAGTTGCACCAATTTCCTTAACCAGTATCTCTGGTAGAGTAGTCTGCAGGGAATCTTTAAAATCTGCCAACTCATTACCTCCCAGAAAATATAGTCCCAATTATTTTTTTCTTCCCCATCACACCTCCAATATTTGCTGTCTACATGAGGAAAATTCTGTGGTGTCTTCTTGGGGTATAAAAATGACGCATAAGTTCATGGTTCATAGTTAGTCACTAGGCATGCAGTGCAAAAGACCTTTGGGAGCCTAGCCCAGATTCCCAATTACCCCAAAGCACTATCTGATTAATCAAATTGCTCAGGGTCACACATTAGGTAAATGAAGGTGGGAAGATTCAAAACCATACACTGAACCATCATAGTTGTCCCATTCCACCCCCCGCTACATACTACCTACCCAAACAAACTAAATAAACACATACATACACTAACCAAAACCCTACTTCTAACCTTAAACTAAACACTACTTCTAACCCTACACTAAATCTTGCATATACCACCATTTATGCACTTACCTTAACCCACACCCTAACCCTAAGGTCCGTAACTATCCCACACCTACCTTAACAAGCTATACCCAAACAAAATAAATAATCCACACACATACACTTAAAACCCTACATCTAACCCTACACTAAATCTCACATCCATTACCATCTATGCACTTACCTTAACCTGTACCCTAACCCTAAGGTCCGTAACTATCCCACACCTACCTTAACAAGCTATACCCAAACAAAATAAATAATCCACACACATACACTTAAAACCCTACATCTAACCCTACACTAAATCTCACATCCATTACCATCTATGCACTTACCTTAACCTGTACCCTAACCCTAAGGTCCGTAACTATCCCACACCTACCTTAACAAGCTATACCCAAACAAAATAAATAATCCACACACATACACTTAAAACCCTACATCTAACCCTACACTAAATCTCACATCCATTACCATCTATGCACTTACCTTAACCTGTACCCTAACCCTAAGGTCCGTAACTATCCCACACCTACCTTAACAAGCTATACCCAAACAAAATAAATAATCCACACACATACACTTAAAACCCTACATCTAACCCTACACTAAATCTCACATCCATTACCATCTATGCACTTACCTTAACCTGTACCTAACCCTAAGGTCCGTAACTATCCCACACCTACCTTAACAAGCTATACCCAAACAAAATAAATAATCCACACACATACACTTAAACCCTACTTCTAACCCTACACTAACTCTCACATCCATTACCATCTATGCACTTACCTTAACCTGTACCCTAACCCTAAGGTCCGTAACTATCCCACACCTACCTTAACAAGCTATACCCAAACAAAATAAATAATCCACACACATACACTTAAAACCCTACATCTAACCCTACACTAAATCTCACATCCATTACCATCTATGCACTTACCTTAACCTGTACCCTAACCCTAAGGTCCGTAACTATCCCACACCTACCTTAACAAGCTATACCCAAACAAAATAAATAATCCACACACATACACTTAAAACCCTACATCTAACCCTACACTAAATCTCACATCCATTACCATCTATGCACTTACCTTAACCTGTACCCTAACCCTAAGGTCCGTAACTATCGCAGACTTACCTTAAGGAGCTATACCACAGAAGGGCCAACCATGATGATTCGATGTTTCGGATTTCGTGCTTCAGGACGATCATCTTGGTGGGTGGGGCCTAGTCATAAATTGCTGCTAACAGAATAGATTGCTTATATATATATATATATATATATATATATATATATATATATATACACACGCACACACACACACATATATATATATATATATATGTATATATATATATATATATATATATATACACACACATATATATATATATATATATATATATATATATATATATATATATATATATATATATATATATATATATATATATATATATATATATATATATATATATATATATATATATGAGAAGCAGTCAGACCTAAGAAGATGAGACCCTGCAGCTTAAGAGTTCCATGAGCTGGGCATGTGGTATACCTGAGGATAGGATATTTAGATGTCTGCTGTGTTATTTTTACAGCCTTTGACCTATGCTCTTTAAAAGAACATAGGAATAAACTAGAACTGATGACAAGACATAATAATCTTTTTCCATTAGTAAAGTGGTTATAGTGAAATCAGTGAAGAAGGCATCATTTCTGCCTGCATCAGTACTGTCCAGTTCACCATTGCCAGAAGTAACTCATTTGGAGACTATTGTTATTTCAGAATGATTTCTTCAAAGAAATGCCAGCAATTCTTCTTGGGATTGGGAATTACTGAAGTATCTTGAGTTGCATCCCACTTCAATGTCTTCATGCAAGTCTACAAGATCTGCTCAGAGTTCTTCCTTGAGCATTTACTGGAATCACACGATGAGAGCCTTTGTCAAGACTCAGACCAATGTGGGTGTCATCCCATCCACTTCTGCATCGAAGGCAGATATGGTTGGTTTTTTGTCTCCAATGCATAGAGCTTCTTCCCCAGCAGATGTCTTGGTGCCAGAGGTGTTGGAGATGATGTTACTTCATGTGCATCCTGTTTTGGCACCAGCCAGATTTGATCTTCCCATTGTTGATATCCATTTCTCCAGTTCATTCATCTCTCATTCCCTTATTATTGGATATGTCTTGGCACTGGACCCTTGTTTTCAAGTCACTAATACATCCTTTGGCACTGACTCATTTAGTACCATTTTTGATATTAGGATCCTCTGCATTTGAGGCTTTAGCACCTGTTTTGATATTGTAGCTATCTGGATCAGTGGCATTGACAGCTCATACTCTACTGCTGATGGATTCCACTTCACCATTTGATTTCTTCAAGAGGATAATTGCCTGTCCATCAAAACAGGCAGGAGATGCTCTATCAGCTTTGGTTCTACCCTGGAACACCACTCAGTTGTGATTTTGAGCCCTCCATTTTAACTCAAGGGCAAAGTTAATCTCATTACCTCAAACCACTACAAATCACATCAGTCTTCAGGGGCTTCATACAAGATCTCTTTGGGGTGGACTCACAAGCACATGTGAAAAAAGAGGCACATAGACACCCCTATGGAATCTTTGACACCAGATATAAATCTCAGTGAAGCAGAAGGTTCTCCACAGTTTACTCCAGAAGACACCAGATTCAGTGAGATACTAGAATTGATGAGACAACAGGATACTTAGCCAAATGAACCCCCTCCCCTTCATAAGAAAACGAGGTTCTATTTGAGGCTTTAGCTCTGTCATCTCTACCTTTTTGGTGGTCCCCATCACTGTCTGCATGATGAACTTGGTGGCAAAGACAGCCTGATGGGAACCTAACATAGCAGAGTCACTCCTTACAAAACCTAATAAAATCCTCTGGCTGCCTAAGGACAGAACGTATTGGACTGGAGTAGAGGCCGTCTGGAAAACTCCATTATTATGATGGCAGCCACTAATAACTAACTTTCTGATGTCAGTTCAGCAGTTGCTTCTCCTGACAGGGCATCCATGATGATGGACCACACTTGGAAGTGTGTTTATACTTTAGGCACTTTTGCTGTCTCAGTGCAAACTGTCTGACACATGTGGCTAGGTTCCAAAGAGACATAGCAAACACTAGACTCTTTAAAGAAACCCATCAGATCTGATACTTATAAGTAGATCAAGTCACAAGTGTCCACTACATTGACTATAGCTAATATCTCCATAAGGATTTTGCATAATGCTGCTGACGGAGTGGTTAGAGCTGTGGGCATTGACACAGCTATGAGGCCACCACACCTGGCTTCATTTATGTGACATTGTAGACAACTTTGAGGCATCCTTTGTTAATGCCACTTATAATGGGTCCATCTCTTTTGGATCCAAAGTTAAAGGAAAAACTATTGAAATGTGAACAGAAAACAGGAAGGATGCTGACTTTCATAGGAGTACATTTTGCTTACCTTTATAAGTCTAGAAATTAAAAGGGTTCCAAACCTTTCTGGTTTAGAAGGACATAATATTTTCCCCTTTGATTCCATTTTGGATATGGGTAACTGTGACAGAAGAGGCCTCTTTAATGGATGTTGCCATTTGGAGAGAGGGGTTCCACACAAATCAGTGATTCTGAGGCCCTTCATCTTCCATTAACACCTTTAGCGGCCCTTCATCCTCCATTAACACCCTTAGCAGCCCTTCATCCTCCATTAACACTCTTAGTGGCTCTTCATCCTCCATTAACACCCTTAATGGCCCTTTATGCTCCATTAACACCCTTAGCGGCCCTTCATCCTCCATTAACACCCTTAGCAGCCCTTCATCCTCCATTAACACTCTTAGTGGCTCTTCATCCTCCATTAACACCCTTAATGGCCCTTTATGCTCCATTAACACCCTTAGTGGCCCTTCAACCTCCATTAACACCCTTAATGGCCCTTTATGCTCCATTAACACCCTTAGTGGCCCTTCAACCTCCATTAACACCCTTAATGGCCCTTTATGCTCCATTAACACCCTTAGTGGCCCTTCATCCTCCATTAACACCCTTAGCACCTCCTAAGTCCTGTCTGATTGCTTAATTTGGAGTCAGTCTGGAGTTGGATGTTTCTTCACCTGGACTCATGGATGGCCATTACACAGGACGACTTCAGGAGGATTATACTATTCAGAGGCTACATAATTCCCTTTTCAAGATAAATAAAACCATCATGCTTCCCTTTAATTTGTCCTTTTCGGCAGATTTGAAGTTTATTAAAAACTCAGCTTCTAGTAACCATTAACTCAGCTAGCTGAGCTGCACATTCTGTGCCCTAAATCACCCTATTTAATCATCCATGAGGACGCGGCCTCTCTGGGGACCTGCTTTTCATGTATGTGTAAGATCACATCAGGATCCTCTATAAACCAGACTATCCATCTTCTAGTTTATTTTTCCAATATTCTTATAAAGGAGAATGTTTGTTATACTCTCTAACCATTCATAGAAAGTTACTCTTTTGCTTGCTTGAACCAAACCTATTAGGCAACTACAACTTCATCTCCTCTTCGCCTTCTAAGTTAGGTTAAGAGGTTAACAAATATAAATTAAAAGATAAATAAAATAAAAATAAAATGACATGACCATTACTCCATTCAAATGGCTCTCTGATTGTAAGACATTTATCTGTCAATAAAACAATTAGCCTTTGACAGCCAAGCCCACTACACAATCCACTTGATCCATGGTAGCTTCTAGTACACTCTTCAGAAACTCTTTGATTGATGATATTTATGCTGCTGTGACTTGGCCTATACTGCACACGTTTGTAATACAGCCTAAGTCTGATGTGACCTACAGGTTGAGGTCTTCCTGTGGAGCTGCTGTTCTCAGAGGGTTCCTGTAATGATACCACCCAGGAGATTTATCACTGGAGATTCTGCTGGACAAGTTGAAGTAGACGGAAGGGATAATGTAAGATATGGCAGTTAAGTACTTACCATGACACAGAAGCTTTATTATCCCTACTCCATCCAGTATGACAGCCCACCCTTCACCCCCTCCAGATTCTTGTGAAATTTGTTTTGTCTGACAGACCTGGTAGACCTAAACTGAATCCTGTTCCATGATTTCCACAAACGTTCCCTATGTACTCTTAGTTTTTCTGCTTTAGGCAGCAAACTGGATCTTAAAGACGGAAATAGGCACATCATAAGAGCAGAGAAGGAACTGAAGTGTTTTAGGCCAGCTGCAGTTGCTGGGACCTATCGCCTGATAGCGAATACCCCAAGTCAGAGTGGACGGACAAGAGATAAGGAAGACCCAGTTTTATGATAAGTACATAACTTCCATTTTTATATCACTGATGGCAATCTATTAAAATTGCTAAATCATAGGGTTGGAATGTACAACCTAAATTATAATAGTATCTATAAGATATACCTAAGAACTATGGTAATCAACCCTTGAGGCCAATGTGGCACTTGGCTAAGCATCATACCTTGCTGTTATTAACTAACACACTACTATAACTCCTACTGATAACGTAATGGTTAATTGGTTTGCGTTTGTAGTTTTACACTCCTTAGTCCTATGAACAGCATGTTGCAATTTGTCTTTTTTGTACAATGTATACTTCAGCTCTACAGTGAGTTTAATTAGCATGTCATATTTTCTCATGGGACCACATTAACCAATGGCTGTCAAGTTCAACAACTGATCTCATCAGAAGCAACACATTGCCACACAGTTATGTTTGTAGTCGATAAGGAATAGTCCGATTCGCTCACCTGCGCAAATTCCATTTTTGCTGAATTTATGTAACATTACCTTCATTACAAAGCGTCACTGCAAGAGGAAATAACTCCTTAATTCCCTAATTAACCTGAATTCTCTTTTCTTGATCTTGGGAAGTTTAAACTATATTTGCTCAAGCTGGTGCATTTGTTACTATTTATTCACTACCTACAATGTAGCAAAACGGCCCTAAGTTCTGTATGGCTTTTTCTTCAATGGACAAACAGTAACCAAGAATGAGCAATAATTAGTTTTAATGCCTCAATAAGAATTACACTTTTACCAAGCTGGAGTGATCTTAGAGTCAGAATATATGAGTAATAGGGACAGGGAGATTACCACCGCCCCCGACAAAAAATGTTTTTATTCTTTTCACATTTCTACAAATTCCTGACCTCTTTAAATACTTGGAAGAAGAGTTAATATGTTCTTGAAGTAACGGGATACATACTGAAATGAAGGAGCTAGTGTGTTTAGAGCTTATTTACATTGTGATAACTTTGTAGACTCCTACCTTCTAACCTCAGGATGCAGTAATCTTGGAGCTGATTACGTGAAGAACAGGGATGGAGCTTTGATCCCAGAAACTTTCCTATAAAACCATTTGGTGAAATTATTTTTAAAAGTTTATTTTATCTGAACCTGAATTCAGACAGCTTGTTTATGCTGTCTTATATGCTGTGTGAAAGCTTATGTCTTTTATTACATTTATCATGGTGATGTATAACTGAGAACACTTCTTAATTAATGAGGTAGTTCATACTAATGATGACATCAAACTATCTGATATAGTGACACAGCTGTTCAATGGAATAATATGATGTGTAGTTTATAACTGATTTCTAACATCAACCCAAATGCAAATCTCTAAAATTGTTAGAAAACATCCTTAATCAATCAAGCAAATCTTTTTTTTCTTTTTAACTTAGTAAAGGCAGCATAATAAGCCATTGTTAAAATCTAATTATACAACGACCCCTCCATTAATATTCCAAAACATGCACGCTGATTGGTCAGTGTACATGTTGTAAATCAGACTTACACTAATGGAAAAAGGTCCGGTCGCCCGGACTTTTTCCATTAGTAGTCTTTTTTTTTTTTGGTTACAGCAACGGAGAACTCAAGATCTCCGCTGCTTTTTAGAAAGTGTCTCGCTATGTTAAAGGAGTTTAACATAGCAAGACAGCTTTAAAATAAGCAACAGAGATCTTCCTTTCTCCGTTGCTTTTTTAAAGCTGTCTCGTTATGTTAAATGGGTTAAACATCTGTGTGTGTGTGTGTGTGTGTGTGTGTGTGTGTGTGTGTGTGTGTGTGTGTGTGTGTGTGTGTGTGTGTGTGTGTGTGTGTGTGTGTGTGTGTGTGTGTGTGTGCGTGTGTGTGTGTGTGTGTGTGTGTGTGTGTGTGTGTGTGTGTGTGTGTGTGTGTGTGTGTGTGTGTGTGTGTGTGTGTGTGTGTGTGTGTGTGTGTGTGTGTGTGTGTGTGTGTGTGTGTGTGTGTGTGTGTGTGTGTGTGTGCATGTGTGTGCGTGTGCATGTGCGTGTTACTGTGCCTGGTTTTCTCCTTCTTCCCAGACTGGTTAATTGGTTTCTCCTAAAATGTTTACTGCAAAAACTCAAATTCCAGGTAGTTGAAGACCACTGTGCCTTTAGGGTTAAAGATGGGTAATGGAGTTTTATATTGTCTGAACAATCGGAACTTTACGGACAGAGACATGAACTGGAATTTTAGATTCAGAGTGTGACCAGGGATTTTAGGGTTAAGGAGGGGTGGAGTTTTATGGTTAGAGAACAAAACTAAGGTTAGGAACTGGGGGAGTTTTTGGGTTAGAGATAGGGCAACAGTAGGTTGATATCATTTAATAGGGTCAAGTGTTGGGAGGGCTGAGTAGTTAAGTAAGACTGGCCCACTGGGAGTTAGTGCACTTGCCTTTTAATGCAAGTGTGTCACAAGCTACTAGCATACGAGAAGTTGTAGTACACCCATCATATGTTTTAGTTCCACAGATGCATAAAGGCCTGACTATGACCCACATGATCTGGATTGGATTATAGGCTAAGCAATGTGGCAGAGCTACTCTTGAGGACATGCCAATCCTGATAAGTTGAGGGTAGAGCAGGCTATGGCTTCCACATTCTCCAAGGGGAGGTACAATAGAACAACATTTGGCTCACCCTCACAGCAGTTGGGGAATCCTTCATTTGTAGCAGCCTGGAATTGTGTAGTAGCTTGGCAAAGGTGCAAATATACCCCCCAGTGTGCAGCAAGTGACATATCCTGACTCATAGTAGGGCTTAGAGACATAATTACATAACACTTTCATTGTCTGATTATTACTCCAGTCAGCCCTTACCTCAGTGTCAAGGATCACTGACCTCGGAGAAGGTGCTATGCAGTGTGGGGAAAACAATGGGCTTAAGGCTGATCAGGAAAGCTTAATGGTCAGTAGGCATTTTGACAAGAAGCAATTGTCCATATATATTGTATTTCCACTTACCTGTGGGGCCTTTTTCACCAGTAAAAAGGGTCTGAATACCATTTCGCTTATAAGTAGAGTAAAAAAAAAATAGGCAAGTGCCTTCTAATGTTATGTCATAAACATAATTATACAAACCAAACTGTCCCTTTGAATTATTATACATACCCAAAAATGGTTTTCATATCAACATAATCCAGTTCTGTTGGAGGAAATAAAAAAATGTAAAAATTAGTCTGCGACTTCACGGGAGTCAGACAAAAACTTTTAACTATATAATTAAAATACTACAAACTCTAACAATGAACAAATCTTATATTATTAAATTAATGCTAGCCACCCCCTCAAAAAATATTTGAAATGTGTCTCCACAAATACTCCATATGGGGGAGGGGTCCCTTTTTTGTCCTTTTTTAAAATTTTTTACCCCATTTCCTTCAATGACTCAGTCCAAACCCTTTATTGGTTCATTTGTTTCCCTGCTCTCTACCATTTCATGAGACTCAAGCATTTGTAGTTCATACAGGGTGCCCCTCACACTGAACATTTTGTAGCTCATACAGGGTACCCATCACAATGAAAATTGAATCTGAGTTTGGGCAAGGAGCTGATGCACTTTACTGAAACACATTATCCAGGGAAGGAGGGAGCAAAGGTCATGACCATAATCCAGTGAGCAGTGGATATTTTTAATTTGTTGTGCTTAATTTACCCTTTCAATTTTATGTGCATAGTGGGGACAATACCTTTTGATCAGAAAACGAGGGTGGCAATTTTCATTTTTAGAAAGGGGGCATGAAGGTTTGTTCCAATAACAAAGGACACCCAGCCTTCAGAATCATATGGAAGGCCTCCACCAGAGTGTGGAAAGGAATACAAAAAACATTTTTTTAATCAAAACTCTTATTATTTAGCATCCAGTATATCTATACCTATAGTATACCTATTCCAATGTCTGCATTCAAAATGCCAGGTGCCAACATGCAGAAAAAGAAATCAAAAATCCAGGGAGAAGAGTGAATCTCAAGCATCTTTATTCTCCCTTAAAGTTCTTTTTTGCATGGGGACAAGCACCCCGATATTTTATTTATTTATTTGACATTTTTAACCGGGTTTGTCCAACCGAGCTCATGCCTACTTTCAGTGGAGACCCGAGGAGAAAAGCTCCAAAAAAAAGTTAAAATCAGTTGAAATAGTAGTTATACAATTTTTTTTCAAAAATGTGTAAATACAGTAAACACAGAACAACAGAGGGATATGTCAAGATTCAACAGTACAAAATTGTCAGGATGTCTCATTATAACATTGCTAACACCATTAGTGTTACAGATACAAGTAAGGAAAAGTTGAAACAAAGTAGTCAGTATATATATATATATATATATATATATATATATATATATATATATATAAGATAGCTATAGATAGATATATATAGATAGATATATAAATATAACTATATGTGTGTGTGTATATATATATATATATATATATATATATATATATATGTAGATATATGTATGCACATATATATACAGACACACTACACACGTGCGCGCACGCCTGCACACACACACACACACACACACACACACACACACACACACACATATATATATATATATATATATATATATATATATATATATATATATTGTATATATGGTAATACTTTCAATGGCACTTGCTTTGGTTAACATCTGTTTAGTCAACAAAATTTGGTCAACTAAACAGATGGTCGACAGGCAGATCCCACAATTTTCAAAGTTGGGAAATACACCTCTTCCCTGACATTGTGCAGTCTTGAAGTTATTATCTATAATTAGCACGGTGGGTGTGAAGGGTGCTGGGCGACTTGCTCCCTACAAAAAAGTGATGCTTTTACTTTATTTTTACTTTTATTTTTGCATGCACAGAGGCTGTTACATAGTGTATGCCCAGTAGCTTAATGACACTTGTAATGTTGACAGTTTTCTGGTCAATGTTAAGAACATAGACATTTAGGTATCTTGACTAAATTCAGTATATATATATATATATATATATATATATATATATATATATATATATATATATATACATGCATAAATACATACAGACACATATCTATTTGCATATGTGTTTGTCATGAAATTTTCTAATATCTGAGTATTATAAAGCACTGTAAATAAATACATTTATACTGCATGAAAGTAATTTGTCTACATTTTCTGAAAATTACTGTTTTAGTCTAGTCAATTGTAATGTAAATACAATTCATTTCAAGTTGGACATATAACTGCAGCTGCTCTCCTTGAAGTTCAGCTTTGTAAGTTTTGGAATTCTAACTGGTCTTTACTGTAAAGACTCACCCCCAGATTTAATAAACTCCATGCAGGAATAGTGCAAGCCCTACATGGAGTGCACTGTGGCCATGTCTGCAGCTCCCCATTGGCACCACACCTTGCATATTAATGAAGGCATGCTACTAAGAGAGAGCAATGTACATGGTTACTGAATCAGTGTAGGGGGTGTGTTACACACCCCCTGCACTGTCAAAGTGTCGTACGGCACTAAAATATTAAATAGAAAAGTGTTTCCCAGTCAGTTATAAAAGTTATGTAGTGGGTGTGTTACAGTATCCATAACACACCCCCTGTATTGTCAGAGTGCCGTATGGCAGTGAAATTAAATGTTAAAAAGTAGTGTCCCTCTTATTTATTTATTTTTTTTCTTATTTCTTTATGTTTGTGTGGTGCTGTGCTTAGCAAGAAATACATGCCAGGCATCTAAAAATAGAAACCAGATTCTTTAAATCTTAAGAAAAAGGTCAAGTTTAAGTAGAGCTGAGTGGATTTGCATGGCACGGCGTGATGCTCAGCAATGCTTAAGCATAACTGAGAGCTATATAGAACAGTATGGCTCTGATCAACATATCCTCAGTAGCTAAATGGTTAGAGTGACGGCTTCATGTGCAGCACGTGCACGGTTTGAATATAGGCTGTTCATCTTTTTACATGCGATACGGAAATTTTTAAAATGTGTTTTTTTTTCATGTATACATTGAAATTTATTAACTGCATTAGTGCAGCTTGACTAGAAGCCCATATTTACTGGACACCTGTGTATAAAGCCCGAGTTACATACAAGTGTCCACTACATTAAAGTTACACTACCAGATCAATGTAGTGAAATGCATACTTTTAGGGGATATAAAGTCAAATAGATACGCATAATAATAAATTATCATTAATGAACAAATACTTGCAATATTTTTTTTTTTTTGTAAAAACTGTAGTTTGCCCATAGCTAAGCACTGGTAAGCAAATCTAAGCAATGCTCAAACAGGACCTGTTTTAGCAGTACTTAGAAATGCACAGCTCCACTTAGCTGGTGTGGGCTATGTTTAGCACTCCCAGTTTAAGCAGTCCTCAGCTGAGCTAAGGGGGTTTGCACACCACTAAGCACTGCTAAGCTTTTGCCACTTTAAGCACTGCTTAACTAAACTTAGTGGGTTTCTGCACTGCTTAGTGAAGCTTAACATTTTTAAAAATGGTCCAATAGCAGCAAAGGGCAGGAAAATAGCCTTATTTAAGCTGTGCAGGTGGGAATACAGCCAGAACCTGTTGGAGTTTTATCACTGCAGAAGCTATGGCTGGAGTTGGAGAGGGGGTGCACTTCCGGGTGCAGCGCTGGGACATGTTGGAATGCAGGGTCATGGCTGGGCTCCTTGTGAAAGACCATGATGACAAATTGCTGTAGGGCCAGTACCAGGGCTCTGAATACAAGTCTGAGGCCTGGGGCCATCTGACACATGATCTCTCCAATGCTACTGGAATCCCTCGCACTGGTGAGCAGGTGCATTATCATTATAATGACCTGAAGCAGAGGAAGGGGGCACTCTTGGCCCAATGGATCCAAGATGCTTGAGACAGGCATGCCCCAGAAGTTTGTAAGTATATGAAACATTGCTTCACCAAATTCTAGCATGAATAGCTGATAGACAGGTATGCATAATGATGTATTCCCTTCGCACAGCTGCAGAGGAGAGGGCTTGCAACTTGGAGACCCATGCAGGTTGCCAAGCGAGAATGCGCCGAGAGTGTGGTGACTACAGATATATCTTGTAATATATAGTAATATAAATAAGAAAGAGTACAGTAGTAACTGCCAGTAGGTATATTCTGCTCTGACTGTACTGAAATAACATTAATAATGTGTAGGAATGACATATCTATGCTGTATTAATACTAATGATCTGGTACTAAAGTACTCTGGCATTAGTATTTATAATGTATATATAATATTAATACTAATGATCTGGTAATAAAGTACACTGGCATTCTAAATGTGAAGGGAATAAATGACATCCATTCATGATCTACAGGAAATACAGTACAACTGCAGTGAGAAATGTAAAGGAAATAAAGTTTTAGTATTGCATAGATTCTGTAATAACAGCACACCTTCAATAAATGCATTATTTAATCTGGAGTACAATAAACTTTGTCAAATGTATACCAATGACTGTGTCATGTCACTCTCAAAGCTTTGTTCTGCCAATTGTGTGTAATCTGGTCTGTTGTTGAAGAAATCCAGTTGTACAGGCACTGCAAACCAAATATGGGCATAGAACCATGAAGTGACTGACGTGTGGCTGCTAAAGAACTGTGGAGCTGTACTACAAGATAGAATGCACTTTGATATATGTTATGCACTAACATGTGAACCTTGAATGGTAATGTGCAAGGTATTACAGTGTGTTTCCATCAGGACTGTCTGGTGTTAACCTTTGCATTTCAGTTATATGCATTCCTGACTGTAGGTACGCTGATGCATGCAAGTATGACACAGCAGTAGCTGTAGACTTCAACTATACCATCTGCAAATGTATATGGGTCAGGTAGGCATCCCAGCTCCCTCATATGGTCTGTACAGATCACACATATTCCCAACCACTAGGGGTTAATTGTGTACACCTGCGTTCCAACTATTGAAACACACTTCACCTATGTTCTCTGTCATGCGTGAATCTCATGCATGTATGTTCAACTGGCAATGCAGTCTCCTGTGACACTCTACCAATATTACTAGGTCAGACTTTGTCAGCACATGAGCTCTAGACAAATATCAGTCAACCAACATACAGCAGTGGCCCAGTAGCTCAGCGTGATAAGTAATACATATGTTGTTATTTTTTCCACACACAGAAGAGGGTTTGAATCCAGGGACCAGTAATAAGATGTATTTATAGTAACAGACAAGTAGTATTGACTATTTATAGAAACAGTCACATACTCTTAACAGATACTCTCCACACAGGACTTACAGGTAAAGAAATGTCTGTAATAGGTGTATGAAAGGTATACTAATGTCTACCATGCCTACGAATGACAGCAGGATAGGTATATATTCCATGCATGGCGCATGATACATCCATGAAGTGTCACGCTGTCATGGCTAATGATCACTGTTGCCAATAAGCTTGGACACAGATATAAATCCAGTTGAAGTATGCCAGTAGCACACTCACACAACATCAGTGCAGGGTACAACTTGTCAGTCATATCTGTTACCCTGACATGTACGAGCCCCTGTAGTTATGTACCTATAGTTCTTGCAGCTTGGCCAATACCATGCCATGTTGACAGCTTGAAATGTATGTACGTGCTACAGAAGCTAAAGGGCAGACATGTAGAGTATCCAGCAGTACTGTTGTAAAAAGTATAGCCTATACAGTTGTTCATGGAATGCCCCCCCACCCCTTAAATGCATCACAAATTATTATTCTTATACTACAGGTATGGTTTCATTTCCACATATGTTGTTCTCAAAACTTAATGCTGGGCCTTGTATTGTATTATTGGTTATATATTTAGGTTCCATACTAATATACCTTGTTGAAATTCCACTGTTGTTGGCCTTTTGCCATAACTGTTACTGGCATGCTGTTACAGTAATGACTGTTATTCCATTTATGCCTGTGTTCTAAATGGTATGCAATACTAATGTTCTGGGCTAATTGGAAAACCCATGCATGCAGTTATAACTAAAGTTGAAATGTTTTGTTCATGACTAACCAATACACCTTGACAAACCTCAACACCATAGCACAACTGGGTAGGCCAGTTCTGGCTAATCCATTTATCCCACCTCATCTGGCCATGGCACAGGGTCTCAGCACATCTGGGACTCATCCTGGAGTTGCTCCTTCTGCTGGTCATGCACCACGCTCGGGTGGAACCACCTCAGGGGAAGAGGCCTGTCCCACCTGGGCACAGGCTCAGACAGGACACCACCACCCAGAATCAGGTTTCAGGTATGGTGTGCAGGGTCATTCAATGTGATTTGGATGATAGACTGCACCAGACCTAGGGCAGACTGATGCGCCTTGAGGGGCAGGCTGGCCATGGCGCCCAGCCCACAGCACAGCCACCTTCAGGGCCATGAAGGGACAGTGGTGCCTGCCCATGGGTGGGGATCTCAGTCCCACTGTTGCCATCATGGGGCACTTGGTCCTCCAATTCCCAACCACTCTCCCCATTCAAGGTGTTTACCCCCTCATGCATCATACACCATCCCTGTCCTCTGCCCTGTCTGTCTTATCTGTCTGCAAAAGCAACCTCTCCTACCCAACTTTCCTCCCCAAATGTACCTACAACCTTTCCCCAACATACCACTCTCACCTTGAAAAAAGAAAAAGGGCATCTGTCCCAAAAAAAACTTTTATCCCATAAATAGCTCTTCATTTTACACCCACATACACTGCCATGAATCAATCATCCCATCAATTAATTTAACAAAGTTATGTTGCCCACACCCCTCTCTGTGGGGTGTGAGGCTCCAAATTCCAAATTGTCCACATCATGCACAGCTGTTGCTGCACAAGAAAGGGAGACGCATGGTCCTTTCCTACACCCATCCTGCACATTCCTAGCAGTCTTTCATATTGTTTTTCCCCCTGCTTGTCCCATCCCCTTTTTCTTTTCTTTTTTTGGAAATAGTGCAGGTTTAAGCAGGACTAAGAACCACTTGGCATCGCAGTGAGGCACTCAAACCCATGCAAAGCTGATTAAAACTGCTTTAATCACGTTATCTGATTCAGACACTGTTCTGCCCAGCAATAAAGTTAACAGCCCTTCCATGTCTCAAACCCATGATCCTGCAAACTACAGTCAGAGTAACACACTACTAGGCCAACTCAGCTCTGGGGAATTACTCTTGCTTTTCTTAAATATATCATGCAGTGCAGTGATGTAACATTAGGGAAAAAAGACACCCCTACCAAGTATAGAATCCAGGAAACTCTGAACTACAGTCAGTGCAACACACCACTAGGCCAACTCAGTTCTGAGGAGCTACTACTGTTTTTGTACATCTATCATGCAGTACAGTGATGGAAAATTAGGGAAAAAAGACACCCCTGCCAAATATTGAAACCAGAATACTCTGAACTACAGTTTAGTGCAATACACCAAATAGGTCAACTCCACTCTGGGGAATTACTGGTGTCTTTACGAAGACATCCTGATTACTACTTGTGACGATGTGCCCTGGCCCAGCAATCAAGGAGCCTCAATCCTCACCACTAACACCAGGGGAGGTTGTCTCATAGAAGAGAAAAGGATAACTAATACACACAGTAAAGTACAATTTCCCTTAAGTGCACACAGATATCACAGTTAGTCTGGGGCTGGTTGCTCCCTTGCTCACCAGGTCTCCAATAAGACTCGCCACTGGCACAGCTATAGGGTCCAGGTCTCAGCCTAGCTGGACAAGCTAGAACCTCCAGTACCCTCTCTGTCCAGCCAGTGCTTCATGTCCCTGCAAAGTAGCTGACTCAACACACACACACACACACTTTGAGATATGTTTTTATACAACTTCACAGACACTCCTGGGAAAGGCTGACACAGATTCTACAACTGTGCCTCTTTACCCAGACTATACGGTAGTAATTACTGCCACCACCCAGCTAATAATATCAGCTACCAAAAGGCCCTTAAAAGGGTGTCCAATTATTACTTTGCAATATTATAATCCAATGGTAGTATGACTAACAGTCAAGGCTTACTTTAGAATGACCTATTACAATAACCTCTACACATATGCAATGTACTCTAGAGCTTATCTCTATACAAACCAGCCACAGGTAGAAGGTTTTAAAAATATTTAATAATAAATAATTAAAACACAAGACAAAACTGCTACACCACAGAGATATTTAAGAGTTCAGAGAGAACACAGAAACTTAAAATAATACAGTATGACAGATCTGATTTCAAAGAAAAATACATATTTAATCTTTACTAGCTTTAACTATTCCTACAAGAAATCACAGTGCTAAAACTTAAACGCGAGCTTAGGCAGAGTGCTGTGTTAGATATCCAAGATCAAAATGCTTCCAGTCTCTTGTGAGAAATAGTATTTAATCATTACTAACAAACATGTCTCTATAGACCTCCAAAATTACATTATTTTTGACACTTAGGTTTTCCCAGTATTCATATTGCATCATCTTAACACTTGGTCTGAGTTCTCAGGCCACAAACTGCATTATTTAGCTATCTAACACCTGCTCAGAAACTTACAACAATAAAAGGCATTTCATATGTACATTCTAACAGAAACCAGAGCAATAAACCACCTTCCACTTGTAACTTCTGGTCATAAAGTTTAACATTAAAACAATGGGCATGAGACTTTCATCCAGACTCACTGGAACCAAATTCTAACATGAAAGGGTCACAAAATGCTTCACTGGGCCAGTAGAGTGCAATGTTGTCACATATTTTGCAGTTCCACATTTCACAGTATTCTTTTACACTCAAGAAACATGCCTGTATTTTACATTTATTTACAAATGCCAGAATTATATATCAAATTCTATTTGAATAGGCTGGCAGCCTTCGCCCATCTCTCCCCAGTCGTCACATCTCTTCACCCCCGGGGAACTCAAGCAAGGTTTTCAAGTGACCCTTGAGAAACATCGCTTGAGAGAGTCAGGTCTATATGAGTGTACCTCATGCCATTCCCTGTCATGAGAGCTCATCTGCATTGGCACTGTACTCCCACTGTGGTGCTGCACCAACATATCATATGCTTGCAACCCCAGACTCCATCTTAGCAACTTGGCATTTTGCTGACTGGCTCTGTTTAACCATGTTAGAGGGTTGTGATCTGTCATCACAGTGAATTTTCTTCCATACAGATAAGGTTGAAGTTTTTGTAGTGCCCACACTATAGCTAGACATTCCTTTTCTACCACTGCATAGCATTCCTCCCTGGGTTGGAGCCTATGACTGAGATAAACCACTGGGTGCTCTTCTCTCTCTGAAGAAATCTGGCTAAGTACAGCCACCGCCCCATGGTTAGAAGCATCTACCTGCACAACAAAGTCTTTGCTGTAGTCTGGACTGGCTAATACAGTGGGTCCTCCCAAAGCTTCCTTAAGCTTCTGAAATGCCTGCTCACATGCTGGGGTCCACACTACCTTATCTGGCCTGTTCTCCCTTTTCAGGTCAGTAAGGGGAGCAGCTATGGTACTATAATTGGGAACAAACTTTCTGTAGTACCCTGCTGTCCCTAAGAATGCCCTCACCTGCTTTTTGGTAACAGGTGCATGCCATGCCTGAATAGCTTCCACTTTGGCAGGTTCTGGTCTTATCTTACCACTCCCAACTCTGTGTCCTAGGTAGGAGACCTCTGCCATACCCACCTGACATTTGCTCAGCTTAATGGTCAACCCTGCCCTCTGTAGTCTGACCAGGACCTCCCTAACATGCTGAAGGTGATCTTGCCAGGAATGGCTGTAGATAGCAATATCATCCATGTAAGTAAGTGCAAACCCTTCTGCTCCTGCTAAGATATGATCTACCAGTCTCTGAAAAGTCACTGGGGCATTCTTCATCCCAAAGGGCATCTTTGTGAACTCATATAAGCCAAAAGGAGTCACAAAGGCTGACCTCTCTAGCACTGGAAGTCAAGGGCACCTGCCTGTAACCCTTGGTAAGATCAATGGTTGTAAGATACTTAGCCCCACCCAGCTGCTCTAGGTCCTCATCTGTCCTAGGCATGGGGTAAGCATCTGCCTCTGTGTGACTATTTAATTTCCTGTAATCCACACAGAACCTGGTGCTGCCATCCTTCTTTGGCAACAACACTACTGGTGAGGCACAGGGATTGTTGGACTCCTGAATCATCCCTAGTTCCAACATCTCCTGTACCTCCTCCCTCAGAGTCTGTTTGAATCTCTCAGACACCCTAGAAGGGGCCTGCCTGATAGGCCTTGGGGTCCTGTATCCACCTGGTGCTGCACCAGCTGAGTGCTCCCTGGTTTCCCAATGAACATGCCCCCCAACTCCTGCAACACTGCTCGGATGTATCAAACCTGGGTAGGAGATAGCTGCTGGGACATTGCTACCCCTTCCACCGAGGTGTCAGCCCGAGCCTCACTGAGGAGATCAGTCACAAGATCTCTCTCTGACTCCTCTTGCAATCCACTGCAAATGCTCAGCACAAGGGCCTCCCTATCATGGTAAGGTTTCATTATGTTAACACGGTACAATTTGTGCCCCTGCCTTCTGCCTAGCATGTCCACCATGTAGTTAACATCATTTACCTTTCTTACCACCTTGTAGGTTTCCTCCCAAGCTGCCTGCAACTTGTGTCTGACAGGAATGAGAACCATCACCTGCTGCCCTACAGCATACTCTCTAGCTCGAGCATTCCTGTCATACCACACCTTCTTTTGTTGTTGGGCTTCTGCTAGGGTCTCCTGGGCCAAGCCCATGCATTCCCTGAGCCTTGTCCTGAGGTTCAGGACATATGCCACAACAGACTCTGTGAGACTTACACTCACCTTCCCACTCATCTTGAATTAAATCTAGAGGTCCCCTCACTCTATGCCCATACAGTAACTCAAAGGGTGAAAAACCTGTGGATTCCTGGGAAACTTCTCTGTAAGCAAACAAAAGATGGGGTAAATATTTGTCCCACTCCCTCTTAAACTGATCTGCAAATGCCCCTAGCATGGACTTGATTGTAGAGTTTAACTCTCAACAAGACCATTAGTTTGGGGATGGTAGGGAGTGGTCTTCATGTGCTTCACGCCACAGGACTTCCACAGACAAGCCAGCAGGTCTGACATAAAATTACACCTCTGTTAGACAGTATTTCCTTTGGAAAACCTACCCTGCTGAAAATCTCTAGCAAAGCCTTTGCCACCTTCTCGGCCTCAATGGAGGACAAAGTCACTGCCTCAGGGTATCGTGTAGCATAATCTACAATCACTAGGATATACTTTTTCCCTGTGGAACTTGGGGTACTCAGAGGACCCACAATATCCATAGCTACCCTCGGAAATGGCTCCTCAATCACAGGCAAAGGCATCAAAGGAGCTCTCACCTTGTCTCCTGTCTTGCCTACCTTTTGCCACTGCTAACAGGTCCTGCAGTACACTGTTACATCTCTGGAAATTCTAGGCCAATAGACATTTTGCATAATACGCCTCTTTGTGCGTTTTATGCCCATATGACCTGCAAAGGGAATATCATGGGCTATGGCTAGAAGCACCAAATGGTAAGCTCTAGGCACTACCAACTACTGTACTCTCTCACCTTCTAGCGCTCCCTCAGGGGTCCACTCTCTGTACAGTAACCCTTTGTTCCAGTATACAGATTCCCCCTTCCCTTAAGAATCAGGTGCCTACCTAGCTACCTGCCTCAGGCCTTGCAATGTAGGGTCTGAGAGCTGAGCCTGTCTCATGTCTTTCCTTGTAACCCTTCCCAGCTCCCCTTCCACAGGAAGTCTGGCATCCTCTGACAGTGGTGCCTCACTGTCAGCCTGGGTACTACTACGCACCTCTACCTTTGCAGTTACCCTGTCCAAGGGAACATCAGTACCCACAAGCAGCTGTGGCTCACATTCAGTCGCACTGCTACAGTGTAGCTCACTTCCTGAAGTAACCACCTCAGCAGTCCTGGCTGCAAGTATGCAGTCTGTCTGGGTCTCCCCCAGGCTACAAGACCCACATGCATGTCTCCTAGCCTCACTGCATGTAACTGCATAAGTACATAGTACTGCCTCATCCAAATCCTTCCCTCTCAGGACATCTGCAGGATGGTAGTTCCATACTCCCGTTGTCTCAAGACAACCCACTGTTGGCATTTTGTCTTTACCATTTACTGGCTCCCTCAATTTCACTTAAGTGCACACAGAGATTACAGTCAGTCGGGGGCTGGTTGCTCCCTTACTCACCAGGTCCCCAAGACTATATGGTAGTAATTACTGCCACCACCCAGCTAATAATATCAGCTACTAAAAGGCCCATAAAAGGGTGTCCAATTATTACTGTGCAATATAAATATATAATGGTAGTATGACTAACAGTCAAGGCTTACTTTAAAGTGGCCTATTACAATAACCTCTATGCATACGCAATGTACTCCAGAGCTTATCTCTGCACAAACCAGCCACAGGTAGAAGGTTTTAAAAATATTTAATAATAAATAATTAAAACACAAGACAAAACTACTACACCACAGAGATATCTAAGAGTTCAGAGATCACACAGAAACTTAAAATAATACAGTAGGACAGGTCTGATTTCAAATACCTAATTAATCTTTATTAGCTTTAACTATTTCTACAAGAAATCACAGTGCTAAAACTTACATGTGAGCTTAGGCAGAGAGCTGAGTTAGATATCCAAAATCAAAATGCTTCCAGTCTCTTGTGAGAAATAGTATTTAAACACTACTAACAAACATGTCTCGAAGGCCCTCCCAAATTACATCATTTTTGACACTTAGGTTTTCCCAGTATTCATATTGCATCATCTTAACACCTGGTCTGAGTTATCAAGCCACAAACTGCATTATTTATCAATCTAACACCTGCTCAGAAACTTACAAAAATACAAGGCCTTTCACATATACACTCTAACAGAAACCAGAGCAATAAACACCTTCCATATGTAAATTCTGGTCATAAACTTTAGCCTTAAAACAATGTGCATGAGACCTTCATCCAGACTCACTGGAATCGAATTCTAACATGAAAGGGTCACAGCATGATTCACTGGGCCAGTAGAGTACAATGTTACCAGATATTTTGCAGTTCCACATTTCACAGTATTCTTTTACACTCAAGAAACATGCCTGTATTTTACATTTATTTACAAATGCCAGAATTATATATCAAATTCTATTTGACTAGTCTGGCAGCCTTTGCCCATCTCTCCCCAATCATCACACTACTTACACTACTCACACTACTTCGACATCGAATGTGATAAATGACAGCGTACTTGTCACACTACTTACACTACTTCTACATCTAATGTGATAAATGACAGAGTACTTGTCACACTACTTACACTACTTCTACATCTAATGTGATAAATGACAGCGTACTTGTCACACTACTTACACTGCTTCTACATCTAATGTGATAAATGACAGTGTACTTGTCACACTACTTACACTACTTCTACATCTAACGTGATAAATGACAGCGTACTTGTCACACTACTTACACTACTTCTACATCTAATGTGATAAATGACAGCGTACTTGTCACACTACTTACACTACTTCAACATCGAATGTGATAAATTACAGCGTATTTGTCACACTACTTACACTACTTCTACATCGAATGTGATAAATGACAGCGTACTTGTCACACTACTTACACTACTTCTACATCTAATGTGATAAATGACAGCATACTTGTCACACTACTTACACTACTTCTACATCTAATGTGATAAATGACAGCGTACTTGTCACACTACTTACACTACTTCTACATCTAATGTGATAAATGACAGCGTACTTGTCACACTACTTACACTACTTCTACATCTTATGTGATAAATGACAGCATACTTGTCACACTACTTACACTACTTCTACATCTAATGTGATAAATGACAGCGTACTTGTCACACTACTTACACTACTTCTACATCTAATGTGATAAATGACAGTGTACTTGTCACACTACTTACACTATGACATTGAATGTGATAAACGACAGTGTACTTGTCACACTACTTCTACATCTAATGTGATAAATGACAGTATACTTGGGCCTATGATGTAGACACCGAACCAGTACACAGCCAAAGACACGTTAATGGATTGACAGGAGGCCTATGATATCAGGTACAGCTGACAACTACACAGACTGTTGCAGAATGTCCACACTTGTGTCACCTACTTATGGCATAGTTGTCATCAAACCTATTCTGTGTGCTGAAGTACTGGCAAGTCAGTACAGATTGAGGTTATGAAAGCATGACAGATGGGTCAGTGTCATATGACAGCCATCCAAACACACATGTTAATGCCAATCCTGTGTAACACACTGTATGCAATCACATATGTCTTGCAACTACACCTCCCATAATAATGACTCAGTAGGTCTATCTTTTACATTCCTAGCATGTCTGACATCTGGACACCCACAGTTCAGGCCCACAGTCCAGTCTTTTGCAAGACAATTAGCCTAGCATGTCTGACATCTGGACACCCACAGTTCAGGCCCACAGTCCAGTCTTTTGCAAGACAATTACATGCTTGTCAATGAAACATAGAAATAACTGAGCCCTGCACTGTCCAGTAGAACTGGTTGCTGCTACCGTAATCACTGCCACCCACAGTAGCATGTCAAAGACCTGGAGGGTGGGACATGTCACAAATATGAATATGTGTCCTAAATGTTCCCTACCACTCTCTGGATGGCACTACTACTTAACATATGTACCAGAGGCACATGCCTCACCTGGACTGTTGTGGGTACCCTCACCCTGGCCATGCTTTGAGACAAGAGCTGATACTGCTTTCTCACTAACACATACAGCTTGCAGTCCCCCAATATCTTCACAATCTCCAATAGGAGGCCTGGCCAGAATGCAGTAGCTGCAGCAGGCTACACATGCAGCAGTATGTTCAACTACCTGCTACAGACCTACCATACTTCCCAAACACCTAGAACAGGGCATCCACACAACACCCATACATAAAGGCTTGGGGGGGGAATGTTCAGGTGACAGGGACATGTGTCACAGTCTTCCCCTAGAAACATACACAGCTGATACACCAGCATCAACTGCAGCAGCTGCACATTCAGATAAAAATAAAGTATGACACTCACATCTGCCTGTCTCCTTACTGAACCCCAACACACATTGTTAAACAGTAACCTGTCACATAATCAGAAAGTCTGTTAACAATGGCCAAACACAGCATGCAAAACTGTAGACATACCACATCAATTCAAACAGTGAACAGTATTGTTACCTACCAGCTGTGATGCTGTAGCTCCCACACCTCAATAATATCCTCCTCACAGGCCAGGAAAAGGGCCAAGGCCTACATGAAGGCCTTAATTATAGCACTGTGTTGCCATGCCATTGTCTAATGGCAATGCAACCCAGTTATTCTGGATGCTATTAGCAAGTGGGTGTCACAGACTGGTCCACAGGCAATCACTTCTTCATAAGCATTACCTACAAAAGGCAAGCTTCTGTCTCTGGTAAATAAGTCTGTGGCTTTCTTCATGAAGACAGACTGCGATTTCCAAGGAAAAATGACCATTTTTACTATACCAGGTATGTCATAGAATTAACCATGTAATTAAATGCAGATGGGGGGATACAGTCATGGGAAATAGGAATTTCAACACTAGGTCTGAACAAGATATCTTGGAATAAGATGTTGCTGTTAGTCTGCTGTCCAGTGCCTGCAGTATTGCCTTTTGGCTCTGTTTGCAATGACATAGATTGCAGCTTTGACCCCTGAGTCCCCCCAGCAATGGTCAGCTCAGGTATGAATGCTACTGGATTGTCTGTTGTACAATAGTGACAGTAACTACCGGTGAATACAGCTGACATATCACATCATGTACTATCAGTCTGGGAATGTCAAACAGGATTAGTTCAAAGATTTTTCAGGTGTCCCTGACTGTTCCTGATGTACTCTGACTAGGTCACTGTGTACGTTACACCTGTATCTCATTATCTCACAGCCATGGCTAGCATACCTGGTGACCCCCTGCAGCAGGACAGCAGGTTATAGGCACTAGTAGTTGGGGGACACAGGTTCCGCTTCAGCAACAGTGTATACATATTGAGCATACAATGTAAGGGAATGAATACAATACCAGATATCCATGTACCATTACTGTGTTCTGAGGGATCTGGGATGTCACAGACACATTCCCTGCATTCGGGGGACACCCATTACATATTTTTCAACTGGTTTCCAGACATTCACATTTGTCTGGCATAGGGTCCACATATATCAGGCACATGTACACATTCTGCAAACAGCTGGGTACTGCAGATGTTGGACACCTATGAGGAGGAAACCCTACACCACATATACACTGCTGTCAGTTATTGTGCAGCACAGATGTTGCTGGAATGTCCACACATACTTGTAGCATTACTCAGGTATTTGTCAGATGTTGGCTGTATGACATGGTACTATAATGTTGCCCAAAGGGGACACACCACAGTTGATGGCAGCAATGGGTGTGGACACATAAGAACATAGCCTGTCACAGCACACAGGCCAAAACTGGTATACCTAGGACCATATGAGGTTACTAGGCTATGGGCCCTAAGCCCCCATATTCCTAGACCACATGTTAGCCCATGTGTATGCAAGGCAGCACCTGATACCCCAGTCCAACAGGGAAGCAGTTGGTATCCCAAGGTTGTATTTGCAGTTAACCATCCAGTTATCCAGGTTCCGCTTGCAAAGATGTAAATAGCTACCCTGCCTGATGTGGACACTGTGACCATTCCACAGCAGCATGAGTCTGTGGGACACACATCTGAGCTGCCAAGACCAGTTAATGTCACACACCAGGTTGAGGGAGTGTGTGTGTGTGTGTGTGTGTGTGTGTGTGTGTGTGTGTGTGTGTGTGTGTGTGTGTGTGTGTGTGTGTGTTAATAGGGTGGAGCTTGAGTTGTACTTGGGCAGCAGTCCCAACAATGTGGGGTTCGTGATTACCTTGCTTGACAGACAGAGGTCATCTGTGAGGTGTATGTATGAAATTGGGTAGAGGGTCGGGCTTATAACATATCTGTATATGGTAGATGTTTGAGGCCCTGGTACTCACTGGTGGGGAACCTCTGTGTTGTCCCCAGCTGCTGCATGTGCTGTGTGAGGTGAATGATGAATGGGGGATTTTACACAACAATGGGGCTTATTGTGAGGAATTCTGGGATGTTAGGACTCTTAGGTATGAGGTGGGCCATTTAGAAGGTTTACCATAGAACAGAAGCAACATGGTGGTGAAATCTCATATTGCCATCAACCTGTGTGTACAGATCCCACATGGTTGATAACATACCTAGGATGTTGTTAGTACTGTGATAATATGGTGAGATGTCAATCTCCCCAAAGGGGTTGACAGTGCATGTCCTGCCATGTGGCCTGAGGCCATGTTTCTGGCACCAGTCACGCACACCAATCATGCATCTGCATGAGACCCTCCTAGGCAGATGTCCACATCACTAGGAATCTGGTGACAGTACACAGCATGCAGTCATCTGCAGACATGGTTGGCCATAGGCCAATGGCTGTGCCCTACATCACAGACATGTACATCACACATAACAGAGGCCCAAACATGGAACAAAAGCTTATGCCACTAGTTATGGGTCAACCACTTGGGGTGGATTCCCCTATGTAGATTAGTTGTGCCATGTCAGCACGCCAATGTGCTACCCCTATGATAACATGCGATGCATACTTGGGAGTGTATATCTATTATGGCCAGGTGGGTTATACTGTCAAAGACTCTGTACAGGTCAAGGTAGGCAGTGTTGACTGTCACCCACCCATCCATGTCTTTGGTGACTGTGTTAAACAGGTCAACCAAGTGTAACAGACATGATCCCTTCTTTGATAAAGCCTAACTGTATGTGATGGAGGGTGTGGAGGTTGCTAATGTCCTTGTTAATGAGGTTCACTATAAACTGTGCTAACGTCTTGCAGATCAGCCAAGCTAGGCTGATGGGTGTATGATGTGACAGATTGTTGGACACACCACCTTAGTGTAATGGGGTGACAGTGGATGTCCTTCACATGGCTGGGACAAACGCGGTAGTCAGGCTTCCTTTCAATACAGTGGCTTATGTTGTTGCAAGGTTATGCTTGGGGTCATGTAGGATGCTTCCTGTGATGTGATAGGCTCCCATGGAGAATGTGTACCATGACTTTCACATGGCAGTGGTGAACTGTTCCCTACATATAGGAGAAGGGGCAGGTACTGTGGACATCCTGATGTACTGATGGGGAGATACACACTGACTTTGTCAGGCATCAAATGTGCTATACCTACAGCACTGGTATAGCTGGTGTCCTTGAACACCACAAGTGAGTACATGCTGGTGCTTCCTGTGATATTGCAAACATATGTGCAGAATTGGAGATGATTGTCTGTAATGGATGTCAACAATGTGGGCTCTGCGTTTGCTATGCAGGTTTCCAGAAGTGATCCCATTTGCTTGTGCACACTAATGAGACATTGCTTGTAAATGGGCACCTGCCGCTACTTTGTCTTGGACTATAGTATGTCATCCCTGTTATAGACAATTATGTATTGCAGATGTCCACCAGACAGGTGTATGTATCCTTGCAGAGGATAATGTAGTCCTGTTGGGTATACCTGACTCCACACATCTATACAAATGCACATCTAGCATATGAGTGTATGTGTGGATATTGGTGCTAGTCCCTACAGTGGGGTTTGGGGCTGTGAAGCTGTGTATACCCCTCCCCCCCAGGAAGCTGTATTCCATTTTGGATGTGTATGTATGTGTGACCCTAGCTAGATAGCCATTGTGGGAGATTGTGACTACAAACATGACCGCATGATGGTTGCTTTGCCACAGAGGATGACACTGTAGGGATGCTGTAGTGGTAACCTGTGTTGTGTAATATCAACTGCAACACACATTCACCTCATGTAGAGGTAGCCCCTAGCTGCACAGAAGTGTTCGTAATTCCACTGTTGGTGGCTCTCTGGCCATTTGTGTGCTGCCATGGGTAAATCTTCCAATGTAATTTTTGGGTCATTCAAGTGACCCAGGATCAGCATATAGACCTAAATCACAATACAGTTGATGACGTCCATATAGGCAGGATGGGTTTCCTGGTCACATGTGATGGCTGGTAGCTAGCTATGATTTAAATAGGTGTGTTGCCAATGGTGAAGTGCCCCTGCAGTGTCCCCTGTGCATCTTACTGCCATGACTGTATGTGTCTCATATATACTGAAATCACATGTGCCATGCCATTTCCACCACATTTTGGGATATGACTGTATGATAGTATGGTTGACCAGGTAAGGCTGGTGTGCTCTCTACAGCTTTGAACCATGTGCGTGTGTGACTGCACAGATGTCAGCATTTCCCACAGTAAGAATGCTTGCATTCAGGGCACAGGCATGTATAGACATCTAGGGTTTAGCAGCATGGCCTTCAATGTGTGCTGCACTGACAGTTGTATGTTGGTAGTGACAACCTAGCCACTATTCCTAATGAAGGCACTATGGTGGTGTCGAGTACCATTGCCAGATGCCTGAAGGTCAGATGAGACAGATGGAGGCATCTGTTGCAGAGAATCGTGGTCTGTTGACCATATCATCCCAGGTTCACAGGTACTGAAAACCCCTGGAATATCACAGGATAAAAGGACACATGTTAAGGTCAATAATTTACTGAATGTATTGCAGCATCAATCTGGGTGACAGCAGAATGCTGCATAACACTAGGGACATACCTGCCTGGGACACATAATCAGTGTGCTCACTCATGTCTCACTGCATACAGTCCAGGGACATACATCTCAGGTCAGGAACACCAACATGGACCATGAGAGACTCATGATAGTACCTGTTGGTGAGAGACAGCAATCCATATGCGATATGGCGGAGTCTGTCACCTGACAGACAGGTAACTGTGACCATCCACATATACAGCCAGGTGAGAGACACATCACTGTGTCTCACAATGGAGTCACCTATGTGTCAGATGTTTGACATGTGCTGATGCCTGCGTGACTGTGGGACACAGGTGTGTGGCATGTGCTGTGTACAGCTGTGGTGGTCACATGTGGCTTTGCCTTGGAGGTCTCCTTTGTTTGTGGATGTGTATTTTAAGGTCCAATGCATATGTGTGTGTTGTGTAGGTGTGGGTGGTCTGTGAAGTGTACTGATTGTGCTGACAACTTGTTTGGGGGCAGACATGTGGCCTTGACAGGTAGAAGGCATGGGCTGCAGGTTCCTACTTTCATTGCATCTCTCACACAGTGTGTTCCTTGGTGGTGTTTGTAGATGGTTGTCCATCTGTGTACATGAGGCAGGAGCTATACTGTGTCAGGACACCCATATCAACCACAGTAGCAGGGGAAACTGTACAACATTGTCCAGCCATATAGTCCAGAATCTGAGGGAGGAAGGCCAGGGAGACCTGAGGGATGGGCTACAGCCCAGGTGCATACTACAACAGTAGCAGGCTGACACCACAGGATACCATGTAGACAGGCTATGAACAATCAGTAATAGGTGCAACAGGTAATGCATTTGAACACCTCATAGCACATGCAGCAAGTAGCATGAAACATCAGGATCAGGAGGGCAATGCATGCTGTATTGCCTCTATGTTTCCGATATCCACAGATATACTGTGCTGATAGATGGCAGGGTATGATGTGGGGATTAGCAGTGGATAGTGCTGGCAAAAGTGGATGTGTAGGGTGTGAACATAATGGTGAGCAATGTATGTAGTCCTGTGATGTGTTCCCCTGTTCATGTCTTTCAGGTGGGATGTTTAGACTTCACAATCCACCCTTCTCAGAAGCTGAGACCTCTGCAACTATTGATGCCCTGAGACTCCATCACTGGGTGTTGTTGTCAAGGAATCACCATAACCAGCAACAACATGCTTCAGTATGGGCAGACCTGGCAGCAAAAGTAAATGATGTGGGCCACCAGGACAGGAGCTATGAGCAGGTCTGAAACCATGCTATAGATATCATACATCATGCATGGCAAAGGGCTGTAGCTGTGGCCAGGGACAGTGCTGGCACAGAGGGAGGACTTGCTACACAACCACCACTCTCAGCCACAGAGGAGTTCCTTGCAAACCTGGGTTCAGCCACCAGCTTACAGGAAGCCATCAGTACATATGTTGTGAAGATGGGTGGCACAGATTTCACAGCTGAGGAGCATCCAGGTAAGCCTCCAGTGGTCATCGCATTAATACTGTAGCAGTCATAATGGTAGCCTCTGCATGCCTGTACACATATGTCAGGTTAATCTACATTTGCGGGTGAGGTTCTGTAATGCATACATGTGCACACATATTGTGAATGCCAGCAATCTGGGTGATATCACAGCTTGTACTATACATGTTGATAAATGCACATATTATCCTGTATCAATGCCACATGTGTGTGTGCTGACAATACCTCTACACCACAAATCCATAGGTACCTCTGGTATTCCTGGGGACCATCAACCTGTAGCTGGTGAGTGTGGAACTGTCTTATTATGGCTCACCTATGCCCTAGGCATGTTAAAGTCTGCCAGTTTGCCATGGACACCACTGTTATACTTAGCCATATTGCAATACATGCATGTTCACTTGTGGTGGAGTTCACTGCAGTGCATCATACTGGTAATCACAGTAGCATATTTGCAGGAGCTGTAACATATTAGCACATAGTTTTGTATAGGTGTAGCCAGTCTGCTATACAGGGGTGCATTGCTATTGTGTAAATGGGTGAACTGTGTTTTAGGAGAAGGTCCATCACATACTCTGACTTGTCACATATCTCACAGGTGTATAGTATTTGCAACATTAACTGGAAGTAGCTGCACTGCATGTTATTGAGGGCATGTCCAGTGTGTGTTTGTTGTGGTCTGATTGTCTGTTGTGCATGGCATCAGTCAGAAGGTGTGGTCTGTCTAATGTCTTTATGGCACCTCACCTGTATGTGTGTGTGTGTGTGTGTTGATCAGCAGACATTATAGTGCAGGTATTAATGTTGTCATGTTGTCTTCCGCTCACAGGTGACCATGAGGTTTGGAGTGTGTCCCCCTCACAAGCTGATGTCAGTGTCTCATCGGACACGGATGGTGATGGTGGCCATTATGAGGCACAGGGAGGTTGTTGGGGGCTGAATCTGTCCCATTGGTTGACATCCCACTTCCACCTGCAATGTCTCTGCACACAGTCAGTATGCCCAAACATACCCAGTCCCCAGCAGCCACAGATATTGGGTAGTCAGAGGGTGGAGGCATCGGACAGGGGAGTGTGGCAACTATGGCATCTCTCATTGTGGACAACAGCCATAGTCAGACAGCTGGTGAGGTCCCACCCAGGCAGATTGACAGGGGGTGCTCAAAGAAGGACTGCTGCCTATCCAGGCCCTGTCAGAGGTGTCACAGCACATGTCACCCGATGCATGTTTTTGTCCGTCATGGAGGCACAGGCACATTGTGAATGGTATACCAGATGGATGCACAGGGTCATATATTCCACACTGCCTGGGATGTATGACTCCATCCATGTCACTGGTGATGCTTTACATAATTTAGTCAATGTAGTGGATAGATGGTGGAGTGAGACATTGTCAGTTCTTAACTATGCAATGTCTGTGGTTGAACATGTGGTGGGAGTAGGGCATTGGACACGTGGACATAGGAGAGCAACAACATCAGTTGAGAGCCTATGTGGCCATGCACAGTCACACTATTGTGGCAGTACCACCAGTACTATGAAGGGAGGGTGCTGTCCACATCACAACATGGTAGGCCATGGGCACGTGGTCCTGAGTGGTCCCATGAGAGTCACAGACCCAACAGACACTGGTCACCATCAGGAAGTAGTACTGCATCTGCCCATGGGCATGGTGGTGCCAGTGTCACTCCTGCCACAACCAGTTCCCATGTTCGTGGCCATAGGCAGTGAATTCTACAGTCCATGGCTGTCCAACATACCCTCATGTATGGCTAGCACATGGTTTGACTGTATGCATGCACACATTCACACATCACTGTCACATGCAGGTCGCTGACAGATGCACACAGCTCCTCTCCATGGCCCAGCTGACCAGCACCCCTCCAGATACACACACACATGATGTCGACTGTATGGCACAGCCTACACTTTTGGCAACCCCACACCACACCCTGTGCATGTGATGATACCTGTGCCACATCTCTGTTATCCATACCATTGATGGAGGGAAATGCTAATATATGTCTGATGCACAGAGTGAATATAGTATAGTTAATAACAGTCTGTAGTGCAGTAGTGCTATTTCCTGTAAGGTGCTGTCTGCTAACAATTATCATGCATACACATCAAAGTGTATGTACCTTTGTGCCATGATGCTTTACTGCTATTGATACTTCTGACTGACTGTTGTCTCACAGACCTTATTCTGTTTCTGTTCCAGTTGTCTGTGTGTCTAAGTCATGGTGAGCTGCTGCCATTACAGAAGCTCAGGATGGCAGAATGCCAATGTAAAGACTTTTCCTCACCAAGGTATAGCTGTATATGTGCATGTTTACCTAGGTGCATATACATGGAACAGTGTTTGAGGGACAATGGGGGCAGACAGCATAACCTTGCATGCATACCCCTTAACACAGCATGCTACACTTGATACATGTCACCAGGGAGTTCCGTAGGATCACAGGTTCATAGGTACAGAGAAGGTTACTAGAGTACTGGCAGTGGGTCCCTTACAAGCCTAGCCATAACTTAATCCCCAACAGAATCATCAATCAGCACCTGTTCTCCCTGGCATTGCTGGACATAGGTTGGACCCCTGGGACAGATGTCAAAGAGTGAAACAATACTAATTTCATGAACTTTAATCATACTTTGACTTAGGAATGGGGCCCATTCCCATAGCATTTACTGTCTGTTTTTCCTCTGTTTTCTGCAACAAAAAAAAAAAAAAATCTTGTTTTCCCACCTTACTGAACTAGAATATTCCAGTCTTCAGAGTTTGCTGATCTCTGGGCTTTGGCTTGGTTCCTGTGCTATTCCATATCCTTATTTGGATAAAGGGAAGCTTCTTTGTTCACCAGTGGGAGTGGGGAGCACTGAGCAGCCTATTTGTCCCTAGAGCAGTGGTTCCAGCCAGACACTTGTAGTCTATTTGCCATTTTGGGTCAATTCCTAGCTCTTTTCAACCCCCTGCTATAAAGTCCGCTTTAGCGCGCTTTTGCATGATTTAGCGTGGAGTTGCCCATAGAGCACCATCGGGCAGCGCCGGTTAAACAAGGTTAAACTATTTCTGGCTCCGTAAAGTCTGCTCTTCAATTTTTCCCTTAGAACTTCTCTACTTGCAATATAAACAGTCTATTCTCTATCTCAAAAGCTCAGCACTTGCTCCAAAAGCATTTTTATATAGGTAAAGTACTAATATACTAAACAAAGTACTACATTAGCCTAGAATCCCCTTGAGTACCCATTTCCCTATAGGTTCCTTCTGACTCAGTTACACAGCAAACTTTTTCACTTTTTCTAGCATGTCGAAGGGTCAGTTGCTAGTGTCCTCTCCTGTTCAGCTGGTGAATCTGGGCATCTTGAGGCAATGTTACAATTGCCTCATGTACATAGACAACCCACTCCTTCTCCCACAAAACACAAATACATGTGAGAGATGCAACTATATAGCCAAACTGGAGACTGAGAACTCAGGACTGGCAAGACCAGACAGGAGGAGAAGGAAACCATGCACACCACATACCCAGTTTCACATAGAACTATCACAACTGCAAAACAAACACATAAACACACAAAGACATACTCGGAGGCACTGATCAAAAATCTACCAAAACTACAGAGGCCTCCAAAGTAGACACCCAAGCAACTGCCACCTCAAGACATAAGACATGCAACACATAGTTCTCAAAGTCAGTGTGCTAAACAGTCACAGCCCTTAAGGCCAAACACAATGCCAAACACACTTGTTATAGGTGACTCCATAGTCAGACACACTGACATCCCACTCACCAGACTGAACAAGGAAAAGATCACAGTAAGCTGCCTGTCAGGCGCTAGAATCTGCCACATAACACAAGCACTCAGGTCACTCCACAGCAAGTACAAGCATGACTCAGTCATTGTCCATGCCAGTGTGAACGACCTGAGACGTACCTCCCTGGACTACATGAAAAGAGACATAGAGGAGCTCTCAGATTATGTAGCCCAGGCTGGTATGACCCTGACCCTGAGCAGTATCCTACCCTCACCAAGAATGATGCCACAATACAGAGACAAAATGATCAGCTTTAATAACTGGCTTAATTACTGGTGTCATTCTAAGGGGATCCAATGTCTGTCTACCTGGGATGACATGCTTGACAAGCCATGCTGCTTCACAAGGGATGGCTTGCACCTGTCACCCCTGGGCTTCTGGATATTGGCAAAGGCTCTTGCCACCCCCATAGTGCCTTTTTTAGGCAAGGCTCAAATGATAAACCTACCACCCTTGAAAACAAAAATGGAGAAAAACTAAGGGTAATACTGCTCAATGCCAGAAGCCTAAACCTCAAGATGCATGCCCTCGAAGCCCTCCTCAGTATAGAGAACATCGATGTCTGTGCTGTGACTGAAACCTGGTTCAAGGCTCCTGAGAGCATCCCAGCACTATCAGGTTATACCTCATATCATGCGTTCCGGCCCCAAAATCCGGACTGAACCATAAAAGGAGGGGAAGTATCCATATTCATAAAGGATACCCACACCTCCAGGTTAGTGGCAATGCACGAAGCATCGGAGACCATCTAGGTGCAATTAACCATAGGTAAAACTGCCCTACAGTTTGTAGCATGCTACAGACCACCCTCTCAAACTCAGGAAACCCACACAGCCTTCCTGAAGACACTGGAGAGTATGAATGTCTCTCCAAACACCATCATATTGGGTGACTTCAACTACCCAAACATAGACTGGGAACATTACTCAAGCCCCAACACCCTAGCCCAAAGGTTCCTGGAGTTCATAAACTCAAATGCTATGGAACAACTAGTCACCATTCCCACAAGAGGAGAAAATATACTAGACCTGATCATCATAAACATGGGGACAAAATGCTCCACACCAGAAGTATATCCCTCATTGGTAAGATCAGACCATAAATTAATCTCACTGGAGATCCACATCCCGCCCCCAACCCCAGCAAAAAAGACCACAGTGAAGAACTTCTCAAAAGCAAATTTCACACTTCTTAAGACTGGAGTGGTATCCTTCAAGGCCCCCGAGCCAGTGGAAACCACAACCCACACTGCTGAAACCCTTACAAATGCCTTCCACGAGCACCTCCAGGAATGCATGGATCAAGCAATCCCTAATAAAATCAAGACCCTTTCCACCAAAGGCAGGTGCCCAGTCTGGTGGACCCCAGCCATGAACAAACTCTACAACAAGAGGAGAAAGCTACTACAAGACAGAGCAAAATCCCTAAAAGGGAAGGCATCTCTGATCAATACTAGCAAAAAACTACGATCACTCATCAAATCATCCAAGGCCAACTTTGAGAGAAAAATCGCTAATGACACAAAAGACAATCATAAGGCTTCTTTAGCTATGTTAGAAACCTGGATGGAAACTCCCAGATATGCTCTGAATTAGTCCAAAATGATACAAAAATCACTGAACCCACAGACATTGCTAACATACTGGCAGACAGGTTCAGTGCAAATTTCTCCCCTCCCTCCCCCCAAAAGGAGAAATATCTATCCCACCAGAGTCTAGCCTCCCAAACATCTCAGATGTCCAGGTGAGAGCTGCTCTCTCTGAAGCAAAAAACACAGCATCAATGGGACCGGACGGTGTCCCCGGCTGTGTGCTACACGAACTCAATGAGGAACTAAACCCACGCATAAGGCTGCTATTTAATCTTAGCCTTACTACAGGATACATAGCCAAAGAATGGCATACGGCAACTGTGGTCCCACTCCACAAAGGCGGTGGTTCTATGGACCCTGGAAATTACCGCCCCATAAGCTTGACGAGCCTTGTCTGCAAAGCTATGGAGAGGATCATAATGGAACTCATAAATAAAGACATTGGGGACCTACAGACACTGGATCCTACCCAATTTGGCTTTGTCAAGGGCAGATCCTGCCTCTTGAACTTGGTCGACTTTTTCGAA
The DNA here is from genome assembly GCF_019279795.1 of Protopterus annectens. NCBI lineage: Eukaryota > Metazoa > Chordata > Ceratodontiformes > Protopteridae > Protopterus > Protopterus annectens. The sequence continues at coordinate 1,194,601,001 of NC_056737.1, forward strand.
ACAGTCACTAAGGCCATTGATGAGGGTAAGGCAGTTCAAACAGCCTACCTTGACCTAGCAAAAGCGTTCGACACAATACCCCACTCGGGCATCATAGAAAAGTTCACCAGCTTAGATGTAAACCCATATGTCACAAGATGGGTTGCAAACTGGCTCAAGGACAGAACACACAGGGTTAGAGTTGCTGGTGCCATGTTAGACTCTAAGCCGGTCATGAGCGGTGTCCCACAGGGCTCAGTCCTGGGCCCCCTCTTGTTCGGCATTTATTTTTCTGAAGTGCAGGCAAACATAGGGGGATTGTGGCTGACAAAATTTGCAGATGACTGCAAACTGGGCACCATAATTGACACTCCATCAGACACAGACATCCTCCAGAGAGGTATCATAGAAATGGATCACTGGTGCCAGAGCCATGGCCTTAAGCTAAATGCCAAAAAATGTATAGTCATACCCTTTGGGAAAAACAAGGTAACCCCTAATTACCACATAGGTGGTAATCCATTAAACACGGAAGAAGTTATCAGGGACCTGGGGACCCAAGTTGACAGTAACCTCTCTTTTGACACTCACATTGCCAAAGTGGTTAGGAAGACCTTCTACATTGCCCACCTGATCATGAAGGGATTCACATCCAGATCAGGAGAGGTCATTGTACCGCTGTACTCTTCACTTATCAGACCAATGATTGAGTACACCCCATTCGAATGTACCTTACCCGACACCTGCAGCAGTTGGAAAGACCCCAAAAGTTCCTCACCAAAAGGATAAAGGGGCTCAAACATATGTCATACGCTGCCCGACTGGAGAAACTCCAGCTCTATTCAGTCGCATACCGTCTGCTCAGAGGTGATCTGTGCCTGACATACAAGGCCATGTCCAACCCGGAATTAATGGACATGCTCCACCTCAAAAATCCAAATCCACCAGAGCCACGAGCAAGAGACTTAAACCTCAACACGGATATAAATAGGACATGCTGGAGGGACAGATTCATCACCCAGAGACTCCCTACACTATGGAACAGAATCCCAGTCCATGTGAGGCAGAGCCCCTCACTGACTCAGTTCAAGAGAAATCTTGACGAGTGGATGGGAGATCATAGGTTTACCCTGGGAATCATCTCTGTGTCACTGCTGGACAGAGGCACAGCAAACTAATGGGTATAGTATTCTCATCCTAAGGGGTGGTGAAAGCCACACACACTCTGGCTAGGCTTATAAATGCCCTAGGGCAGATAGCCTAGTATGAACCTATGAACCTATAAACCCAAACGATTTGTAGAAATTAAAAACAACAGATTTTTTTTCCCATCCACTCAACCTTTATGCGGTTGATGAGTGCCTGCATAGTACTGTGTTTGATATGTTTGGGGAGCGTATTCCTGAGACAGGGCAGCATCTGAAAGACAAATCTGTCTCTCCAGCAGGTTTTTTTGCTGTCTCATATGTCATTCAGACCTGTCGTGCTGGTAATGTGCACAGAGTTATACTCACATATATGGGGTAGCTGTTGAAGGGCTGGGCACAACATTGCCACCTAGGCATGCTACAGCCCACCTGTTGGCAACCTGTCAGATACCAATTGATGCAGTATAAATTCACAGCTGTCTGCATGGAACAGGTGTTGAAGGCCATGGATAACCTTTCTGGGTGTTAACATACTGTTTCCAACAATGAACTGCTAAGGCAAAAGGAATCAGACACAAGTGTCAGCCAGTCACAAACAGTTTACCTGTTTGTGACCGGCTGACACTTGTGTCTGATTCCTTCTGCCTTAGCAGTTCATTGTTGGATTCGTTTAGTGTGTCTGAACATACTGTTTCCAGTTGGTGCAGATGTCAGCATACGTACATACCAGATAGGTCATGCTTGTAATGTATTGTTGTACTGACTGAGGACTATACAGAGGTAATGTCCATCTTTTGTTTGGATGCAGTCCCTTTAGCTATGTGGTGAACCAAGTCCAAGCCTTTTCTGACCACTGACACTACTTGATGGCTGAATGCAACAGTGTCATCATCCTGAGTAGCCAGGTCTGTCAATGTGGTTTGTGTGTTTATGGGGTTGCCGTTGATGTGGGAAATAGTATATCCATGTCTTCACCATATGGGATGAGGGTACTGTTTTCTGCATTCAGCTGGAGGCCAGTACCTGGGTACCACTCCATACCCCGCTGTATAACCCCATTGCAGTGTATTAACATCAGTTTGTGGCTCAGTGACAGACAGCTCTACTTACAGTTACCACAGCCTTAGGTGGTACCTACATATGTGGGAGGTGGCAGTTAGCATTTATGCCTGGATACATGTGGGTCATTGGGGGTGGCAACTACTCACAGGGCCTACACATGTCTCAATATTACACACATATAGGCAACACAGAGTAGGGTTGCCACCTTATGAAATGTGAAATGTGGTACTCTTAGTACCGTGACAGTTGGCAGGACATACCATAACTCACGGCAAGTGCAAGAGACAGGACTTCCCTTGGTTTGCCAATATGCCAACTTCTTTGTGTGACATTACCTTAACTTATGCTATTTCTTATTACATTAAGGTGCTTCTGATGTGAAATAACTGCTTTATGCAAGTATAAGACAACCTTAGGAAATGTTTGTTATCCTACACTCTGGAGATCTCTATATTGTTTGTGTCATTGTGACAGGTCACACCTGGCTAAACATGGACTACAACCTGCAAGGTGGGACAGGTGGTGGCCATACCTCTCACCTCTACAGATTTCTGCAGAATGTCCTGATGTTTGCCACATATTTTTGTTCCGTTTGGCATAGGTTTTCTGGCAAAGTAGTGTGAAATCATTAAAGATTGACATTACATGATAATGACAAATATTTTCCTGTCAGACTTCATACCCTTTGGAAAATACATGCAAATGCACAACTTGTTATGCTATCTACTTTGCATGTTTGTCAGAGCAATATTTAAATATTGACCCTAATATTTGGGTTGTGTCCCACTTTTCTGTATGGCTTTCTCCAGATGTATTTCTCTAATGGGTCGATAGGTATGTTTGTGGCCCTAACACAGGCACACTGGTGCAAGGGGATATACATACATACACACACACACACACTCATGAACTGCCCTTGTGATAGTAGAACCCCTACCTGGCTAGCTTTACATAAGATAGTGCAATTTACATAGCACATGAACCACAGAGCTTATACAGCTTTCCAGTGCTTGCCACTACTATTCAGATGGATGACATCTGCAGGTGCTGAAAGGATTGTCACTGAGGGGTTAACAGACCCTTAAAATAGTATAACCATGTCACACACACGGTGCTGCAGGGGGACATACATTCTAACACACATACACAAAGAGTTTCCAGTTTTGGAATTACAACACCTATCTATCTAGTTATGTAAACTATAACCCACCATACATATTGCCTGCACCACAGTGCTATTGTGTTTGAAAATGTGTATCTCTGGATTTAAGTTGGATGACCTCTGTAGGCCATGAATAGGTTGGTGATGATGGAGTTAACAGGATGGAACAGACACAGAGAATGGTATATGCATTGCACACACACAGGCATGACACCAGTGCAACTACAGGGGATATGCATAAATAGACACATACACAGTTGCCAGTGTTGAGATTAAAACCCCTATCTATCTAGTTATATGTACTATAGTGCTACATACGTATTACATGTACCACAGAGATAATATGCCTGGAGTGTGTCCAATAGTGCATCTAAGGTGGCAGAGATCAATAGGCCCTGTAAAGTAAGGCAATGGGGGTTAACAAGCTGGAACAGTCCTCAAAATATATTTGGCTTGCACACATATAGGCAGGAAATACACAAAGCCACAAGGGAATATACTTATACACACACACACACACACACACACACACACACACACACACACACACACACACACACACACACACACACACACACGCACACACACAGTGAATGTTGTGAGATTACAACCCCTCCCTACCTATTACACAGTGAGCCTCACCATAGTATTTGTACATGCTACTGGTTAAAATTGGTGCACGTTTGGGTGCTGCAATACTCCATCACTGTATGCCTTTAAGGATCAATCTCTGTTTCTCTCTGCCCCTGTCTCTGCCTTCCTGTAACTGATATATTTGTATATGTTACCTATATATATATATATATATATATATATGTGTGTGTGTGTAGGTATATCACAGTAAACGGATCCAAATAAATCTTATATGTACCACATACAGATAGATGGGGGTAAACATGTCTGATGAGGGTGGGGAGAGACAGTTAAGGTGTACATAGCTGCCTTTATGCAGAAGGGATACAGTATATTTACATCCCAGTTCTGTAATCAGATGTGGGTTCAGACATGGGCTGAAAATAGCTAACTAGAAGAATGCCCAGTATGGCCATCAGTAGTAAGAGTTGGACTCCAGTCCAGACCTACCTGTACTTCGGTTGAGAATTTTGTGTGCTACAGCCAGTTAGCTGATGAATCTCTGTAAACAGTCCAGCAACTCACTGATATACTGGCCCAGGGATCTCCTGGCTGTGTGCTATCCTTATTAACTGAGTCATACATAGGGTGGGTACAGACTGTATTGGACTGAGCAGAGTTTTGCATAAAATGTGAGGTACATTTTGCACAGCACTGTGATGTCCTGGTACGTCTGGCAGATCAGGTTCATAGGTTGGTACTAGGCTATCGGCCCTAGAGCCTATACAAGCCTAGCCATAACAATTCCCTGTCTATTTCTTTCCACACTATTTACTTCCCTGGACCCCTGTCTGACATGATCCCTGGGGTGAATTTCCAATCAAGGTTCCTTTTGAAGATGGCCAAAGAGGCGCTCTGCTTGACATGTATGGGCAGTCTATTCCACAGTCTGGGGAGTCTCTGGGTCTGGATCAGGATAGATTAATGTGAGGAACCACTGACAGACATTTGTCTACTGACTGTATACACTGCAGGGAACCCATGCGACTGCACAAAGTGTTCTAGTCTGCACATTCTACGTTTGTGTGGCCAGTGGTTCCTACTTCCCCTTATATGTGGCCCTTTGTAGTGCTCTGCTCCAGTCTCAGGCTTTGTCCACAGTTGCTGCTCTTATGTAGTTGTAGTTATGGTGTGACTGGGGTAGAAGTCATAACATCACACACAAGGTTATAGACTGCAAACCTCTGACCATACCTGTTTAGCAGGTTATCCACAATTGTGCCCCATACATCTGCTCTGGTCCTCAGACAGTTCATGTTGCACTGTTCTTCAAAAGCTACATGTTGGCCATACCTCTCAAACTCTTACAAGCAGACATCTTGACAGGCCATATATCACAGTCATACACAGGCCAGACATTGGGACAGGGCCATATATCACAGTTGGACACAGGCCCAGGCATGGGGACAACATCTTAATATTGCTCTTCCAAATGTAGGCAGTTGGTAGACTGGCTTTGTATTAGCTTGAATTTTCTTATGGGTGTGACATTTGCATCTCAAGCATCTGTTATTGAGGTTTTCACATCAACCTGTATTGTTTTGCCAATAGTTTGCCAATCAAATGCAATGTTATGACAGAACAGACATATGAGGAATATGTGTGGACATTCTGAGAAACCCTGGCATTCATGGGGTATGGATGGTGCCCACTGACTTGTTGTGAGTACTGACACAGTTATGTGGCAGCCTTTGTATCCTGGCACTAGACTGACTTGTCACAACCTGTTGTTCTAGTAGGCACCATCTGGGTTATTCAGCACTGTGTACTGTCTATATTTGTAGCTCCTGTCCCTCCATTGTCCAGCTTTCCTGCAGTAACAAATATTAACTTCTGGACATCCTGTAGAACACCTACCATAGGTGTAGCTGGCATGCAAAATAGTAGGCACAGCCAGTCTTGAACCATGGACCCTGTCACCCACAGTAATGTACTTGGCCCAGTGAGCCACAACAGCCACCAGTTAGTGCTGTCTACTTCCTGGCACTATTAACCACACACATACATAGCACATTGACTTCTGCATATTGTGTAAATGGCACATTTCAGTAAGTTGATTGGGACAGCCCTGGGAATGTGTTGCCTGCTGCTATTATCTTACAAACATATCTGTTACTGCAGTTCTATGGGAAGACGGGTGTGTGTGAGGCAGAGGACCATACCTCTCAACTGTACTGGCTTTTGCAGAATGTCAAGATGTTTACCTCACATTATGGGTCCATTTCTCATAACATTGCAGTTGCCTGGAAAATTACTGGCAAATTATTAAAGACTGAAGTTAGAAAGTAATGACAGACATTTGAGTTTCAGGCTTCTTACTTTTCAGAGAATTCATGCTACATCAAAACCTGTTCATCTATCAACCTTCTACATTTGTAAGAGGAATATTTAACAATTCTCCCTGTTTTGGGCCTTTGGCCCACATTTCTTTATGGCTTTGTACAGATTTCTTGCACTAAGAGGTTGAGAGGTATGTATGGGACACCAACATTGATATCCATGCATCTGTCCTATGACCCCACTGTTTGTAAGTCCCTCACATAGTGCAATGGGTTTTGGTGACTTGGGGTCTACTGCATATTCTGGAGCAGCCAGTATTTGGCAGATAGTTCCTGTTGTCACGCATAGATGTCCGTTGTCTGCTACTATCCTGGTAGCCCACTCCATTCCCTTGCATACATGCAGCAATACCATACATATGCTACCACAGTCTACTGCCTCATTCATTTGTTGTTAAGAAGAGTGACTTATCTTGGGAAGTTGAGAGGACAGAGTTCAGGGATGACTCTGTCAGATGCATGCAGTAGACAGCCTATACACGGTAAGGTATAGGTAGTGTGATGTGGCTGGCATCCTTTTTACTGTGTGTATCTGAGTCAGAGTGAGGTGTCATTCTGTGGGTCCCTAGGCTGTAAGTGTATGTGCTATACAGTGCTTCTTTGCCAAGGCCAGTGCATACTTGGTACACCTACATCTGCCTACATGGACAGGCTCAGGTGGTTCCTCCTCTGAGTCCCCCTGTGCCTGTGGGGACCTTGGCAATGGTGGGGGGGGGCTGTGTCTCCCTTCCCTGTGATGTTCTTGCCACAGCTGCTTCCACATGATCATATTGTGTAGCATGGCAGATACTATGAACATGTGTGCACATGTGGCTGGAGAGTACTGCAGGGCTCCACCAGATATGTCAAAGCAGTGGAACCGTGACTTAAACAGCTGAAACAATCACTCTACAATATTTCTAGTTTGTGTGTGTGCCTCATTATGACATTCTTCAATTGGTGTGTGTGCATTTCTGATGGGTGTCATCATCCACGGTTCCAGTGCATAACTAGCATCCCCCACTAGATGACTGTACAGGATGTCCCCCCTGGCAAATGCCTGGAACAGCTGTGATGTGTGCCAGATGTGGGAGTCATGATAACTGCCAGGGCTGCCAGCACACACATTGATGATAATGCCCTGGGTATTGCACACAATCTGGTAGTTGATGGAGTAATACCCCTTGTGGTTGATGTAGACTCTACCCTCCTAACTGGGTGGTGCCTTGATATGCACATGAGTGCAGTCTATGGCACTCAGTACTGGGTAGTGTGCTACATGGTGGAAGAGATGCATATTGGTGGTCCTCTCCTCAGGGATTTTGGTGAAATAAATGTGCTCACTGGCATGTGTAAGCATGACATCCAGGAAATTGTGGAGTTCCCTGGTTGTGGATGCCTTTGAGAAACCCATGATGTCCACAGTAGGTCTTTGGAAAGTATCTGAAGCTAGTATTCTTAAGACTACACACACCTTTGTTTCCACTGGAGTGGGTTCCCCTCTCTTGGCTCTGGGTCTGAGGTGAGTGTGGTAGAGCTCAGTGAGTTCCTGTAGTATGTCCCTGTCCACCCTGTAGTGCTCTACTATCTCCAGCTCATGTAGCCCCTGAAAGGTTACCCTGGGCCTGAACACTCTTCTGCTCCTCAGTCTGGGCCTCTTGTCAGCATCATCATCATCACTGACCTCAGCCTGCAGCACATACAGATGTAGAAAAGCAGCAGCAGCCCCTATCATTTTGTCAGTTAAAATTCACAAATGCATACTCCAATGGCGCAGAGTATGTGGGAAAAATCAGATTGATGGGTGTATGCATACTTTATACTGGTGTGCTGCAGATGCAGCCTGAGTGATTGGCTGACTATGATACAATCCTCCTGCCAGCTATATTACTGAGGGGTTTGAAAGGGCCAGTGTCAGTGGAACAGGGCTTATCAGTCATTTATACTTGATTGTCTTGCCCTTGCTATTTCTTAGGTTCATAGGTTCATAGGTGTGTACTAGGCTAATGGTCTGGAGCCTTTACAAACCTAACCCATTGAAGGGCCCTGGCATCATGATGCCTGATGTTAGTTCCCAGTGCCTCTATTAAGTAGAGCCACTGCAGTGATCCCTGAGGTGAACTTTCTATTTCCCATCCACTCATCAAGATTTCTCTTTAAGAGGGCCAGTGAGGTGCTCTACTTGACATGTATGGAAAGTCTATTCCAGAGCATGGACAGTGTCTGGGTTATGAACCTGTCCCTCCAGCATGTTCTGTTAATTGTGGTAATGAGGTTGAGGTCTCTGGAGCATATGGTGTGGAGAGATTTGGATTTCTTTAGATGTAGCATTTCTAACAGAGCTTGGTCAGACATGGCTTTGCAATTCAAGGAGAGATTGCCTCTTAGTAGATGATATGAGTCAGAGAATAGCTGGAGTTTTTTAAGTCTGTCTATGTAAAACATGTGTTTAAGGCCTAGGATCCTCTTTGTGGGGTACTGTTGTGGCCTCTCCAGCTGATGCATGTGTCTAGTGAGGTTCATGGCAAATGGGGCATTATACTCGATTATTGCCCCAATGAGGGAAGAGTAGAGAGAGATGATGACCTCTTTCTTCCTGGATGCAAAACCCTTGGTAATGAGATGTGCCAAATAGAAGGACTTTCTGACCACAGTGGCAATGTGGTGGTTGAAGGAGAGGTTGCTGTAAACCTGTGTCCCCAGATCTCTTATAACGTCTTCAGTGTTCAGTGGGCTCCCAGCAATGTGGTAATTAGTGGGAACTGAGTTTTTCTCAAAGGGAATAATAACACATGTTTTGGCATTAAGCTTAAGGCCTAGGTTTTAACACCAGTCATTGGTCACAGTGAGGCCTGTCTGTAGGATGTCTACATCACTTGGGGAGCTAATAATGGCTCCCAGCTTGCAGTTGTCTGTGAACTTGGTCAGCCAGAGTCCCTCCATGTTGGCCTGGACTTCTGAGAAGTAGATGCCAAACAGGAGAGGACCCAGGACCGATCTCTGTGGGACTCCACTCATGATTGGTCAGCAGTCTGACTTGGAGTCTGCTGCTTTCACACTGTGGGTTTTATCAGTGAGCCAGTTTACAAGCCACCTAGTGGTATAGGGGTTGATGCCTAGTTTGGTGAGTTCATCAATAATCATCAAGAATATACTCAGTTAGGCACACTGGTCACCAAGAAATTCCGAAAATCCACCAGACTGCAGAAGTAATATGAAATGAGTCCTTTAATAATCCAACACACCAACAGATTTAGTGCTTTCATTCCACAAGGGAACTTCTTCAGAATAACACAGCACTAATCAATCAGTCCTTAAATAGTCAAGCTGCTTAAAAATGACAATTCTCCATTGGTCAAAACCTAATCAAGTGATTAATAAAAGCAGTCAGGTGAATCTAAAAATAAATAACAGCAATTATGCCAAAAACAAAGGTTCATAGGTTCATAGGTTCATAGGTAGGTACTAGGCTATTGGCCCTAGGGCCTATATAAGCCTAGCCAAAGGTATCCTGGCTTTCACCACCCAAGAAAATTATTTTCCTGTGCCACTGTCGAGCAGAGCCACAGAAGTGATCCCCGGGGTGAATTTCCTATCTCCCATCCAATCATCAAGATTTTTCTTGAACAGTGCTAATGAGGAGCTTTGTTTGATATAGATAGATAGTTTGTTCCAGAGTATGGGAAGTCTCTGGGACAGGAATCTATCCCTCCAGCATGTTCTGTTTATTGTGGTGACGAGGTTTAGGTCCCTAGAGCGTGTATCTCTTAGGGATTGGGATTTCTTTAAGTGAAGCATGTCTAAAAGCTCTGGGTTTGACATAGCAAGTGTGTTAGGCAGAGATCACCTCTGAGTAGGCGATATGCAACGGAGTAAAGCTGCAGTTTTTTGAGACGGTCTGCATAGGGCATCTCTTTGAGGCTGGTAATCCTCTTTGTGAGGTATTTCTGTGGCCTTTCCAGTTGTTGTAGATGTCTTGTGAAGTACATACCAAAAGGGGCATTTTACTCTATAATGGGTCTAATGAGTGATGAGTAGAGGGGAACAATGACCTCTTTTTTCCTGGATGAGAAACCTTTTGTGATGAGGTGTGCCACATAGAAGGATTTCCTGACTACTGTGGCGATGTGATTATCAAAGGAGAGACTACTGTCCACCTGTGTCCCAAGGTCTCTTATCACAATTTCAGTGTTAAGTATACTACCACCTATGTGGTAGTTCATGGGAACTGAGTTTTTACCAAAAGGAATGATAATGCACTTTTTGGCATTGAGCTTGAGGCCATGGCTTTGACACCAGGCATCTGTCTCAGCAAGGCTCTTTTGTAGGAAATCCACATCTTTTGGAGTTTTGATTATGGCTCCTAGTTTGCAGTCATCTGCGAACTTCATTAGCCAAAGACCTTCTGTGTTGGCCGGTACTTCAGAGAAGCAGATACCAAACAGGAGAGGACCCAGGACTGAACCCTGTGGTACTCCACTTGTCACTGGTCTGAAGCTGGATTTGGAGTCTGCTACTTTCACAGTGTGGGTTCTGTTAGTGAGCCAGTTGGCAACCCATCTTGTGACATAGGGATTTATACCTAGTTTAGTGAGTTTATCTATAATTCCAGAGTGGGGGATGGTGTCAAAAGCCTTGGCGAGATCTAGATAGGCTGTGTGAACCACCTTACCCTCATCTACAGCTTTGCTGACTGCTTCAAAGAAGTCTATCAGGTTAGGAGACATGATCTGCCTTTTACAAACCCAAACTGGGTGGGGTCCTGACTTTGGAGATTACCAATGTCATTGTTTATAAGTTCCATGATGATACGCTCCATAGCCTTGCAGACCAGGCTTGTTAGGCTAATGGGGCGGTAGTTTCCAGGGTCTGTGGTGGCTCCTCCTTTGTGGAGTGGGATAATTGTCGCTGTGCGCCATTCAGTGGGCACATAGCCTGAGGTGAGGCTATGATTGAAGATGGTACTTGGGGTGCCAGTTCGTTCTGTCGTTCATGTAGAACACAGCCTGGGATGTCGTCAGGTCCCATGGATGCTGTGTTCTTGGCTATGGATAGTGTGTTTTTTACCTGTGCAGCCATGATTACAGGAACTTTGCATTCTTCTGGTATAGAGATGGGCCCTTTAGGGGGTGACAGAGGGGTAAAGTTAGCACTGAACCTATCTGCCAGGATGTTGGCAATATCCGTTGTTTCTGTATATTTGGTGCCATTGTGCTGTAACTCAGAGCAGATCTGAGTGTTGCCACTGAGATTCTTGACATAGCAAAGATAAAATAAAAACAGAAAAACAGAATGTGGCCAAGTAATAGCAATATGTATGTAAAACATACAAGGTCATCAAACATGGATATATTTAAAAACATTGCGTAATTCTGTTTTATCTTAAAGCCCTTTTCTTCAGAGCTGGTAAAATAGAGTAGTGTTCATTTAGGCCAGGGGATGAACAGGCACCAAACATTAGTTGCCACAGTAGCTCACAATACTCTAAACTGGTTTCCCAGTCTCCCCCTCTTTCAATGGGTCCAACCTGTTCCAACACCCAAAATGTAAAGGAATAATCCACCCACACCAAAGTGTGTTTGAATAATGCATTGGTTTCCTTTCTCCCTGATACCGCATACAGGTGTCTTAAGGTTCTCTCTGTTTTGCCAATGTAGAATGCAAAATGTGAGGAGCAGTAGGCCATGTTTACTACCCCTTTAGAGTGACAATTAAAGTACCCTTGCCCTTTAGTAATCCAACCGGACCCCCAACATGCAGTACATTTACATTGGCTACATAAGGGCACTGGGGCACCTTCCACATTTGTGTGTACCTGTCCTAAATCTAGGGGTAGAATCTGATTTACAACTCTCAAAAATATTTTTTATTTTATTTTACATTTGTTGACCGGGCTAGTCTAGCTGGAATTATTTCCATTTTCAGTAGAGGCCCGGGGAGGAAAGCTCCACAAGATATACAAAAAAACATACATTTGATGTCATATACAACAAAATCACCAGGATAAATGTAAAGACAATAAAAAAAGTTAGTATACAAAAACAATTTACAAATAGGAAGTGATATCATTTCCTATAAACAAACTAAACTACTGAGAAGCATAAGTCAGGGAAAGGTGAGTAGGGAGAGGAAGTGGGAGGAAAAGTAAGAGTAAGGTAAAAAAGAAAGGATTAAGCAAACTTTCAGGGAAGAGGAAAAGAAGTAAGTGAGAGAAAGGATAGTTGTTCAGGGAAGAGGGAGAGAGATGTGGGGAAGTAAGGAGATAGAGTGGGGTAGAAATTTAGTCAGGTTTAGTGCAGGAACAGAGCCAGTGATTTTTCAAGTGTTCTTTTATTCTTTGTTTGAAGAGGGGCAGTGATGAGATTAGTGTAATGTCACTGGGTAGTAGATTCCAGTTCCTTCCTACTGTACTAGAAAAAAGAGAGTCACCAGCTGAGTTATTGGACTTTGTTAATTTAGCCATAAGTTTTCTAGAAGAACGAAGGGAGTTAAGATTATTGTATGGTATTAAAAGTTCTGAGAATATAGGGGTGTTTGAAGGCTGGTACAGTATTTTGTGGGCAATGTTCAGTTGGGTGATGAGTAGAAGGTTTTGGAATTCCAGCCAGCCTAGTTGTTTCAGGTTATTACAGTGGTGGGTTCTGAAGGGGTTGCTAGTGGCGAAGCGGGCGATGCTATTGTAGCATATAGTCAGTTTATTGAGGTTGGCTTTCTTAAGGTTGGTAAATATAGGTGAAGCGTAGAGAAGTGTTGACAATAGATGGGAGTGGGCAATCTTGGCTCTAGCAGATTCAGTTAGGAAGGGTTTAATTCGGTATAAGGATCCTATTTTTCTGTTGACTGATTTAATGGTGTTGTTAATGTGTTGATCAAAAGAGAGATTATTGTCAATGGTTATTCCTAACAGTTTTGTTGTAGGATCGGGTGTGATAACTGTGGCATTATTAGAGGAAATAGTGAAGTGTAAGGAAGGGGATCGGGTGGTGGGAGTAAAGAGTAGAAGTTTAGTTTTTTTGGCATTTAGTAAGAGGGAACGTTTATAGAACCATGTTTCAACTGCGCTGAAGATCATTTGAGTACGTGAGCAGAGTTCAGAAGGAGAGGAAGCAGAGCAGATAAGGGTAGAGTCGTCTGCATATTGGATGCAGGTAGCTTGAGGGATAGCAGAGTGGAGATCATTAATGAAAAGGGAGAATAGAAGTGGCCCGAGAATGGAGCCTTGAGGGACACCAATGTTTATGGGTAGGAGAGAAGAGAGTTGATTTCCCCATAGGACTGCTTGTTGCCTGTTGTTTAGGTAGGCTTTGAACCATTTAGTGGCAAGGTTGTCAAAGGAGAGGGATTCAAGTATGTTAATTAAGGTGGAATGGTTGACCATATCGAATGCTTTGGAGAGGTCAATAAAGAGAGCAGAAGAGAGAAGGTTGTTATTGCGATTCTTATTGATGGTTTCTACAAAGGATAAGAGAGCAGTGGTAGTACTGTGATGAGGTCTAAAACCATGTTGACAGTTTGCTATTATGTTGTGCAGGGTGAGATGTTGTAGGAGTTGCCGGTGAATACATTTTTCCATAATTTTTGCTATTGGGGAAAGGAGAGCAATTGGTCTGTAGTTAGAATAATCGATAGAGTTACCCCCTTTATGTAATGGAATAATATGGGAAACTTTCCAGATCTCAGGGATGGTTCCTTCTTGGATTGTTCTATTTATGAGTATGGATATAGGGTATGCAATCACTTTGGCAGCCCTTTGGAGGTAGAGAGATGGGAGCTTGTCAGCTGAAGGTGTACCAGGTTTAAGTTTGTTAAGAAGTTTGTGGATAAATGATGTGGGGATAGGTTGTAGTGTAACGTTATGAGATGGTTCCTTAGGGTTACTAGGAGGGGAGACATAGTTGTTGTTCATTTGTTTGGCTAGGGTTTGGATAGAGTCAATAAAGAAAGAGTTAAAAGTATTAGCAGTTTGGTGGGGGTTGTCTGGGTCAGTGTTAAGAGGGGTTTTTGAAACAGAGTACAATGCACCATTTGGGATGTACCTTACACAACACCTGCAACAGCTGGAAAGACCACAGAAGTACCTCACCAAGATGATCACTGCCCACAAACAGATGCCCTATGCAGCTCGAATGAAGAAACTTCAGCTGTACTCGGTTGCATACCACCTACTCAGAGGTGATCTCTGCCTGACATACAAGGCCATGTCCAACCCAGAATTGATGGGCATGCTCCACCTAAAGAAAACCATATCCCCTCAAGCCACACGCTCTAGGGATCTAAACCTCACCACAACAATAAATAGGATGTGCTGGAGGGATAGATTCCTGTCCCAGAGACTTCCCATGCTCTGGAACAAGATTCCAATCTACATTAGGCAGAGCTCCTCACTAACACTCTTCAAGAGAAACCTTGACGAGTGGATGGGAAACAGGAAGTTTACCCCATGGATCACTTCAGTGGCTCTGCTGGACAGAGGTACAGGGAACTAATCTAAGGGGGTGGCAAAAGCCAGCACATTCTGGCTAGGCTTATAAATGCCTTTGGGCAGATAGCCTAGTACCTATCTATGAACCTATGAACCTATGAACTGCCTTCCCCTCATCCACAACTCTGGTGACTGACTCAAAGAAGTCAACCAGGTTGCGCAAGCATGATTTACCTTTCATAAAACAAAATTGCATGGGATCTAGAGTTTGGAGATTCCCTATATCCTTGTTAATTAAGTCCATGATGATGCGCTCCATAGCCTTACATATCAGATTTGTCAGGTTTATGGGGCGATAATTCCCAGGGTCTGTAGTCAGTTCCCCTTTATGGACAAAGATGACTGTAGCATTGCACCATTTGGTAGGGACAAAGCCTGAGGTGAGGCTGTAATTGAACAGGGCACACAGATGTGGTTCCAGTTCACTTTGTATTTATATAGAACACATCTAGGGATATTGTCAGATCCCACCGAAGCTGTATTCTTGGCCTTGGACAATGCAGCTTTAAGCTGTGATGCAGTAATGCTGGGTGGCTGGCATTCCCCCGGTATTGTGACCGGTCCTTTGGGGGGGTTGGCAGTGGAATATATTGGCCAGTATGTTGGCTCAGTATAGAAGGTGCCATTGCACAGTAAATCAGAGCAAACCTGGGTATTACCATGGAGATTCTTGATATAACTATAGAAAGCTTTGTGGTTGTTTTCAATGTCTGACACAATTATGCCTTCATAGCTGGCTTTAGAGATTTTGATGATGAGAGATCTCAACTTGTTTTGAGGCTAAGAGAGTTTTTCCAGTCTTGGGACTTCACCTTTTTCTATAACAGTTTCTTCCTTCTGTTTCAGAGTTTATTAATGGCAGGGGACCACCAGACTGGCTTCCTTTTTTGGAGGAGAGCATCTTGGTTCTGTTGGGTATGGCTTGTTCCATGCATTTATACACGTTTGTACAGTGCATTGGTGTATGATTCGGTAGTCATGCATCTATTTTCCATTGACATGGGTGCCGTAAAGTTAGCCACCTCTGTTTTTAGGAGCCCAAAGTCAGCTTTGGAAAAGTTTTTCATGGTGAATAATTTTGTGTGTGGGGGGGGGGGGGTGAGATGTGGATTTCCATGGTGATTAGTTTGTGGTCGGATCTAACCAGGGAGGAATTGACTATTGTTGTACAGAAACAGTTGCCCATGTTAGTAATAACCAAGTCAAGGATGTTGCTTCCTCTAGTGGGGCTAAGAATGAGTTGGTCCAGGGCATTGGAAATGATGAATTCCAAGAAGATTTGTGCTAGTGTATTGGTGCATGAGCATTTTCCCAGTTGATGGAGGGGTAGTTGACGTCACCTAGTATGAGAGTGTTGGGGTGAACCCTAATAGTTTCCAGGGTGATTACAAATGTGGAGTGAGAGCCTTGGGACATGGTTGGTGACCTGTAGCAGGCTATGACCTGAATCACCGTCTTACCAATGTTAATTGCGGTTGAAGTATCTCAGATGTGTTATGCTGGGCTACTAGTCTGGAGGTGTGCATATCCTTTATGAATATGGAGACACCACCACCTTTGGAGCTTCAGTCCATGTTCTGGGGCCGAAAGATGTGGAATGAGTTATAGCCAGGTAGCACAGGGGTGCTTTCTGCTGCTTTAAACCAGGTCTCTGTTACAGCACAAATGTTGATGTTCTCCATTTTAAGGAGTGCTTCGAGCAAGTGCATCTTGAGATTTAGACTTCTGGCGCTGAGCAGCATGACCCTCATATTGCATTTGTTTGTATTGTTACTGTGGTAATTTGATCTTTGGAACATCGCCTAAAAAGGCACTATAGGGATGGCAAGAGCCTTAGCCAGTATCCAGATAACCAGGGGTGACAGATGCAGGCCATCTCTGGCAAAACATCGAGGTCTGTCAATCATGTCATCCCAAGCAGACAGATACTGGATCCCCTTAGAATGACACCAGAAACTTAGCCAATTTCTGAAGTCATCATTTTCTGCTTGTACTGCGGTATCATTCTGGGTGAGGGTAGGATGCTGCTCAGGGCTAGACTCATACCTGCCTGGGCCACATAATCTGGGAGCTCCTCCATGTCTCTTTTCATGTAGTCCAGGGCGGTGCATCTCAGGTAATTCACACTCACATGGACAGTTACAGAGTCATACTTGTACTTGTGGAGTGACCTGAGTGCGTGTGTTATGTGTCGGATTCTGGCACCTGATAGACAGCTGACTGTTACCTTCTCCTTATTCAACCTAGTGAGTGGGGCTTCAGTGTGACACACTATTGAGTCAGCTATGATTAGTGTAGTGGGCAAACTGTTTTGCCTTAGGAGCTTAGGTTGAGGGGCACACTGTGTAGGTGAGCTATGTGTATTGCGGTTTGTGCTGTGTTGGTCTAGTGCATTTCTGCTTTGGAGGCCTCTGCTGTTTGGGTAGATTTCTATTGAGACCCTCCATGAAGGTGGGTGTGTGGTTTGTGTTTTTATGTGAGAGTTGTGATGGTGGGTGTTCTGGAGGGCTATGTGTTGCATGTGGTGTGGTGCAGGTGTTGACCTTCTCCTCTTGACCAGATATTCCGGTCTTGGCTTGAGAGTGCATGGCTTCCAATTTGGATATATAATTGTGCATCTCTCACAAGTCTGAGTGTTGGGAGGTAAGAGGAGAGGGTTGTCATTGTACATGAGCCAGTTCCTACACTGCCTCAGGATGCCCAAGTTCGCCAGGTTTATAGGAGAAAGCGCAGGGAAATGATCTTTAGACATGCCTGGAGGGATGGTCATTATACTGGAGCTGTTTTCTTATGTATTCCTTTTACAGAAAAAAATGTCACTCAAGGTGTCTGAGTTTGTACAGAACACTGATAAACACTTGAGGGGAAACTAATATGTAGACCCTGAAATTTAAGGATGAAGTATTTAGGCAGATATTCTGAAGTGAGGAAGAAATCACCTCCAAATGGACCACCTCACCTTCCAAATGACCTTAGTGATCATCTCATCACCTACCTATGGAAAAGCAAAACAGGGAGCTTCAAATCACCCACGTACAGGTCAGTCAGGAATACCAAATACTTTGACCTTGCTAAATTCCAACTAGAGCTGCAGTCCTGTAACTGGTCACCTCTTAAATACCTACCCCTAGAAGAAGCCGTAACAAATTTTAACTCCACATTTTTAAAAATACTAGACACTCATGCCCCCAAACGACTAATCAAAGCCAAAAACCAAATATCACCCTGGCTAACAAAAGACTCTACAACCAAAATCAAACTTAGGAACAAAGCCTGGTTCATATGGCATGCCACCAAAGCACCCCTAGACCGCATCAAGTACCAACAACTAAGAAATGAGACAAAAAAATCCATTTTACTAGACAAAAAAAACTACTATTATCAACTACAACATAAAAACCAAAATAATCCCCAAAAGTTCTGGGCGGGTCTCAATAATCTCCTCCATCCAGGCAAGTCTTCCACTCCTACTCCAGAGAACCTATGTGATAAGAACCCAGAAGAAGTTGCCACAACCTTTAACACTTTCTTCATCAATGTCATCAAATCCCTAGCTGACCAACAGCCTGCCACAAATCCCCCTATAATAGGTTCCATCCTGAAAAATAAGCCCTCCTTTAATCTTCAACCAGTTCCCACTTCCTTCATTCGATCCTTGCTAAAGAAATTTAAATCAACCACCCTCGCCGCAGACCTACTTCCAGCCAAATACTTACAACAAGTTATAGCCTACCCCATCTCTATCTTAATTAACCATACCATAACAGAATCCACTATCCCCTCTATATGGAAAATATCTCATGTAATCCCTCTCCACAAAGGTGGCTCATCCACTGACCTGTCAAATTATAGACCTATTGCCATATTGTCACCACTTGTCAAAATCATGGAAAAATGTGTACACAAACAATTTGTACACTACCTTATTGAGAGCAATCTGTTAACCAATTCACAACATGGTTTCAGGCCCAAGCATAGTACTACTACCACCCTCCTCTCTTTCACAGACACTATCAATCAAAACAGGAATGGCAAAAAATATCATCTGCACTCTTTCTGGATCTATCAAAGGCCTTTGACATGGTCAACCACCAACTACTACTCAACACCCTAAAAACTCTCTACCTAGATAACAAAACTCTGGATTGGTTCTATGCCTATCTCTCTGATAGGAATCAAGCTGTACTTTGGAATAATAAACTCTCCACTCTCTTACCTAATTCCATAGGGGTTCCCCAAGGCTCCATTCTAGGACCACTTCTCTTTTCTATTTTTATTAATGATCTCCACAATATTATCCCTGAGACCTCCTGTATCCAATATGCCGACGACTCGACACTCATTTGCTCGGACAAGTCACCAGTTGATCTACTAGCTAAAACCCAAAACTGTTTCACCGCAGTAGAAGAATGGTTGTTGGGTCGCCATTTGATCCTCAATCCAAAGAAAACCAAGCTGCTACTCTTCCATCCTACCCATAAACCTACCCACTTCCTCTTTACTGTACAATCCAAGAACGGCACTATTATCTCCCCTGACAACAACACCAAACTACTAGGAGTTACCATCGATAACAAGCTTAGATTTGATTTGCATATCAATCAAACTATTAAAATAGTTAATAAAAAACTGGGGTCCTTATATAGAATAAAGTCCTTTCTGAATCCTATGGCAAAAGTGGCCATTGCCCGATCACATCTTCTCTCCACCCTCTTATATGCCTCCCCCATACTCACTAACCTTAAAAAATCAGACCAAAACAAACTCAGCTGTTGTTATAATCATATTGCTAGATTTGCTTCAGGCACGCCCTATAAAACCCATCACTGTATTAACCAACTTAACCTTGGTTGGATTGAACTACCAAACCTACTCAAGCATAACCAACTAACAGTAGCATTTAAAATTCTCAATCAACCAGACAATATTCCTGCATTGAGTAAGTTAATAACCCCCTACACAAATCTAAACAGTCTGTGTTCATCAAACATGTTACTTGTACAAACGATCAAATCCTGTAATCTAGGTGGTGACTCTCTGTTTGCCAATGCCATTGGCAAAGTTTGGAACTCCCTTCCTCCCCAAATTACCAATGCTACCTCCCAAGACAAATTCAAGAAAGGTCTACTCTACCACTTTAAAACCCATTGGCTCTGCCAATGCTCTAAACCAGACTAATCCCTCACTTCCTCAGTCTCCATAGCAACATAGGGGTACCTTAGGTAATAAAGTATGTTCATCTATGAGCCTATCACGAATTAACTGGTATCTAAATGTGAATGCATTTTTTCTTGATATGTATTAATTATCAAATGTTATGATATGTTGTTTATCTAATATGAATGTAACTTACTATCCATGTGGAGCTTTCTCCCCGGGCCTCCGCTGAAAATGGACATGTATCCAGTCGGACTATCCCGGTCAACAAATGTAAAATAAATAAAAATAAAATAAATCAAGCAGTACTTATTGAAAAATAAAGAATTAGCTTGCCAAGAATGATGAAAAGAGTGGAGTCACATGACTGGCTACTGCCTGGCTACTACTAATGCTGGTTTTGGCACAGCTTCATTCTGTTGGGATACAATACTCCTTTGCTTCTTCTCTCACCAGAAGCAAAATGTTAGCACCAATCTCAAGAGAAGCAGGCCACAGCCTATTTGGTGATCCACAGTCTTGTCCCAGATGATGCAAGGGTCTGCAGGCTTATAGCCTTTTTCTGGTAGATGCCTCAAATAGCAACCAGACCAATCAGGTATGTTAAGCACAAACACTCATTCTCCAACCAAAAGATTTCCTTTTAATTTTATTTTTTTCCATTTCTTTCACTGCTTAGCACCACGGCACACCACACAAACCCATGGAGCTACTGTAAACATTGCTCCTCAGTTTAGACCCTCCCCTGTACACAGGCATACTTAGCTTTTCTTTAACTTGCTAAAACATGCACAGCAGGGCTAAGTATATCTCAGTAATCCAGACATGCCCCCCTGCTTAGATGTGCTTAGTTGAGCACAAACTGGTGCCACTAAGCTCCAGTTTGCTTACATATGCCGTGACATTCCCCCCCCCCCTTTTCATGGTACCTATCTGTTCTGCCTACACCAACACAGTTCTTGCCCTACCACAGTTAGTACCTATGGACACGGTGGTCCTTTTTGTGATTCAGTAACCCTGGCTCATTTACATACACCTAATTGCATGTATCCTGGATACAGCACTACACCAGGGTCTATTTCCTTAGCAACCACTATAACCTGCCATTGTATGATTTTGCATGCTGGCCACTATAATGCAATAACTTTGCATACCTTTATATTTCATATGTTACACATTTTAATTTATTTTTTCAAAAATAGCATGTTTGCACGCTGCTGCTCTCTGCTTAAATGTGGCATATATATTAAAAAAAGATCCATTTTTCATGTATTGCATTACTTTTTCATCTTATTGGCAATAGATCTGGCCATTTGCATGACTACTGTCACATATACAACCTTTTATTTGGTCTGTTACAGCCTCTGTTTAAATTTTATAGTCCTGTACACGGTTTGTAACTGCATACATTTTTCTTGCAGACATGGCACCTACACGGATGCCTTTCTGCTTCCTGAATCAGAAAATCACCTCATTTGCATGGTTTTCACCAGCAGATGAGGTGATTTGCATTCTGCAGACACCTCCATGTTCGCATGGCCTCCGCACACTTGTGCAGGCCCCCAACCCTGTTTCCTGGATCGCTAGGTGGCCATATTCGTGTTCGGGCCACAACACAATTTCTGCACAGAGAATCACTCTGTGTAGGGTTTATTGAGTTACCCTCTCAATGTTACATGTTTTCAGTATTTAATATTCACATTGTTTGAATTTTGACATAATGTGATTTTAGTGTTATGTTGCGTTCCAGTGTGCTTTAGTAGTTGTTACAAGGCTTGTCACCCTGGATGTTTTATCTACATTTTTTACATATACTCTGGTGCGAGTCTCGGTTATTCTTGGGTTATAGCACAATGCTTCATTCCAGCCTGCATTTGAATTGTTGGTTTATTTACATCTGTCAGAACTTACCTCCATTTCATTGCTAAAGGTGCAAAAGTGTTTGGCTTAGATTTTTCTCTGAGATAATTTTTGCTGTTATAGTATTTCTTTATTTGTAAACTTGGCTTTGACTGTTATGTTCATCCATGCCTATGAAGTATGTTTGGTTGTTACCACTCAGGGTAATACCTCCTGTACTTTTTGCTTGGGTCTGGAAGACAGGCTCAGTTCCTGTCAACTAAAACATACAGTGGAACAAGATTAAAATTTTCTGTTCTCCCAACAGAAGACATTTTTCATTGACCAAGCTATCCCTCTTGACTTTTTATTGCCTGAGCTCACTTGTTTCATAGTTTGGTACTAGACTATATGCCCTGGGGCATTTATAAGCCTAGCCATAGTGATGTGGCTTTCGCCACCCCATGTAATGGTACAAAAGTGTACAGAATAGATTTAGAATACTGTGCCTCTGTCTAGTTGTGACACAGTGAAGACCCCTTTACATAATAGAATTAGTTTACTGTGCCTCTGTCTAGTAGTGACACAGAGAAGACCCCTGGGGTAAACCTACGATCTCCCATCCACTCGTCAAGATTTCTCTTGAAGAGAGTCAGTGAGGGGCTCTGCCTAACATGAACTGGGATTCTGTTCCAGAGGATGGGAAGCCTCTGAGTTATGAATCTGTCCCTTCAGCATGTCCTATTCATATTTGTGCTGAGGTTCAAATCTTTAGCTCTCGTGGTTCTGATGGATTTGGATTTTTTGAGGTGGAGCATGTCCATCAATTCCTGATTGGACATGGCCTTGTACGTCAGGCACAGATCACCTCTGAGTAGGTGGTATGCTACTGAATAGAGTTGGAGTTTCTTTAGTCTGGCAGCATATGACATATGTTGGAGACCCTTGATCCTCTTGGTGAGGTACTTTTGGGGTCTCTCTAGCTGTTGCAAGTGCCGGGTGAGGTACATACCAAATGGGGCATTGTACTCAATCATGGGCCTGATAAGGGAGGAGTACAGGGGCACAATAATCTCCTTTGATCTGGATGTGAATCCCTTCATGACAAGGTGGGTAAGGTAGAAAGTCTTTCTAACCACTTTGGCAACGTGGGTGTCAAATGAGAGGTCACTATCGACTTGGGTCCCCATGTCTCTGATTACTTTTTCCGTACTCAGTGGGTTACCGCCTATGTGATAATTTGTCGGCACTTTGTTTTTCCCAAAGGGGATGACTATACATTTTTTGGCATTTAGTTTAAGGCCATGACTCCGGCACCAGTTGTTCGTTTCAGTGAGGCCTTTCTGTAGGATGTGTGTGTCAGCTGGTGTATCGACTATGGCGCCTAGTTTGCAGTCATCTGCGAACTTTGTCAGCCACAACCCTCCCATGTTTGCTTTCACATCTGAGAAATAAATGCCGAACAAGAGGGGTCCCAGGACAGAGTCCTGTGGGACACCACTTGTCACTGGCTTTGAGTCTGACATGGCTCTAGCGATTTTGACTTTATGGGTTCTATCCTTTAGCCAGTTTGCCATCCATCTTGTGACCTATGGATTTACATTTAAGCTGTTGAGCTTGTCTATGATGCCAGAGTGTGGTATTGTGTCGAAAGCTTTAGCCAAGTCCAGGTAGGCTGTATGGACTGCTTTGCCCTCATCAATGGCTCTAGTGACTGTTTCAAAAAAATCAACCAGGTTTAAAAAGCAGGATCTGCCTTTTACAAAGCCGAACTGGGTGGGATCGAGTGTCTGTAAGTCCCCAATGTCTCTGTTTATTAGTTCCATAATGATTCTTTCCATAGCTTTGCAGACCAGGCTGGTTAAGCTTATGGGGCGGTAGTTACCAGGGTCAGTAGAGGTGCCTCCTTTGTGGAGTGGGACTACTGTTGCTGTACGCCAGTTTTCAGGTACATATCCTGTAGTAAGGCTAAGGTTAAATAGCATTTTTATGTGCGGGTTTAGCTCCTCTTGGAGTTCACGTAGCACGCAACCCGGGATACCGTCAGGTCCCATTGATGCTGTGTTTTTAGCTTTGCTGAGGGCGGTTCTCACCTGGACATCTGAGATGACAGGGAGGATACATTCAGCTGGGATAAGTATTTCTTCTTTTGGGGGTGAGGGAGGGGAGAAATTTGCACTGAACCTGTCTGCCAGAAAGTTGGCAATATCTGTGGGTTCAGTGTATTTTTTGAGATTGTGAACTAATTCTGAACATATCTGAGGGTTTCCGCCCAGGTTTCTAACATAGCTGAAGAAGGCCTTGTGGTTATCTTTAGTGTCCATAGCGATTTTTCTCTCAAAGTTGGGCTTGGATGTTTTTATGAGAGAACGTAGCTTTCTACTAGTGCTGATCAGAGATGCCTTCTCTTTATGGGATTTTGCTCCGTCGTGCAGTAGCTTCCTTCTTTTGTTATACAATTTGTTTATGGCTGGGGTCCACCAGACATGATGCCTGCCCTTGGTGAAGAGGGTCTTGGTTTTATTTGGGATCGCATGATCCATGCATTCTTGGAGATGTCCGTAGAAAGCATTTGTGAAGGATTCTGCATTGTGGGATGTGGTTTCCACTGTCCCAGTGGGCTTAAAGGAAAGAAAAGTCAAGGATTGCATACCATCATCATGTGATGAATTAGGAATTTATCATTTATTCCTAAGTACTTCCCTTACCCAATGGCCTGTGACAGATTCCTCCTAAGTGCTGTACTAACCTACAGAGCAATGCTGTACTGATAAAAGTGATGTTACCCTGATGTACAGAGTGTTGTTACCCTCACCTACAGAGAGATGCTCCTCCTGACAGATTCACTCCTCACATTTGAACTTATTAGACATACCCGCTGTCTAATTAACAGCTGTTCTGCTCTAGTGGGATGCACACCAACCCTTCACCCAAGAGCTGGCATTAGTGGTGAGCCAGTGATAGTTGATTCAATTGGAGTAATTTACTGTTCTGAGGCATTCACAGTGATGTCTTCTAGAGGGTGAACCAGTAGCAAATCCAACTATCTTGTTATAACAACTGTCGAGTTTGTTTAGGTCAGTTTTGTGGAGATTAGTAAGAACAGAGGAGGCATATAGTAAGGTAGATAATAAATGTGCTCTGACTATTGTTATTTTGGAGTGGTTAGAGAGAAATTGCTTGTTTCGATAGAGTGTACCACGTTTTGTATGAACTTTTTATGGTTAGGGAAATGTGTAGGTCAAATGTAAGTTGGCTGTCAATTTCCATGCCTAGCAGTTTGGTGTGATTGGTAGAGGTAATGGTGGTATTGTTATCTGAGGAGATTATGAAGCTATCTGAGGGGAGTATAGATCTGTGGGAGCTAAAAAGGAGTAGTTTTGTTTTAGCTGGGTTAAGAATGAGGTTTTGATTGGTGATCCAAGTTTCAGCTAGGGAAAAGAATTCTTGTGTTTGGGAGTGGAGGATGTCTAGTGATTTTGCAGTGCATATTATGGTGGTATCATCTGCATATTGTACTAGTGAAGCTTTAGGAATGTTGGCTGGGAGTTGATTTGTAAATAGAGTGAAGAGCAATGGACCCAAGATGGAGCCTTGAGGAACTCCTAGGAAGACAGGCAATAAGGGAGAGATTTGGTGTTGCCATAGTTTTAGCAGGCATCTGATAACGTTCTTATCCTTACCCAGGGTGTACCCCCATTCCAAGCACCCATTGTAACTGACCACCCGTTGTAACTGACCACCCGTTGTAACTGACCACCTGTTGTAACTGACCACCCATTGTAACTGACCACCCATTGTAACTCAGCACCCTAAGTAACTTAGCACCCATTGTAACTCAGCACCCTAAGTAACTGACCACCCATTGTAACTGACCAACCATTGTAACTGACTACCCATTGTAACTGACCACCCGTTGTAACTGACCACCCATTGTAACTCAGCACCCTAAGTAACTGACCACCCATTGTAACTGACTACCCATTGTAACTGACCACCCGTTGTAACTGACCACCCATTGTAACTGACCACCCGTTGTAACTCAGCACCCATTGTAACTCAGCACTGACTGTAACTCTGCACCCATTGTAACTCAGCACCCTAAGTAACTAAGCATCCATTGTAACTCAGCACCCTAAGTAACTTAGCACCCATTGTAACTCAGCACTGGCTGTAACTCTGCACCCATGTAACTCAGCACCCTAAGTAACTAAGCACCCATTGTAACACAGCATCCTAAGTAACTCACCTCCCTATGTAACTAAGCACCCATTATAACTCAACACCCTAAATAACTAAACACCCACTGTAACTCAGCACCCTAAGTAAATCTGCATCCATTGTAGTTCAGCACCCATTGTAACTCAGCACCTTATGTAACTCAATCCCCATTGTAACTCAGTACGTTATGTAACTCAGCACCCATAACAACCCCAGATTCCCCTTCACTGACTTAATGTTGCCACATTGACAAACCTTTTGGTGCTTTAACACTGTTTCCTTTCCAGTGTGTTTCCTGCCTCTGTTCAAGGTGAAATTTAGCCTGGTTTGTAGTTTTCCAAGCTATTTTAAATGGTGTTGGTGTTATCCTCTTTATTAATTATACACTAGTTATTGTTATCTAACACCAATATAGGTCATTCAAACACCTAAGCAAATGTTTTATTTCTAATAAAGGGAATAGGTGAGTGATTCTTACACTTAACATTTTAATAATGGATACCCAAATAAGTAAAAGAGTTTTCAACAAACAACTGAAAGAACAAGTTAAGAAGTTGTGCTCATATTTAAAAATGTACAGCAAACTCAAAGCAATTTATAGTGAACAAAATACATAAAAGTACTAAAATTCTATTCATGCAAATTAAAACTATAAAACAAGGAAATAAAATAAAGCACTGTACCTTCATGAAGATCATGGAACACTATAAAAATACAAATAACATGGATTAATACAAGCTTATAACTCCATGCTCCTATAACTCACTGAAATACAGAGAAAGAAAATGAAATAAAGATATAAGTGGCATTTGAAAAGCTTAATTTGATTTAGAAATAAAGTAATAATAACTGAAGAACATTGTATCAACATAATTTAAGGTATTATGACGATTCTTGCATTTGAATGACACATAAAGAAACAATAGTGCGGGCCTGTCAGTAGGTCATTTATTAATTTAGTCAGTACCCCTCCTCCTAACATCCCTCACTCCTCAGAAAATATTGCTACCTCATTCAACACACACTTCATACAAACCATACTATCACTAGCTAGACAACACAACCCCCCTCCCCTCCAACCCACACCTTCAACTAGTAATCTCCCCACTGCCTTCTCTTTTTCTCCTGTACCTACCTCCAACATAAAAATCTCTTAACTAAACTTAAGCCCACCAAATTAGCAGCAGACAACCTCCCAAGTTAATACTTACAAATCGCAGCTAATGCTCTGGCCTACCCAGTATCCATCTTGATTAACCAATCTCTGTCAGAAAGTTACGTTCCCACACTGTGGAATGTATCACATACAATTCCCCTCCACAAAGGTGGACCCTCCACAGAACTAACCAATTACCACCCCATAGCTATTCTCTCTCCACTCTCCAAAATACAAGAGAGATACATACACTCTCAGGTCTCAGACTACCTCCTTACTAACAACCTCCTTTCCAATACTCAGCATGGTTTCCGACCAAACCATAGCACCACCACTGCCTTACTCTCCTTTACTAACACTATTCTTCAGCATAAAAACAATGGCTATCTCTCCTCTGCTACTTTCCTAGACCTATCTAAAGCATTTGACATGGTCCCACACAAACAACATATCTTTGTCCTCAATTACCTATCCTTCTCACAATCAGTCACCAACTGGTTTCAGAGTTACCTGTCTGACCGCCAACAATCCGTTGTATGGCAGAATGACATATCATCCCAACTACCTGTCTCCATAGGGGTTCCCCAAGGATCCATCCTTGGACCCCTACTCTTCTCTGTTTTCACCAATAATCTAGCCTCTGCCACCAAACATGGCACACTCATGCAATACGCAGATGACTCAACCATCATCTGCTCAGCCCAGTCCCTACCCAAACTGCAAAAAATCACACAGGAAGCCTTTTCCTCTGTTGAAACTTGGCTATCCGATGCCCAATTAATACTCCACCCAAACAAAACTAAACTACTCATCTTCCAGTCTACCAAACATACTCAAAACAACTTTCATTTTAACATCACTGCAAAAGACAACTGTCAGAAAAATATGTATTAATATGTGTATTAGTAATATGCTAGTGCATTTAGAGCTTGAAAAGGGTTAACACATTTATTCTATTTCATGCTGCATAAATCTGTATGAACTGCAAATGCTTTCTGACCTTGTATTGTCATGAGATATGTGCAGCTAAAATCTTTGCTTATGCCTTGGAAATTTACTGAGAAGCAGATGATTTCTGCTTGTGTCAGGAAAATAATGAATAGAACAATACCATTTCTATAAATGTTATTAGACTTAGACAAGAAGTTTTGTTTGTGCTATGAGAAAATACACAGCTGTGGAAGTAGTAGATAATTAGAACAAAGACTGTTTGAAGAATATGAACTGTAATCAGCATTTGCTTTATGCCTGAGTTAGAAAAGTACCTTGAATTGTAACACTGTACAATAGAAGACTGTAACGAGCTAGTGGCCACCAAGGCCAGGTTGTTTTTCAAAAAGTTTCTCACAAATCTAGTCATGTCAGCAGAAAATCTTGAGCAACATCTGCTGTGAAACAATACTGAAAGTTGTATTTGATTACGTCAGCCTTAGAAAGCAATGTCTTGTAAAACAGTATAAGAATGGCTTACTTCCTGTTAGTAGTTAGACAAACTCTGTATTTGCGTGTTTTTGTCTCCTTGCAGCAAGTTATTAAATGTGCCTTAACTGAACCTTACGTGTATTGGTCTTTGAAGTTTTTTCCTTTGACAGATTGGTCCTTTGAGCCAGGAATCCTCACTTTACCTCGGATCAGACAGACCAGGTGGCTTGAAACCGTACGGGGAAGAAACCACATTGGTTTTTCTTATCTGAAAAGTCCTCCAACTGAATTGTCGTACAAAAGAGGCCAGCCACTTTCTGATTTGCGACTGAAGGACGGGTTTACCTCGAACCAGGTGATCAATCACGAAGGCTCAGGTAAGGTGAATCTACTTTTTTCTGTTTTAGATCAGGGACTAGATTTGTGCTTTTTTTTTGTCAGGACTGTATTGTTTTACAAGACAGGGACAGAAAAGATTACTGCCTTGTCATAGATCGGGGAAACAGAATAGGTAGGCAGTCATTCTGAAGAACTTTCCCCACGAAATGCCAACTGAGCTGGAAGACGGCAATAAAGGCTACGCAGTTCCACTGTAATCACTTTAATGCAAAAACGACAAAACACGGCAAAATAAGTCTCATATACAGAAACACAAAATATAAAATAACCAGATGTTAAGCGCTTTCATCTGCCGATTGCAGACTTCTTCAGAACATAACAATGTTGCAACTGTCCCTGAAATTTAAACTGTATTTGGCGCCAAACCATGCTAAATGTTTTAAAGGCACACTCCTATATATATTGCACATCTATTATTAAATAGTGTATAAGTTTTATAACATAAATAATATATATGGATATTGTTACTACAATTTCTGACTCCTCCATATTTGTGAAACTTGTGACTAATAAAATATATAAATAATTATTTGATGGGTAAAATTCAATAAATAAATAATTGTCATACTGATATCTGATCTAAAACAACATCGACTAGATGCATTATATACATGTATCTATATACAATTATAATGCATAATCATATTAAAATATTATTGTCCCTAATTTTCTAAAATGTATGTCATATATACTACAATTGAATCACATTTTTAGGAAGGGTTTAATGCTTATGAAGTCATTAAGTCCAGGGGTTCTAGTGGCATCTACTAAAATCTGCCACTTACTCCTTACATGCTAGTTTTTTGCAGTCACCTCCATTGGATTAAAGAACTCCTGATCTATTATAGTGAAAGTAAAGAAATGTTGTTCTCTACTTTAATGTGTCTGTACAAAGCATTTTTTAGATCTTTAATTTTAATCCTATAATAGTGTTCATATATTCGCTTCTTCAGTTGCCTCTCTGTCTTTCCAATATAGAAAGCTGGGCATGAATTACATTTTGTTAAGTACACCACCTGTTTTGTATAACAATAACCTCCCCTACTTTTAATTTTAGTGTGATTCACATCTTCTAACTTGATGTATGGTGAAGTGTTTATATATTGGCATTGTTTACAATTTCCACATTTCTTAGTATGTGTTTCTTTATCCTTCTTAGTCATTCCTTGACTACCAGCCTTCTCCAATAGTTTCTTAATGTTGGGTGCTGTCTTGTATACTATAGTCGGGGATGATCCCAACTTTTCTCTAGTGACGTCTGTGACTGTGATAATGTCCCAATATCTGACCACTATCTCCTTAATATAATTGACATATGGGGAATAAGTTAAAACATTATCACAGTCACAGACGTCACTAGAGAAAAGTTGGGTTCATCCCCGACTATAGTATACAAGACAGCACCCAACATTAAGAAACTATTGGAGAAGGCTGGTAGTCAAGGAATGACTAAGAAGGATAAAGAAACACATACTAAGAAATGTGGAAATTGTAAACAATGCCAATATATAAACACTTCACCATACATCAAGTTAGAAGATGTGAATCACACTAAAATTAAAAGTAGGGGAGGTTATTGTTATACAAAACAGGTGGTGTACTTAGCAAAATGTAATTCATGCCCAGCTTTCTATACTGGAAAGACAGAGAGGCAACTGAAGAAGCGGATATATGAACACTATTATAGGATTAAAATTAAAGATCTAAAAAATGCTTTGTACAGACACATTAAAGAAGTAAGAGAACAACATTTCTTTACTTTCACTATAATAGATCAGGAGTTCTTTAATCCAATAGGAGGTGACTGGAAAAATAAACTAGCATGTAAGGAGAGTAAGTGGCAGATTTTAGTAGATGCCACTAGAACCCCTGGACTTAATGACTTCATAAGCATTAAACCCTTCCTAAAAATGTGATTCAATTGTAGTATATATGACATACATTTTAGAAAATTAGGGACAATAATATTTTAATATGATTATGCATTATAATTGTATATAGATACATGTATATAATGAATTTAGTTGATGTTGTTTTTAGATCAGATATCAGTATGACAATTATTTATTTATTGAATTTTACCCATCAAATAATTATTTATATATTTTATTAGTCACAAGTTTCACAAATATGGAGGAGTCAGAAATTGTAGTAACAATATCCATATATATTATTTATGTTATAAAACTTATACACTATTTAATAATAGATGTGCAATATATATAGGAGTGTGCCTTTAAAACATTTAGCATGGTTTGGCGCCAAATACAGTTTAAATTTCAGGGACATTTGCAACATTGTTATGTTCTGAAGAAGTCTGCAATCGGCAGATGAAAGCGCTTAACATCTGGTTATTTTATATTTTGTGTTTCTGTATATGAGACTTATTTTGCCGTGTTTTGTCGTTTTTGCATTAAAGTGATTACAGTGGAACTGCGTAGCCTTTATTGCCATCTTCCAGCTCAGTTGGCATTTCATGGGGAAAGTTTTTCATAATCCACTTTAGTCATTCTGAAGAGACTGTAACAGAAAAACCGTGGTACCACATTAAAAATAAGAAGGGTTATGTAACATTCAAAAGGTTAGAACAAAATGGGTAATAATTGCACAAAAAGACCCCAAAGTCCGTTGTTAACCAAAGACATGAAATACATGCAGTCACAGCGTGCTGATATCATTAAATACTACTCAAAATGGGTTAATAAGTATGAATTAGATGGTAAATTAGAAAAATCCTCGCTTGTCAAACTTGTCAAACAGCTTAAAACTGATTCCAGAGGTCAGGTAAAAAAGCAACGTCAATTAGTAATTCCTCAGGCACACAGGTGGATTGGGGAAGCAAATCGTACAGAACAAAAGAACAATAATTCAAAAGCAATGTTTTTAGATAAAGAGGACAATAACTTAGTAATAGCATCGGCCCCTCTGCTTCCCTTACCACAATATGAAGCGAGTGAACAAGCTAGTCCACCCCCACGATATCCTGCTGTCCCTGTAAATAGAGACATTACAAAAGCAAAACCGTTTATCAGAGATCCTGTCGAGACTAGGTCTCGAACACGTAACTCAAGAGGGGACATTGAGTTGTATCAAATAAGTAGAAATTCACGATCTATGAGTGAAGAAGAAATATGCCCACTCATAGAAGTGCCTAATCCTCAGGCAGGACAAGAAGGTCAGGACCCAACTCTCCTAGTGTATAGACCCTGGACTCCGGAAGACATCCGGAAAGCCACTGAGGGAATTCCCCATCCAAAAGTTAATTTTAGAAAATTCTTAGAAGATTTACAAGGAATGAGGTTAAGTTATAACTTAAATGGAGAAGGAGTAGAAAAAGTAGTCAGACAAATTGTAGGACCAGATTGGCACATGATCAGTGGCAACTGGAATCCCCATGACGCTGAACACAAGCCCCTCCCACATAGCAGCGCAGAGCTAGACAACAGAGTGAAAGGTCTTACAGACCGAATCTCTGAGAAATGGAAGCCTAGGGCAGACTGGACTTGCATTAATCAATGCATCCAACAAGAAGGTGAAACTATTGACAGATATTATGCCAGACTGTTAAGAGTGTTTTAATAACCATTGTGGAATGCAGGTTCCTGAAGACCAGATGCAAGATTCCCCATATGAGCAGCAGTTAAAGAATGCATTTTTAAAAGGTGGTATTTCACCCATAAACAGTTTTATTACAAAGCACATGGTAGATCATCATACAAGCAGGTTACAGTCATTACTTGAATATGCTAGGCATGCCGAGAGGCATTTTAATAGCAAAAAGAGAAAGACAGCCCAAGTATTTTCTGTGGAAGATGAAGCAAAAGTTTATGTAGTACAGTCCGGGAAAAAGGGCAAGAAAAATGCCCAGGGAAACAAACAATCTGATCCGTGACTGGAGGACTTTGAAGGGCAAAAGAAAAGGGGTGAATGTTTTAAATGCAGTAAAAAGGGACACTTGGCAAGGGATTGCAAGAAAAATAAGAAGGCAACCATGGAAGACAAGGAGGGTGAGGACTGACTATATGATAGCCAGGAATCACTAGAAGGGGATAGCCGAGAAAGGACAAATGAAAATGTGATAGAGGGAGTAGAGGATGTGACAGAAGAAATAGAGGAAGTGTGGGAAGTTACGGATAGTGAAGAAAATGAAATTTTAGACTTAGCTTTATTGAGCTTGGAGCTCTATTTAGCAGACACGAAACCAGAAGTTACACTCCTGATAAAAGGGAGGGAAGTCAAATTCTTGTGTGACTCAGGGGCATCACGGACCCTGATACATCCCTCCAAACTGCCAGAAAACTCAGAGTCACCTGATTACATACTAGTGAAAGCAGCTAATGGACAGCTGTATCGGGAGCCCCTCTCCCATAACATCGCAATAACTGATCCTATTTCAGGATTGATCCAGAAAAGCAAAATTGTTTCTGCAAAATGCCCAGTAAACCTCTTGGGCAGAGACCTTATGCAGCTATTTGGTATAGCAGTAGTTCCGACTGTGCAGGGTATGGAAGCACAGTGACAAATTGATACTTTTGCAGTGCGATTGGAGGGTGAAACATTTTATTGGTACAGCCAGGACTTGGTTGCGACTGGTCCAGGGGCAGTAACCGAAGAGTTAATGAGTGTAGCCGTTGGCAAGTTCCCCTCCCTTGACACTGATAAACAACATTTGTTGCACTGTACTCTCTATTATTGTAACACACCACGACCTGATAAGGACTATGAGCAAGAATTGTTTAGAAACCATGCAAACAGATTAGTATTACGTAATCTGTACTGGGACATGGAAGGGAACAGTGTAGCCAGCTGTTCATTGCCCCAGGAGTTCTTTGCACTCTATAAATCTAATCGATTACCACATGTTAGCTTAACTAAGGACAAGAATGTGAAATGGGCAGACTTAGGAGAAAAAGTCACGAGATGGGAAAAACAGACAAGAGTTAGAACTGTCAGAACAGGGAGTACAAAAGCAGAAGTTGAATTGGATAACTCAGACCCACCCAGCTGTACACTTGCAGTCTAGCGAGGACAGCTGATTAGCACTCCTATTAAAAGAGGAAGAGAATGCCTTACAAAATATACCAGAAACTCTCTGGTCAACAGGGAAATCAGATGTAGGACTTATTCGTACAGCAGGACCAGTTACTATCATGCCAAAGTCAGCATTTAGACCACAGAAGAGACAGTATCCATTACAAAAAGATGCAGAGGTAGGAATCAAACCTATTATAGCAGCTTTACTTAAGGAAGGAGTACTGGTGGAATCTCTTGATTCACCATGTAACACACCCTTATTTCCTGTTAAGAAAGCAAATGGAGAATGGCGTATGGTCCAAGATTTACAAGCTGTAAATGACGCAGTAATACCAAGAGCACCTACGGTGCCAGACCCACACACCCTGTTGAATGATTTAAAACCTCAACAGAAATATTTTTCTGTGGTAGATATCAGCAATGCGTTCTTTTTGATTCCGATACACCCTGACAGCCAGCATTGGTTTGCATTCACATTTCAGGGGAAAAGGTATACATATATGCGACTACCACAGGGATATTGTGAAAGTCCGACAATATTCTCACAAGAGATGGCAAGCAACTTAGCAGGATTTACCCCACCAAGAGGCAGTCAGATTTTACTTTATGTTGATGACATCCTGCTGGTGGCCACTACCCAGCAAGATTGCAAAGAAGATACCATAGCGCTATTACAATTTTTAGCCACTGAAGGACATAAAATAAACAAAAATAAGTTGCAGCTTTGGAGAAAACAAGTTAAATACCTGGGATATGTAATATGCAAAGAGGGTAGAACAATTGATGCAGACAGAAAAGTAACGACTTTGCAAGCACCAAAACCCACTACCAAGAAGGAAATTATGTCCTTCCTGGGTACGACCAATTTTTGTCAGAGCTGGATTCCAAACTACACCTTGGAATCTGCACCACTGACTAACCTGATATACAAGAAGCCTGTGGCAGCACAGGATTTATTACAATGGACACCAGAGGCAGAATCTACTTTCTGCAAATTGAAACAGTTAATAGCGTCCTCATTAGTTTTAGGATTACCAAACTATCATAAATGTTTTTTCCAAACTGTAGATTGTAAGCAAGGTTATATGACATCAGTGTTAACACAGCAGCATGGGGACAAGCAACGCCCCATTGCTTACTATTCATCACAACTGGACCCAGTGGCACGGTCTTTACCCCACTGTGTACAAGCAGTAGTTGCAGCTGCAATGGCAGTACAGGCTTCGGCCTCAGTAGTGTTGTTCCACCCTCTCACATTGAGAGTGCCTCATGCAGTCGCGATTATTTTACTGCAAGAAAAGGTAGCATATCTTTCCCCTGCTAGGCATCTTTCCTGTATGACTATATTGTTGAGCCAACCTCACATGACAATTGAATGATGCATGACTTTGAATCCGTCTACCTTGCTCCCAACTCCTGCAGATGGCACACCGCACAGCTGCCTGCAGGTGATTGAGCAAAAGACACTGCCTAGAAAAGATCTCATGGATGTTCCCTTGGATGATGCCAAGGTGACATATTACGTGGATGGCTCGTGCAAAAGGGGTCCTGCAGGACAGAACCTAGTAGGATATGCAGTAGTTTCTGATACTGACATTATAGAAGCAAAATCTTTACCACACAACTTGTCTGCACAAGCAGCAGAATTGATTGCCTTGACACGGGCATGTACCTTAGCAAAGGGTAAATGTGTGAACATTTTACTAACAGACAGTACTCTTTTTCTACTGTACATGTTTTTGTGCAA
Organism: Protopterus annectens; assembly: GCF_019279795.1. Taxonomy (NCBI): domain Eukaryota; kingdom Metazoa; phylum Chordata; order Ceratodontiformes; family Protopteridae; genus Protopterus; species Protopterus annectens. The sequence goes on from NC_056737.1 coordinate 1,194,636,760, forward strand.
CAGTGGAAAAATCGAGGAATGATAACATCTACTAGCAAACCAATCAATCATGCGCAGTTTATTTTAGATCTTTTAGAATCTGTTCAGTTACCTCAGAAAGTAGCTATTTGTAAATGCATAGCTCATACCAAGCAACAGGATAGGATTTCAAAAGGTAATGCAAGAGCTGATACAGCTGCAAAGCAGGCAGCTTCAGAAGTATTTCTTTTGAATGAGGAATTACAACCCTCTGAGATTTTAGACTTAGAAATGTTAAAAGCAATGCAGACACTTACTATGCAAGTTGAGAAACAAAGATGGATAAAATGAGGTACAATTCTCGAGAAGGGGCTGTACATACCCAAAGAGGAAAAAACGATATTGCAGTCTAATTTGTTTAGATATGCAGCTTTGTTGAGTCATAGTCAATGCCATGTCTCAACAGGGGGGATGGTACAGCTGGTGAACCGAGTGTTCACAACATATGGATTCACAAACTATTCTAAAAATTTTTGTTCGTCATGCCACGTTTGTAATAAACATCATGCACAAGGGGCGTTAAAGCCCAAGCAAGGGAGTTTCCCTACACCACCATATCCACTCTTATTAACCTTCATGGATTTACTCAAACCATTAACTCCCCAACAAGAACAAACAAACAAAATAACAAAGAAAGTATACTTGACTGGATACTTATAAACAGTCCCCAGCTAAAGTATACAACAGGGACTCTCCCAGATGACTTCAGCGACCACTCTCTAACATATATCATCAGGCATAAAACAAGTTTAACCATCCCCACACAAGTCATCACATCCCGTAGCAAAAAATTCCTAGATCCCATTCTGTTTCAAAATGAACTTATGCAAGTTAATTGGTCATCTCTTAAATCACTCCCTATAGACGAAGCAGTTAACTACTTCAATCATACTTTTCTGACAATCCTAGAACATCACGCTCCAATGCGTTCTATAAGAATTAAATCTAAAACAGCCCAATGGCTTTCTAATGCCACCAGGAACCGAATCCTTACTAGAAACAAAGCCTGGATAAAATGGCGTACCTCTAAAAATACAACTGATCGCCTTATTTTCAGAGAACAAAGAAATCTAACAAAAAAAGCCATTCTACAAGACAAAAAGAACTTTTATACTCAGATACAACAAACATCCCTACACCAACCACATAAATTCTGGACCGCCATAAATACACTGCTATCACCAGGAAAAGTTGCCACACCAAATCCTATTGATTCAAACCCCGACTGCCCATTACAAACAGCTAATGCCTTTAATACTTTCTTTACCTCTGCCATTCTAAAAGCTAGCTAACCAACAAAGCCCTGATACCTCCAAACTGCTAAACCAAGGTCCCCCCGGAAAAGGGAACTTGGGTATGGCCAGGACAAAGAAGCAGTATAAAAATGAGTGTAGCCGTTGGCAAGTTCCCCTCCCTTGACACTGATAAACAACATTTGTTGCACTGTACTCTCTATTATTGTAACACACCACGACCTGATAAGGACTATGAGCAAGAATTGTTTAGAAACCATGCAAACAGATTAGTATTACGTAATCTGTACTGGGACATGGAAGGGAACAGTGTAGCCAGCTGTTCATTGCCCCAGGAGTTCTTTGCACTCTATAAATCTAATCGATTACCACATGTTAGCTTAACTAAGGACAAGAATGTGAAATGGGTAGACTTAGGAGAAAAAGTCACGAGATGGGAAAAACAGACAAGAGTTAGAACTGTCAGAACAGGGAGTACAAAAGCAGAAGTTGAATTGGATAACTCAGACCCACCCAGCTGTACACTTGCAGTCTAGCGAGGACAGTTGATTAGCACTCCTATTAAAGGAGGAAGAGAATGCCTTACAGAATATACCAGAAACTCTCTGGTCAACAGGAAAATCAGATGTAGGACTTATTCGTACAGCAGGACCAGTTACTATCATGCCAAAGTCAGCATTTAGACCACAGAAGAGACAGTATCCATTACAAAAAGATGCAGAGGTAGGAATCAAATCTATTATAGCAGCTTTACTTAAGGAAGGGGTGTTGGTGGAATCTCCTGATTCACCATGTAACACACCCTTATTTGCTGTTAAGAAAGCAAATGGAGAATGGGGTATGGTCCAAGATTTACAAGCTGTAAATGACGCAGTAATACCAAGGGCACCTACGGTGCCAGATCCACACACCCTGTTGAATGATTTAAAACCTCAACAGAAATATTTGTCTGTGGTAGATATCAGCAATGCGTTCTTTTCAATACCAATACACCCTGACAGCCAGCATTGGTTTGCATTCACATTTCAGGGGAAAAGGTATACATATACGCGACTACCACAGGGATATTGTGAAAGACCAACGATATTCTCACAAGAAATGGTAAGCAACTTGGCGGGATTTACCCCACCAAGAGGCAGTCAGATTTTACTTTATGTTGATGACATCCTGCTGGCGGCCACTACCCAGCAAGATTGCAAAGAAGATACCATAGCGCTATTACAATTTTTAGCCACTGAAGGACATAAAATAAACAAAAATAAGTTGCAGCTTTGGAGAAAACAAGTTAAATACCTGGGATATGTAATATGCAAAGAGGGTAGAACAATTGATGCAGACAGAAAAGTAACGACTTTGCAAGCACCAAAACCCACTACCAAGAAGGAAATTATGTTCTTCCTGGGTACGACCAATTTTTGTCAGAGCTGGATTCCAAACTACGCCTTGGAATCTGCACCGCTGACTAACCTGATATATAAAAAGCCTTTGGCAGCACAGGATTTATTACAATGGACACCAGAGGCAGAATCTGCTTTCTGCAAATTGAAACAGTTAATAGCGTCCTCATTAGTTTTAGGATTACCAAACTATCATAAACATTTTTTCCAAACTGTAGATTGTAAGCAAGGTTATATGACATCAGTGTTAACACAGCAGCATGGGGACAAGCAACGCCCCATTGCTTATTATTCATCACAACTGGACCCAGTGGCACGATCTTTACCCCACTGTGTACAAGCAGTAGTTGCAGCTGCAATGGCAGTACAGGCTTCGGCCTCAGTAGTGTTGTTCCACCCTCTCACATTGAGAGTGCCTCATGCAGTCGCAATTATTTTACTGCAAGAAAAGGTAGCATATCTTTCCCCTGCTAGGCATCTTTCCTGTATGACTATATTGTTGAGCCAACCTCACATGACAATTGAATGATGCATGACTTTGAATCCGTCTAACTTGCTCCCAACTCCTGCAGATGGCACACCGCAGAGCTGCCTGCAGGTGATTGAGCAAAAGACACTGCCTAGAAAAGATCTCATGGATGTTCCCTTGGATGATGCCAAGGTGACATATTACGTGGATGGCTCGTGCAAAAGGGGTCCTGCAGGACAGAACCTAGTAGGATATGCAGTAGTTTCTGATACTGACATTATAGAAGCAAAATCTTTACCACACAACTTGTCTGCACAAGCAGCAGAATTGATTGCCTTGACACGGGCATGTACCTTAGCAAAGGGTAAATGTGTGAACATTTTACTAACAGACAGTACTCTTTTCTACTGTACATGTTTTTGTGCAACAGTGGAAAAATCGAGGAATGATAACATCTACTAGCAAACCAATCAATCATGCATAGATTATTTTAGATCTTTTAGAATCTGTTCAGTTACCTCAGAAAGTAGCTATTTGTAAATGCATAGCTCATACCAAGCAACAGGATAGGATTTCAAAAGGTAATGCAAGAGCTGATACAGCTGCAAAGCAGGCAGCTTCAGAAGTATTTCTTTGAATGAGGAATTACAACCCTCTGAGATTTTAGACTTAGAAATGTTAAAAGCAATGCAGACACTTACTATGCAAGTTGAGAAACAAAGATGGATAAAATGAGGTACAATTCTCGAGAAGGGGCTGTACATACCCAAAGAGGAAAAAACGATATTGCAGTCTAATTTGTTTAGATATGCAGCTTTGTTGAGTCATAGTCAATGCCATGTCTCAACAGGGGGGATGGTACAGCTGGTGAACCGAGTGTTCACAACATATGGATTCACAAACTATTCTAAAAATTTTTGTTCGTCATGCCACGTTTGTAATAAACATCATGCACAAGGGGCGTTAAAGCCCAAGCAAGGGAGTTTCCCTACACCACCATATCCATTTCATACTATCTGTATGGATTTCATAGAATTGAATGAATGCGAAAATAAGAAGTATTGTCTTGTCATTGTAGATATGTTTTCCAGATGGGTGGAAGCCTTTCCGACCAAAAATCCAGACGAAGCTACCATAGTGAAAACCCTTGTTAAAGAAATCATCCCTAGATTTGGCATTCCGGAAAGGATCTACAGTGACAATGGCACACATTTTGTAAACCAAACCATACAACAACTAGGCAGGTATTTTGGGATTTCTATAAAGAATCATTGTGCTTATCACCCTCAATCTGCAGGGTTAGTGGAGAGGCATAATGGGATTCTAAAAAGTAAGTTAAGGAAGTTAATAGCAGAAACACAGAGAAATTGGGTGTACTGTCTTCCCCTGGCACTGTTGAACATGAGAACTGTTCCGAATGCAAAAGGATTGACTCCTTTTGAAAAACTATTTGGAAGGGCTTATTATATACCTCAGTGGAAACCTCTCATGCCCGCAGACCAGGAAGCTGACTGTACACATGCTGAGTATATGAGAAATCTGTTGAATTCTAAACATTTGTTGCAGTTAAATTCTGTTTCAGATAAAGAACAAACCAGACCATCAGAAGCGGCAGTGCCCCCAGGCGCCTGGATCTTGGTGAAGATAATTAAAAAGAAGAACTGGACGTCACCAAAGTGGGAGGGGCCATATCAAGTGCATTTGTCAACACTCACTGCAGTCAAGATTGCTGAGCAAGCATCTTGGATACACCTGATGCACTGCAAACCAGTTAAGAACTTTGAACTGGACAAAAATCTTGTTACACGTCAAGAGTAAAAATGATAGAATCCAGATCAAACAGGAATGCAGAACAACCATTTCCTCAGAAGTATTGCATAATCATCCTGTTAACTATACTAGGGACAATCATCTTTTTGCTGTGGCCTTTCCTTTTCTCAGCTACACAAACTGAACTGAATAAACGTGAAGTGTTATTCATAGACTGGCTCCCGAACTTTAACACTTACCAGGCAATTAAATATGTGTATGCTGAAACTTTTAATATTTCAAATTGCTGGATTTGTACAGCTTTACTGACAGCATACAGGGGATTATTAATGACTGCAGTCCCCTTAGGGGTCAATGAGACCTGGGAAAACTTGAGTTATGATACCTCAACTGTTAAATCACAAGATAAAATAGCATTGCACTTGTCTGTTCCACAGAAGGGAACTGTGTATTTTTATAAAAATGATACTGTTCAGGTGGGTTGGAGCAATTGCAGTGTGACTGTTCCTTATAAATGTTACACAAAAGCAAACAATGCAGGTTCTTATTGTAATACAGACTATGATTCATTTCTTGAATTGATGCATAAAACAGTTAATGAAGTACAACATAATTCTATTCTTTTTAAGCAACTGTCTATAATTGATAAGAAAATGTTTCATGCAGGACACATGTATATTAATAGCAAAGTTACTACTAAAGTAGAGGATTGTTATTTTGTGTGTGGCAAAAAGGCATACAAATGGTTACCTGAGAATTGGTCAGGCAGTTGTTTTTTGGGTTACATGGTTCCGGCCATACGACACACTGCAGTTTTGCCTCGAGGAAAAATTCAGAATGCCCGAGAGGTCACTAAGAAACCTGTCAGGAAACCTGAAAATCCAGTGGGACAAATTGATGCGGGCTGGAGAAACCATCATTCTATGAGTGATAAACTGACACATATGGACCTGAGTGATACTGTTATATTGTGGGCAGGCATATTACCAGCATATGGAGCAGTAAAATCGATTTGGGAGCTGAGAAAACTGTCTAAACTTCTCGAAGTAATGAGCAATGCAACTTTTTCCGCTCTCGAATTAGTGACCGATGAACTGAATGCTATGAGAACTATAGTGCTTCAAAACCGCATGTCTCTCGACTTCACCCTAGCAGCGAGAGGCGGTACTTGCACTTTAATCCAAGAAGAATGCTGTTCATATATTCTTGACCATCAATACGAGATAGACAATCATCTTGAGGTGATTCAGCAAGTGTTGGCCATGACCAAACCATGCCCAAATCCAATGACGGACTTTTTCCAGAAATGGTTTGGGGGGCGGGGTACCATCCTAATGAACATCCTGATTGCCATTTGTGTGGGAATGCTCCTATTGGGAGTATATGTTTGCTGAGGCATCCCCTGCATGAAAAGACTGATTAAACACTTTATAGACATGTCAGTTTCTGAAACCTTATATCAAAGTACTGAGCTTCAAGAACTGTCAAAGACTGAAACGCTTTCATAAGTTTAAACTGAATGACTCTCTTAAATGCAAATCCTGAGTGGAAGAGGTTAGGAGAAGAAACAAACTGTTTATGCTTTTTGAAAGTAGAATAAAAGTATTAATGGGGGAAATGTTAGAAAAATATGTATTAATGTGTGTATTAGTAATATGCTAGTGCATTTAGAGCCTAAAAGGGTTAACACATTTATTCTATTTCATACTGCATAAATCTGTATAAACTGCAAATGCTTTCTGACCTTGTATTGTCATGAGATATGCGCAGCTAAAATCTTTGCTTATGCCTTGGAAATTTACTGAGAAGCAGATGATTTCTGCTTGTGTCAGGAAAATAATGAATAGAACAATACCGTTTCTATAAATGTTATTAGACTTAGACAAGAAGTTCTGTTTGTGCTATGAGAAAATACACAGCTGCAGAAGTAGTAAATAATTAGAACAAAGACTGTTTGAAGAATATGAATTGTACTCAGCATTTGCTTTATGCCTGAGTTAGAAAAGTACCTTGAATTGTAACACTGTACAATAGAAGACTGTAACGAGCTAGTGGCCACCAAGGCCAGGTTGTTTTTCAAAAAGTTTCTCACAAATCTAGTCATGTCAGCAGAGAATCTTGAGCAACATCTGCTGTGAAACAATACTGAACGTTGTTTTTGATTACGTCAGCCTTAGAAGGCAATATCTTGTAAAACAGTATAAGAATGGCTTACTTCCTGTTAGTAGTTAGACAAACTCTGTATTTGCATGTTTTTGTCTCCTTGCAGCAAGTTATTAAATGTGCCTTAACTGAACCTTACGTGTATTGGTCTTTGAAGTTTTTTCCTTTGACAACAACACCACTATATACCCAACTGAACACACCAAATTGCTAGGAGTGGAAATGGACAATAAACTAAAATTTGACATTCACATATCCATGACCATAAAAAAAGTTCACAAAAAACTAGGAGCATTATACAGAAATAAGCAACTTCTCACCAAAGCAGCAAAGATTTCAATAGCAAATTCCCACCTTATCTCCACCCTACTTTATGCCTCTCCAATATATACCAACCTAAGGCAATGCGATCTAAACAAGCTAGAGACCTGCTACAACAAAATCGCCAAATTCACCACAGGGGCATCCTACCGTAGTCATCACTGTCTCTCACTTGCTGAACTGGGCTGGCTTGAACTCCCTCACCTCCTTCAATGGTATCAACTCTCACTCACCCACAAACTAGTAAACCATCCACTAAATGTCCCATCCCTCCAGAATCTACTCCAACCCTATCGCACCACCAGACCACTAAGATCCAGCAACAAAAATCACTTGCAGATCACTAAAGCCAATAACTCTGCTGGTGAAGCACTATTCTCTTGCACCATAGCCAAATTATGGAACTCCCTCCCACCCACAATTACCTCTGTACCATCATGCACCCACTTCAAAACTTTACTAAAAGTGCACCTAAAAACATGCTGGCTATTCCCTTGCAACTCCCACTCTAATATCACCCACCCCATCCAACCCCTACCTTTCTTTCCACTCCACTAGCTACCTTGATTATAGCAAGCTCAGATGCTCATAAGCCAAGTACTTATTATACAGCAGGAACTTCTTATTGTAACATTTGTTAATGTCTGTTATGTACTTCAATGATAAAGATTCTAGTTGTCTACTGATGTACTATGTTCTTTATCTGTAAATATGTTGTAAGTAATTGCTATGTAAATTGTTAATCCCTGTGTAATCCAATGTAACTACTGTCTGTTTATTTTAACTGGGGAGCTTTTCTCCCCGGGCCTCCGCTGAAAATGAACCTATGTCCAGTCAGACACTCCCGGTCAACAAATATAAATAAATAAATAAATAAATAAATAAATACATAAATAAATTAAATTAAAGGGATGGTACTGCTCTGGGAATGCGAAGTATGGAGGTACTGTTATTGGACTACTTGTCATATGCAATGTAGGTATAGTAATGATGCTGCTCTATAACCCACCGAAGGGCACTGTGTAGTACTGCTGTCTACAAATATGAAATGCTTTAAGATGATGGGACTGCTCCACAAACATAATACAAGAGTACTGCCATGGCACTTCTCAGTGAATTTGATGCAAGTATTATCTGACTGTAATACATTCTGAGTGTGATGTAGGCGCATTGTAATGATACTGCATTATGAATGTGGAGTATGAATAAAGTGATAGCACTGTTCCACAAACATGGTACAAGCATACTGCCATGGTATTTCTCAGTGAATGTGATGTAGATATTCTCTGATGGTAATATGAGTGTGATGTAGACACACTGTAATGATACTGCACTGTGAATGTGGTGTACTCATACTGTGATGGTACTATTCCGTGAACATGGTACAAGCATACTGCCATGGTATTTCTCAGTGAATGTGATGTAGATATTCTCTGATGGTAATATGAGTGTGATGTAGACACACTGTAATGATACTGCACTGTGAATGTGGTGTACTCATACTGTGATGGTACTATTCCGTGAACATGGTACAAGCATACTGCCATGGTATTTCTCAGTGCATGTGATGTAGGTATTCTCTGATGGTAATATGAGTGTGATGTAGACACACTGTAATGATACTGCACTGTGAATGTGGTGTACTCATACTGTGATGGTACTATTCCGTGAACATAGTACAAGCATACTGCCATGGTATTTCTCAGTGCATGTGATGTAGGTATTCTCTGATGGTAATATGAGTGTGATGTAGACACACTGTAATGATACTGCACTGTGAATGTGGTGTACTCATACTGTGATGGTACTATTCGTGAACATGGTACAAGCATACTGCCATGGTATTTCTCAGTGAATGTGATGTAGATATTCTCTGATGGTAATATGAGTGTGATGTAGACACACTGTAATGATACTGCACTATGAATGTGGTGTACTCATACTGTGATGGTACTATTCCGTGAACATGGTACAAGCATACTGCCATGGTATTTCTCAGTGAATGTGATGTAGATATTCTCTGATGGTAATATGAGTGTGATGTAGACACACTGTAATGATACTGCACTGTGAATGTGGTGTACTCATACTGTGATGGTACTATTCCGTGAACATGGTACAAGCATACTGCCATGGTATTTCTCAGTGAATGTGATGTAGATATTCTCTGATGGTAATATGAGTGTGATGTAGACACACTGTAATGATACTGCACTGTGAATGTGGTGTACTCATACTGTGATGGTACTATTCCGTGAACATGGTACAAGCATACTGCCATGGTATTTCTCAGTGAATGTGATGTAGATATTCTCTGATGGTAATATGAGTGTGATGTAGACACACTGTAATGATACTGCACTGTGAATGTGGTGTACTCATACTGTGATGGTACTATTCCGTGAACATGGTACAAGCATACTGCCATGGTATTTCTCAGTGAATGTGATGTAGATATTCTCTGATGGTAATATGAGTGTGATGTAGACACACTGTAATGATACTGCACTGTGAATGTGGTGTACTCATACTGTGATGGTACTATTCCGTGAACATGATGTAAGCGTTCTGCCTTGGTACTTCTCAGTGAATGTGATGTAGGTCTTGTCTGATGGTAATACACTGTGAGTGTTATGTAAGCATGCTGTAATGATACTCCACTATGAATGTGGTGTACACATACTGTGATGGCACTGATCCACAGACATGATACAATGGTACTACCATGGTACTTCACAGTGAATGTGATGTATGTATTCTCTGATGGTAATACATTGTGAGTGCGATGCAGGCATACTGTAATGATACTGCACTGCGGGTGTGGTGTATGCATAGTGTGATGGTGCTGCTCCATGAAAATGAAACAAGTGTACTTCCATGCTACTTGTTAGTAAATATGATGTAGGTATTATCTGATGGTAAAGTATTGTAAATTTGATGTATGATACAGCTATGTTACTGTTCTATTAATGCAATAGTGTATCCGTGATGGTGCCATTTGTGAGGGTAATGCATGTTTACTGTGATGGGGCTCTTGAGAATGAGATGTAGGTGTGCTGACATGGTAATTCCCTGTGAATATGATGCAGGTGTACTGGCATGTACTTCACTGTGAATGTGATGTAGGTGTACTGACATGACACTTCCCTGTGAATATGATGCAGGTGTATTATAGGTTTATAGATTAGGTTTATAGGTTTATAGATCAGTACTAGGTTAACTGCCTTTGTGGGCCATTTTAAGCCTAGCCAATTACCCCTTGTGAAAATCAGACCCTGTATCTTGCATTTGTAAGGTAAACACTGTAACCATTATGCTGTCCTGTCATATTGCCATGGTACTTCCCTGTGTACATGATGCAGATGTACTGACACTCTGTACCTGTGAATCTGCTGTAGGAGTACCAACATGGTACTTCCCTGTGAAAGTAATGCAGGTATAATGACATGCTGTTCCTGTGAATGTGATTTAGCTGTATTAACATGGTACTTCCCTGGGAACATGATGTAGGTGTACTGACATGGTACTTCTGTGTGAAAGTGTTTAGGTGTATTGACATGGTACTTCACTGTGAATGTGATGTAGCTGTACTGACATGGTACTTCCCTGTGAACATGAAGCAGGTGCACTGACATGCTGTTCCTGTGAATCTAATGCAGGTGTACTGACATAGTACTTCCCTCTGAATGTGATGTAGGTTTACTGACATAGTACTTCCCTGTGAATGTGATGTAGGTGAACTGATGGGTCTATACTGAATGTTCGAACATTCAAAATTCTGAGTGTCATTATGATCGGATTTTTAAATATTCTAACATTGTAATGGAGAGCTGCATACAGCACAGATAGGGAAGATTTGCCTTTTCTGCACTGTAGTGCAATATCAGAGTTGGTATATTTAAAGAGCATGGGGTATGGGGGCTACAGATGGGCTTGCCCCCTGCTTAAAATGTTCAGATAGGTGTTTTGTGTAGTTTATTTTTTTTATTAGATATTCGAACCTCTGAAAGTTCGATTATATGGTGTCGACCATATGACAGTCGAACTTTCAAACATTCGTTTATCTAATATAAACCAGAACTGACATGGTACTTTCCTATAAATGTGCTGTAGGTGTAATGACATGCTGTTCCTGTGAATATGATGTAGGTGTACTGATGTGCCTTCCTCTGAATGTAATGTAGGTGTACTGATGTGCCTTCCTGTGAATGTGATGCAGGTGTACTGACATAGTACTTCCCTGTGAATGTGATGTAGGTGTACTGTTGTGCTTCCTGTGAAGGTGATGCAGGTGTACTGACATGGTACTTCTCTGTGATAGTGATGTAGGTGCACTGCCATTGTGCTTCCCTCTGAATGTAATGTAGGTGTACTGACATGGTACTTCCCTGTGAATGTGATGCATGTGTACTGACATACTGTTCCTGTGAATGTGATGTATGTGTACTGACATGCTGTTCCTGTGAATGTGATGTAGGTATACTGACATGCTGTTCCTGTGAATATGATGCAGGTGTACTGACATGGTACTTCCCTGTGAATGTGATGCAGGTGTACTGACATGCTGTTCCTGTGAATGTGATGCAGGTGTTCAGACAAGGTACTTCCCTGTGAATGTAATGCAGGTGTACTGACATGGTGCTTCCCTGTGCATGTGATGTAGGTTTAATGACATCCTCTTCCTGTGAATGTGATGCAGATGAACTAACATGCTGTTCCTGTGAATGTGACTGAGGTGTACAGACAAGATCCTTCCTAGTGAATGTGATGCAGGTGTACTGACATGGTACTTCCCTGTGTATATGATGTAGGTGTAATGACATGCTCTTCCTGTGAATATGATGCAGGTGAACTGAGATGCTGAACCTGTGAATGTGATGCAGGTGTACAGACAAGGTACTTCCTTGTGAATGTGATGCAGGTCTTCTGACAGGTGTACTTCTGTTTGTCAAAAGCTTATTCAACAGGGGTTTGGACGTGTCTTCCTGTGAATGTGATGCAGGTGTATTGACATGGTACTTCTCTCTGAAAGTGATGTAGGTGAACTGACATGGAGCTTACCTCTGAATGTAATGTAGGTGTACTGACAAAGTACATCCCTGTGAATGTGATGGAGGTCTACTGACATGGTACTTCCTTGCAAATGTGATGCAGGTGTACTGACATGGTGTTCCCGTGAATATGATGTAGGAGTACAGACATGCTGTTCCTCTGATTGTGATGCAGCTATACTGACATGCTGTTCTTGTGAATGTGATGCAGGTGTACAGACAAGGCACTTCACTGTGAATGTGATGCAGGTGTACTGACGGGTTTACTTTTGTTTGTTGAAAGTTTGTTGTTTCAAAAAACAAAAGTACAATCGCAATTACACAAATGTGCACTTACACGAAAGTGCACTGTCGTGACGCATTGAAGCGGTAACAAAAAGAAATAAAACACTGCAAAGACAGTTTTGCGGGGGCAAGCTCCTTTGCACTCCCCAAATGGGAGCTTATCCCCCCACATCTCCCTACTTTATATATACTAACTCTGAGACCACATTACATTGGGGAAAGAGGTCTATTCCCTTATCCCCACTATAGTGTGCTTCCATCCTGCCATGTTTTTTTTTATATTACCAGTTTGGTGAACCGGTATTCGTGAAAGTGCACTTTTGTTTAAGTGCACTTTTGCATAAATGGGGTCAGACTTTCATCGAAATAATGAGTTTTTAACAAATGAAAGTAGACCTGTACTAACATGGTACTACCATGTGAATGTGCTGTAGGTGTACTGACTGGTACTTCCCTGTGCATGTGATGTCAGTGTACTGAAATGGTACTTTTCTGTGAATGTGATGAATGTATACTGACATGGTAATTCCCTGTGAATGTGATGTAGGTCTACTGAAATTGTACTTCCCTGTCAATGTTATGTAGGTGTACTGACATGGTACTCCCTTGTGAATATAATGTAGATGTACTGACATGGTACTTCCCTGTGAAAGTGATGTAGGAGTACTACAGAGCCAACTGATATTGCCAACATCCTGGAAGATAGGTTCAGTGCTAACTTTACCCCCCTCTCACCCCCTAAAGGGTGCATATCTATACAGGATGAATGCAGAGTCCCTGTAATCACATCTATGCAGGTAAAAGCTGCACTCTCTAAAACCAAAAAACACAGCATCCATGGGACCGGACAACATCTCAGGCTGCATTTCACATGAACTTCGGAACGAACTAGCTCCCTACCTAAGCACCATGTTCATTCATAGTTTCACATCAGACTTTCTGTCCACTGAATGGCACACAGTAACAGTTATCCCACTCCACAAAGGAGGAGCCACCACTGATCCTGGGAACTATTGCCCTATTAGCCTGATGAGCCTGGTCTGCAAGGCCATGGAATGTATCATCATGGAACTCATAAACAAAGACATTGGTAACCTCCAGACTCTGGACCCCACCCAGTTTGGGTTTGTGAAAGGCAGATCATGCCTTCTGAACCTGATTGACTTCTTTGAGGCAGTCACCAAAGCATAGACAAGGGTAAGGTGGTTCACACAGCCTATCTTGACCTCGCCAAGGCTTTCAACACCATCCCCACATTCTGGAATTATTACTCACTAAACTAGGTATAAATCTCTACATCACAAGATGGGTTGCCAACTGGCTCACTGACAGAACCCACACTGTAAAAGTTTCAGACTCCAAATCTGACCTCAAACCAGTGACAAGTGGAGTACCACAGGGTTCAGTCCTGGGACCTCTCCTATTTGGTATCTACTTCTCTGAAGTGCAGGCTAACACAGAAGGCCTCTAGATAGTGAAGTTCGCAGATGACTGCAAACTAGGAGCCATAGTCAAGTCCCCAAATGATGTGGACAACCTACAGAAGGGCCTCATTGTGTCAGATGCCTGGTGTCAGAGGAATGGCCTCAAGATCAGTGCCAAAAAGTGCACTGTCATCCCCTTTGTAAAAACTCTGTACCCATGAACTACCACATAAACAGCAGTCCACTTAATGCCGAATGTATGATAAGAGAACTTGGGACCCAGGTGGACAGTAGTCTTTCCTTTAATAATCACATCATCACAGTAGTCAATAAATCCTTCTATGTGGCACACCTCATCACAAAAGGGTTTTCATCCAGGAAAAAAGAGGTCATTGATCCCCTCTACTCAGAAGTCATTAGACCCATTATAGAGTACAATGCTCTTTTGGAATGTACCTCATAAGACATCTGCAGCAGCTGGAAAGGCCACAGAAGTACCTCACAAAGAGGATTATTAGCCTCAAAGAGATGCCCTACACTGACCATCTCAAAAAAACTCCAGCTCTGCTCTGTAGCATATTGCCTACTCCGAGGAAATTTCTGCCTAACATATAAAGCTATGTTAAACCTAGAGCTGTTCGACATGCTACACCTAAATAAATCCCAACCCCTCCAAGCTACATGCTCTAGGGATGTAAACATTGTCACCATAATAAACAGGACATGCTGGACGGATAGTTTCCTGTCCCAGAGACTTCCTATAGTCTGGAACAAGCTAGCCATCTTATGTCAAGCAAAGTTCCTCATTAGCACTCTTCAAGAAAAATCTTGATGAGTGGATGGGAAATATGAAATACACCCCGGGGATCACTTCTGTGGCTCTGCTTGACAGGGGAACAGCAAATTAAACTTTTTTGGGTGGCATAAGCCAGGAAACCTTGTTAGCTATGCTTACTAAGGCCCCAGGGCCAATAGCCTGGTACCTACTTATGAATCTATGAACCTATGAACATGGTATTTCTCTGTGAATGTGATGTAGGTGTACTGACATGATACATCCCTGTGAATGTGATGCAGGTGTTTGGACATGCTGTTCCTGTGAATTTGATGTAGGTGTACTGAAATGCTGTTCCTGTGAATGTGATGTAGGTGTACTGACATTGTGCTTCCCTGTGAATGTGATGCAGGTGTAGTGGCATGGTACTTCCGTGTGAATGTGATGCAGGTGTACTGACATGCTGTTTCTTTGAATGTGATGTAGGTTACAAACATGGTACTTCCCTGGGAATGTGATGTAAATGCACTGGCATGGTACTTCCCTGTGTATGTGATGTAGGTCTACTGACATGGTACTTCCACGCCAACGTGATACATGTGTACTGACTTGTCTTCACGTGAATGTGATGCATGTGTACTGACATGGTAATTCTCTGTGAAAGAGATGTAGGTGCACTAACATGTTGCTTCCCTCTGAATATAATGTAGGTGTACTGACATGGTACCTCCATGTGAATGTGATGCATGTGTAGTGACATGCTGTTCCTGTGAATGTGATGCAGGTGTACTGACATGCTGTTCCTGTGAATGTGATGTAGGTGTGCCTACATGGTACTTCCCTGTGAATGTGATGTGAGTGTACTGACATGGTACTTCCTTGTGTATGTGATGAAGGTTTATGGACATGGTACTTCCCTGTGACTGTAATGCAGGTGTACTGACATCCTCTTCCTGTGAATGTGATGCAGGTGTACTGACATGCTGTTCCTGTGAATGTGCTGTAGGTGTATTGACATGTTACTTCCTTGTGTATGTGATGTAGGTGTACTGACATGGTACTTCCCTGTGAATGTAATGCAGGTGTACTGACATGCTCTTCCTGCGAATGTGATGTAGGTGTACTGAAATCCTGTTCCTGTCAATATGATGTAGGTGAACTGATATGGTACTTCCCTGTGTATGCAATGTTGGTGTACTGACATGGTACTTTCCTGTGAATGTAATATACGTGTACTGACACTCTGTTCCTGTGAATGTCATGTAGGTGTACTAACATGGTGCTTCCCTGTGTATGTAATGTAGGTGTAATGACATGGTACTTCCATGTGTATGTTGTGCAGGTGTACAGACAAGGTTCTTCCCTATGAATGTGATGCAGGTGTACTGACGGGTCTACTTTTGTTTGTAGAAAGCTCATTCTTTTAAAAAACAAAAGTATGACCACAATTATATGAAAGTGCACTTACACGAAAGTGCACTGTCGCGAGGCACTGAAGCGGTAACATAAAAAAAAAAACACTGCAAAGGCAGTTTTGCAGGGGGGGGCAAAGTCCCTTGCACCTCCCATATGGAGAGCTTACCCCCCACACCTCAGCTACTTTATATATACTAACTCTGAGATCGCACTTCAGATGGGAAAGGGGTATAGTCCCTTATCTCCAATAAAGCGTGCTTCCAGCTTGCCGTGTTTCTTTTTTT
Organism: Protopterus annectens; assembly: GCF_019279795.1. Classification (NCBI taxonomy): domain Eukaryota; kingdom Metazoa; phylum Chordata; order Ceratodontiformes; family Protopteridae; genus Protopterus; species Protopterus annectens. Next base: position 1,194,653,386 of record NC_056737.1, read on the forward strand.
ATGTTACCAGTTTGATGAACCAGTATTCATGAAAGGGCACTTTCATTTAAGTGCACTTTTGCTTAAATGGGGTTGGACTTTTGTTTGTCGAATTAATGAGTTTTTAATGAATGAAAGTAGACCCGTACTAACATGGTACTTCCCTGTAAATATGCTATAGATGTACTGACTGGTACTTCCCTGCGAATGTAATGTAGGTGTACTAACATAGTATTTCCCTGTGAATGTGAAGTAGGTATACTGAAATGGTACTTTACTGTGAATGTTATGTACGTATATTGACATGGTACTTTCATGTGAATGTGATGTAGGTCTACTGACATGGTACTTCCTTGTGAATGTGGTGCAGGAGTACTGATATGGTACTTCCCTGTGAGTGTGATGCAGGTGCACTGACATGGTGTTCCTGTGCATGTAATGCAGGTGTACTGATATGGTATGTCCCTGGGAATCTGATGTATGTGTACTGACATGATACTTCCCTGTGAATGTGACATAGGTGTATGGACAAGGTGTACTTACATACTACTTCCCTGTCAAGGTAACAAAGGTGTACTGACATGATACTTCACTGTGAATGTGATACAGGTGTACTGCTATAGTACGTCCCTGTGAATGTGATGCATTGGTACTGACATAGTACTTCCCTGTGAATGTGATGTAGGTGTTCTGATGTGGTACTTCCCTGTGCATGTGATGCAGGTGTACAGACATCGCACTTACCTGTAAATGTGATGCAGGTGTACTAACATGGTGTTCCTGTGCATGTGATGCAGGTGTACTGATATGTTACTACCCTGGGAATGTGATGTAGGGGTACTGACATGGTACATCTCTGTGATTGTGATGCAGGTGTACTGACATGGTACTTCACTGTGAATGTGATGCAGGTGTACTGACGTGCTGTTGCTTTCAATGTGATGTAGGTTACAGACATGGTACTTCCCCATGAATGTGATGCAGGTGTCCTAACATGGTACTTCCCTGTGAATGCGATGCAGGTTTACTGACATGGTACATCCCTGTACATGTAATGTAGGCGTACTGACATGGTACTTCTCTGTGAATGTAATGTAGGTGTACTGACATGATATTTCCCTGTGAATGTGATGTAGGTTTACTGACATGGTATTACTGTGAATGTGATGTAGGTCTACTGACATGGTATTACTGTGAATGTGACATAGGAGTACTGACAAGGTATTTCCCTGTGAATGTGATGTAGGTGTACTGACATGATGCTTCCCTGTGTATGTGATGTAGGTGTACTGACAAGGTATTTCCCTGTGAATGTGATGTAGGTGTACTGACATGATGCTTCCTTGTGTATGTGATGTAGGTGTACTGACATGGTACTTCCTTGTGAATATGATGTAGGTGCACTGACATGGTGCTTCCCTCTGAATGTAATGTAGGTGTACTGATGTGGTACTCCCCTGTGAATGTGATGTAGGTGTACTGACATGATGCTTCCCTGTGTATGTGATGTAGGTGTACTGACATGGTACTTCCCTGTGAATATGATGTAGGTGCACTGACATAGTGCTTCCCTCTGAATGTAATGTAGGTGTACTGATGTGGTACTTCCCTGTGGATGTGATGTAAGTGTACTGATATGATGCTTCCCTGTGTAGGTGATGTAGGTGTACTGACATGGTACTTCCCTGTAAATATGATGGAGGTGTACTGATGTGGTGTTCCTGTGAATGTGATGTAGAGATAATGGCATGCTGTTCCTTTCACGTGGTACTTCCCTGTGAATGTGATGTAGGTGTACTGACATGATGCTTCCCTGTGTATGTGATGTAGGTGTACTGACATGGCACTTCCCTGTGAATGTGAAGTAGGTGTACTGACATGGTGTTCCTGTGAATGTGATGCAGGTGTACTGACATGGTGCTTCCCTCTGAATGTGATGTAGGTGTACTGACATGGTGCTTTCCTGTGAAAATGGTGCAGGTGTTTTGACATGGTACTTCCTTGTGAATGTGATGCAGGTGTTCTGTCATGCTACTTCCTTCTGAACATGATGCAGGTGTGCTGACAATGTACTACTGTGAATGTGACGTAGGTGTACTGACATGGTTTTCCTGTGAATGTGATGTAGGTGTACTGACATGGTACTTCCCTGTGAATGTGATGTAGGTATAATGACATGGTACTTCCCTGTGAACATGATGTAGGTGTACTGACCTGGTGTTCCTGTGAAAGTGATGTACAGATAATGGCATGCTGTTACCTTGAATATGATGTAGGTTACAGACATGGCACGTCCCTGTTTATGTGATGTAGGTGTACTGACATGGTAATTCCCTGTGTAAGTGCTACAGGTGCACTTAGACAGTGTTCCTGTGAATATGATGTAGGAGTATAGACATGCTGTTCCTGTGATTATGATGCAGCTGTACTGACATGCTGTTCCTGTGAATGAGATGTAGGTATACTGACATGGTACTTCCCTGTGAATGTGATGCAGGTGCCCTAACATGGTACTTACATATGAATGTGATGTAGGTTTACTGACATGGTACATCCCTGCATATGTAATGTAGGTGTACTGACATGGTACTTCCCTGTGAATGTACTGTAGGTGTACTGACATGCTGTTCTTGTGAATGTGATGCAGGTGTACTGACTTGCTGTTCCTTTCAATGTGATGTAGGTTACAGACATGGTACTTCTCTGTGAATGTGATGCAGGTGTACTGACATGATATTTCCCTGTGAATGTGATGCAGGTGTACTGACTTGCTGTTCCTTTCAATGTGATGTAGGTTACAGACAGGGTACATCCCTATGAATGTAATGCAGGTGTCCTAACATGGTACTTCCCTGTGAATGTGATGTAGGTTTACTGACATGGTACATCCCTGTACATGTAATGTAGGCGTACTGACATGGTACTTCTCTGTGAATGTAATGTAGGTGTACTGACATGATATTTTCCTGTGAATGTGATGTAGGTGTACTGACATGGTATTACTGTGAATGTGATGTAGGTGTATTGGCATGATATTTCTGTGAATGTGATGTAGGAGTACTGACATGCTATTACTGTGAATGTGATGCAGGTGTACTGACATGGTATTACTGTGAATGTGACGTAGGTGTACTGACATGGTTTTCCTGTGAATGTGATGTAGGTGTACTGACATGTTATTTCCCTGTGAATGTGATGTAGGTGTACTGACATGGTACTTCCCTCTGAATGTGCTGTAGGTGTACTGACATGCTATTACTGTGAGTGTGATGTAGGTATACTTACATGGTAATCCTGTGAATGTGAAGTAGGTGGACTGATATGGTGTTCCTGTGAATGTGATGTAAGTGTACTGACATGGTACTTCCCTGTGAATGTGATGTAGGTGTACTGACATGCTATTCCTGTGAATGTGATGTATGTGTAATGACATGGTACTTCCCTGTGAATACGATGCAGCTGTACTGACATGCTGTTCCTGTGAATGTGATGCAGGTGTACTGACATGCGACTTCCCTGTGAATGTCATGTAGGTGTACTGACATGGTACTTCCCTGTGAACATGATGTAGGTGTACTGACCTGGTGTTCCTGTGAAAGTGATGTACAGATAATGGCATGATGTTACTTTGAATATGATGTAGGTTACAGACATGGCACTTCCCTGTGAATGTGAAGTAGGTGTACTGCCTTGGTGTTCCTGTGAATGTGATGCAGGTGTACTGACATAGTTTTCCTGTGAATGTGATGCAGCTGTACTGACATGCTGTTCCTGTGAATGTGATGTATGTGTACATAATGGCACTTCTCTGTTTATGTGATGCAGATGTACTGGCATGGTAATTCCCTTTGAAAGTGATGCAGGTGTACTTAGATGGTGTTCCTGTGAATATGATGCATGTGTTCTGACATGCCACTTCCCTATTTATGTGATGCAGGTGTACTGATATGGTATTTCCCTGTGAAAGTGATGCAGGTGCACTTAGACGGTGTTCCTGTGAATATGATGTAGGAGTATAGACATGCTGTTCCTGTGATTATGATGCAGCTGTACTGACATGCTGTTCCTGTGAATGTGATGTAGGTGTACTGACATGGTACTTCCCTGTGAATATGATGCAGGTGCCCTAACATGGTACTTACATATGAATGTGATGTAGGTTTACTGACATGGTACATTCCTGTATATGTAATGTAGGTGTACTGACATGGTACTTCTCTGTGAATGCAATGTAGGTGTACTGACAAGGTACTTTCCTGCGAATGTGATGTAGGTGTGCTGACATGCTGCTCTTGTGAATGTGATGTAGGTGTACTGACTTGCTCTTCCTTTCAATGTGATGTAGGTTACATACATGGTGCTTCCTTGTGAATGTGATGCAGGTGTACTGACATGATATTTCCCTGTGAATGTGATGCAGGTGTACTGACGTGCTGTTCCTTTCAATGTGATGTAGGTTACAGACATGGTACTTCCCTATGAATGTGATGCAGGTGTTCTAACATGGTACTTCCCTGTGAATGTGATGTAGGTTTACTGACATGGTACATCCCTGTACATGTAATGTAGGCGTACTGACATGGTACTTCTCTGTGAATGTAATGTAGGTGTATTGACATGATATTTCCCTGTGAATGTGATGTAGGTGTACTGACATGGTATTACTGTGAATGTGATGTAGGTGTACTGGCATGATATTCCTGTGAATGTGATGTAGGTGTACTGGCATGCTATTACTGTGAATGTGATGTAGGTGTACTGACATGGTATTACTGTGAATGTGACGTAGGTGTACTGACAAGGTATTTCCCTGTGAATGTGATGTAGGTGTACTGACATGATGCTTCCCTGTGTATGTGACGTAGGTGTACTGGCAAGGTATTTCCCTGTGAATGTGATGTAGGTGTACTGACATGATGCTTCCCTGTGTATGTGATGTAGGTGTACTGACATGGTACTTCCTTGTAAATATGATGTAGGTGTACTGATGTGGTGATCCTGTGAATGTGATGTAGAGATAATGGCATGGTGTTCCTTTGATGTGGTACTTCCCTGTGAATGTGATGTAGGTGTACTGACATGATGTTTCCCTGTGTATGTGATGTAGGTGTACTGACATGGCACTTCCCTGTGAATGTGAAGTAGGTGTACTGACATGGTGTTCCTGTGAATGTGATGCAGGTGTACTGACATGGTGCTTCCCTCTGAATGTGATGTATGTGTACTGACATGGTGCTTTCCTGTGAAAATGGTGCAGGTGTTTTGACATGGTACTTCCCTGTGAATGTGATGCAGGTGTTCTGACATGGTACTTCCTTGTGAATGTGATGCAGGTGTTCTGTCATGCTACTTCCCTCTGAACAAGATGCAGGTCTGCTGACATGGTACTTTCCTGTGAATGTGATGTAGGTGTACTGACATGGTACTTCCCTGTGAATGTGATGCAGCTGTACTGACATGCTTTTCTGTGAATGTGATGCAGGTGTACTGACATGCTACTTCCCTGTGAATGTGATGTAGATGTACTGACATGGTACTTCCCTGTGAACATGATGTAGGTGTGCTGACCGGGTGTTCCTGTGAAAGTGATGTACAGATAATGGCATGCTGTTACTTTGAATGTGATGTAGGTTACTGACATGGCACTTCCCTGTGAATGTGAAGTATGTGTACTGCCATGGTGTTCCTGTGAATGTAATGTAGGTGTACTGACATGGTACTTCCCTCTGAATGTGCTGTAGGTGTACTGACATGCTATTACTGTGAGTGTGATGTAGGTGTACTTACATGGTTTTCCTGTGAATGTGAAGTAAGTGGACTGATATGGTGTTCCTCTGAATGTGATGTAAGTGTATTGACATGGTACTTCCCTGTGAATTTGATGTAGGTATACTGACATGATGCTTCCTTGTGAATGTGATGTAGGTGTACTGATATGGTACTTTCCTGTGAATGTGATGTAGGTGTACTGACATGGTATTTCTGTGAATGTGATGTAGGTGTACTGGCATGATATTCCTGTGAATGTGATGTAGGTGTATTGACATGCTATTACTGTGAATGTCATGTAGGTGTACTGACATGGTTTTACTGTGAATGTGATGTAGGTGTACTGAAATGGTTTTCCTGTGAATGTGATGTACGTGTACTGACATGGTACTTCCCTGTGAATGTGATGCAGCTATACTGACATGCTGTTCCTGTGAATGTGATGTATGTGTACTGACATGGCACTTCACTGTTTATGTGATGCAGGTGTACTGGCATGGTAATTCCCTTTGAAAGTGATGCAGGTGCACTTAGACGGTGTTCCTGTGAATATGATGTAGGAGTATAGACATGCTGTTCCTGTGATTATGATGCAGCTGTCCTGACATGCTGTTCCTGTGAATGTGATGTAGGTGTACTGACATGGTACTTCCCTGTGAATGTGATGCAGGTGCCTAGTCATGGTACATCCCTGTATATGTAATGTAGGTGTACTGACATGGTACTTTTCTGCGAATGCAGTGTAGGTGTACTGACAAGGTACTTCCCTGTGAATGTGCTGTAGGTGTACTGACATGCTGTTCTTGTGAATGTGATGCAGGTGTACTGACTTGCTGTTCCTTTCAATGTGATGTAGGTTACAGACATGGTACTTCCCTGTGAATGTGATACAGGTGTACTGACATGATATTTCCTTGTGAATGTGATGCAGGTATACTGACATGCTGTTCCTTTCAATGTGATGTAGGTTACAGACATGGTACTTCCCTATGAATGTGATGCAGGTGTCCTAACATGATACTTCCCTGTGAATGTGATGTAGGTTTACTGACATGGTACATCCCTGTACATGTAATGTAGGCGTACTGACATGGTACTTCTCTGTGAATGTAATGTAGGTGTACTGACATGATATTTCCCTGTGAATGTGATGTAGGTGTACTGACATGGTATTACTGTGAATGTGATGTAGGTGTACTGGCATTATATTACTGTGAATGTGATGTAGGTGTACTGACATGGTATTACTGTGAATGTGACGTAGGTGTACTGACATGGTTTTCCTGTAAATGTGATGTAGGTGTACTGACATGGTACTTCCCTGTGAATGTGATGCAACTGTACTGACATGCTTTTCCTGTGAATGTGATGCATGTGTACTGACATGGCACTTCTCTGTTTATGTGATGCAGGTGTAATGGCATGGTAATTCCCCTTTGAAAGTGATGCAGGTGTACTTAGATGGTGTTCCTGTGAATATGATGTAGGAGTATAGACATGCTGTTCCTGTGATTATGATGCAGCTGTACTGACATGCTGTTCCTGTGAATGTGATGTAGGTGTACTGACATGGTACTTCCCTGTGAATGTGATGCAGGCGCCCTAACATGGTACTTACATATGAATGTGATGTAGGTTTACTGACATGGTACATCCCTGTATATGTAATGTAGGTGTACTGACACAGTACTTCTCTGCAAATGCAATGTAGGTTTACTGATGAGGTACTTCCCTGTGAATGTGCTGCAGGTGTACTGACATGTTGTTCTTGTGAATGTGATGCAGGTGTACTGATTGCTGTTCCTTTCAATGTGATGTAGGTTACAGACATGGTACTTCCCTATGAATGTGATGCAGGTGTCCTAACATGATACTTCCCTGTGAATGTGATGTAGGTTTACTTACATGGTACATCCCTGTACATGTAATGTAGGCGTACTGACATGGTACTTCTCTGTGAATGTAATGTAGGTGTACTGACATGATATTTCCCTGTGAATGTGATTCAGGTGTACTGACATGCTGTTTCTTTCAATGTGATGTAGGTTACAAACATGGTACTTCCCTATGAATGTGATGCAGGTGTCCTAACATGGTACGTCCCTGTGAATGTGATGTAGGTTTACTGACATGGTACATCCCTGTACACGTAAAGTAGGAGTACTGACATGTTACTTCTCTTTGAATGTAATGTAGGTGTACTGATATGATATTTCCCTGTGAATGTGATGCAGGTGTACTGACATGATATTTCCCCTGTGAATGTGATGCAGGTGTACTGATGTGCTATTCCTTTCAATGTGATGTAGGTTACAGACATGGTACTTCCCTGTGAATGGGATGCAGGTGTCCTAACATGGTACTTCCCTTTGAATGTGATGTAGGTTTACTGACATGGTACATCCCTGTATATGTAATGTAGGTGTACTGACATGGTACTTCTCTGTGAATGCAATGTAGGTGTACTGACAAGGTACTTCCCTGTGAATGTGCTGTGGGTGTACTGACATGCTGTTCTTGTGAATGCAATGCAGATGTACTGACTTGCTGTTCATTTCAATGTGATGTAGGTTACAGACATGGTACTTCCCTGTGAATGTGATGCAGGTGTACTGACATGATATTTCCCTGTGAATGTGATTCAGGTGTACTGACATGGTACTTTAATTTGAATGTGATGCATGTGTACTGAGACTGTACTTCCCTCTGAATGTGCTGTAGGTGTACCGACACTCTGTTCCTGTGAATATGCTGTTGGTGTACTAACATGCTGTTCCCCTGAATGTGATGTAGGTGTACTGGCATGATCCTTCGCTGTGAATGTGATGCAGGTGTTGTGACATGGTATTTGCCAGTGTATGTGGTGTAGGTGTCCTCACATGCTGTTCCTGTGAATGTGATGCAGGTGTACTGACATGCTGTTTCTGTTAATATCATGTATGTGTACTGACATGCTACTTCCCTGTGAATGTGACTTAGGTGTACTGACACTCCGTTCCTGTGAATGTGATGCAAATGTACTGACATGGTACTTCCCTGTGTATGTGATGTAGGTGTTCTGACTTGTGTACCTGTGAATGCAATGCAGGTGTACTGACATGCTGTTCCTGTGAATGTGATGCAGGTGTACTGACACAGTACTTCCTTTTGAATGTGATGCAGGTGTACTGACGGGTTTACTTTTGTCATAAGCTTGTTCTTTCAAAAAACAAAAGTATGATCCCGATTATGCAAAAGTGCACTTACACAAAAGTGTATTTTCATGATTTACCGAACTGGTAACATAAAAAAATAAATAAAACACTGCAAACGCAGGTTTGCAGGTGGGCATGCCCCCCTGCACCCCTCATGTGGGGTGCTGCACTTCCCACACCCCGCTACTTGATATATACTAACTCTGAAATTGCACTATAGTTGGGAAAGGGGTATATTCCCTTATCTACACTGTAGCATGCTTCCATCCTGCAGTGTTTCTTTTTTTTTATATTACCAGTTCGGTGAACCAGTATTCACAAAAGTGCACTTTCATTTAGTGCACATTTGCGTAAATGGGGTTAGATTTTTGTTAGTCGAAATAATGAATTTTTGACAAACAAAAGCAGACCCATACTGACATGGTACTTCCCTGTGAATGCAATGTAGGTGCACTGACATGGTACTTCCCTGTGAATCTGATGCAGGTGTCCTGACATGGTAATTCCCTGTGAATGTAATGTAAGTGTACTGACATGGTACTTCCCTGTGAGTCTGATGCAGTTGTCCTGACATGGTAATTCCCTGTGAATGTAATGTAAGTGTCCTGACATGGTACTTCCCTGTGAATCTGATACAGGTGTCCTGACATGGTACTTCTCTGTGAATGTGATGGAGGTGTACTGACATGTTACTTCCCTGTGAATCTGATGTAGGTGTACTGACATGGTACTTCCCTTTGATTGTGAAGTAGGTGTGCTGAAATGGTACTTCACTGTGAATGTGATGTAGGTGTAATGACATGCTGTTCCTGTGAACATGATTTAGGTGTATTAACATGGCACTTCCCTGTGAACATGATGTAGGTGTACTGACATGGTACTTCTGTGTGAAAGTGTTTAGGTGTACTGACATGCTGTTCCTGTGAATGTGATGTAGGTATACTGACATGGTGCTTCCCTGTGAATGTGTTGTAGGTGTAATGACATGGTGTTTCTTTTTGAATGTGATGTTGGTGTATTGACATGGTACTTCCCTGTGAATGTGATGTAGGTGTAGTGACATGGTACTTCAATGTAAATGTGAAGTAGGTGTACTGAAATGGTACTTCACTTTGAATGTGATGTATGTGTACTGACATGGTGCTTCCCTGTGAATGTGATGCTGGTGTACTGACCTGCTGTTCCTGTGAATGTGATGTAGGTGTACTGACGTTGTGCTTTCCTGTGAAGGTGATGTAGGTGTTTTGACATGGTACTTTCCTTTAAATTTGATGTAGGTGCACTGACGTGGTACTTTCATGTGGCTGTGATGCAGGTGTACTGACATGCTGATCCTGTAAATGTGATGTACGTGTACTGACATGGTACTTCCATGTGAATGTGATGCAGGTGTACTGACATCCTGTTCCTGTGAATGTGATGTAGGTGTACTGACATGCCATTCCTATGAATTTGATGTAGGTATCTAATATGGTACTTCCCTGTGAATCAATGTGGGTGTACTGACATGGTGCTTCTTGTGAAACCTTGTGAATCACACATGTAGTTCTGGGATTGTAGGTAGTAAACTAGAAACTTCCTGTAAATCAGACATGGAGTCTTCTGATAGTAGGCAGTACACCAGAACCTTCCTGTGAATCTGTCATGGGATACTGGGATGGTAGGCAGGAAACTAAACGCTTCCTGAATGAGACAGAGAGCACTGAGGTGTGAGCTAGGTTATATACTAATTCTAAGTCTGAAGTATCTCTCAGAAGCCAACTTATTCACAAGTACCATGGTCTCAGAGTTAGTATATAAAAGTAGCAGATAGATATAGGGGTAAATCCCTCATTTAAGGGAGGGCAGCTGGTAGTTTCAGTTTTCACTATTGTTTTTCCAAAGCACACTTCTATCTTTACCCATTACAAGGTTAAGCATCTGTGTGCTGGCCTGTGAATCAGATGTAGGGTACTGTGATGGTGCATTATAAACCAGAAGCTTCCTGAGAATCAAATATCAGGTACTGGGGGTATTGTGATGGTAGGTAGTAAACCAGAGGCTTCCCAAATGAGACAGAGAGCACTGAGGTGTGATTAGGTTATATACTAATTCTAAGTCTGAAGTATCTCTCAGAAGCCAACTTATTCACAAGTACCATGATCTAAGAGTTAGTATATAAACATAGCAAATAGATATAGGGGTAAAGCCCTCAATTAAGGGAGGGCAGCTGGTAGTTTCAGTTTTCACTATTGTTTTTCCAAAGCACACTTTTATCTTTGCCCATTACAAGGTTAAGCATCTGTGTGCTGGCCTTTTGTGATGCAGCTGTGATGCTGTGTGAATGTGATTTAGGGTATTATTGTTATGATGCTCTAGGAATGTGATTTGGAATTCTATGATGAATTATATGATGATGATAGTCTATGAATGTGATTTGGAGTTCTGTGATGTTCTGTGATGTTCATGCTTTCTGAATGTGATATGGGGTACTATGATTATGATGCTCTGTGAATGTGATATGATGTACTGTGGTTATGAGGCTCTGTGAATGTGATTTGGGGTACTATGGTTATGATGCTCTGTGAAAGTGATTTGGGGTACTGTGATGTTAATGCTCTGTGAATATGATTTGGGGTACTGTGATACTGATACTGTGTGAATGTGATATGGGGTACTGTGGTTATGATGCTCTGTGAATGTGATGTGGGCTATTATGGTTATGATGCTCATGAATGTGATTTACAGTACTGTGATGCTGATGCTCTATGAATGGAATTTGTGGTGCTATGGTTATGATGCTCTAGGAATGTGATTTGGAATTTTATGATGATGGTGGTCTGTGAATGTGATATGGGGTACTGTGATTATGATGCTCTGTGAATGTGAATTGGGGTACTGTGATGTTGATACTCTGAATGGATTTGAGAAACTGTAATTCTGATACTCTATGAATGTCATTTGGGATATTGTGATGATGACAGCATCTGAATGTGATTTGGCATAATGTGATGTTGATGGTCTCTGAATGTGATTTAGGGTACTCTTGTTATGATGCTTCAGAAACATGATTTGAGATACCATTATGACAGTAGTCTGCACATCAGATTTGAGGTACTGTGATGTTAATGTTGTCTAAATGTAATTTTGGGGTACTGTGGTTATGATGCTCTATGAATATGATTTGGAATTCTGCGATGATGGTGATCTGTGATGATTTGGGGTACTGTGATAGTGAAGCTCTCTGTAAGTTGAGGTACTGTGGTTATATGGTCTATGAATGTGGTTTGGGGTACTGTGATGTTGATCCTCCCAGAATCTGATTTGTGTTCTGTGTGATTTTCAGATTGTGCATGTGTCTGTGGTTATGATGTTTTTTGAAAGTGATATGGGGACCTGTGGTGACGAGCCTCCATAATTTTGACATAGTTATACTGTGATGTGATCCCTGTGAATGTGATTTGTGATACTGTATTGTCGATGCTCTGTAAATGTCATTTTAGGGTACTGTGATGCCGAAGATTTCAGAATATGATTTGGGGTGCTGTTATGGTGCTCTCAGCACTTGTTCAGAAAAAAAAAAAAAAAAAAAATTTCATCTGCTTTTACTGTACTTGTGTTTTTACCTACTTCTTTTTACTTTTGCATCATCTTAAAATACTCAATTGTATTTATTATTGATTGGTGTAACTCATTCTAAGCCTTTTGGTTTAAACACTTGGGCTTCGGACCAGTTAGTTGTTTTGCACTGAGAGGGTTTGTGGTCTGCACTGTTGTGGCAGAACAGGTAGCTTACATCCTTCTAGGTTGAGAACTGCTGATTGAGGGCTCAGTGTCTGTTATTCTAAAAGTGTATTAATTCTGGTTTAAGCACTTGGGCTTTCAAGCCAGTTATTTTACATTAAGAGGGTTCGTGGTCTGCACTCTTGTGGGAGGAGAGGCTGGACTCTGCCCTTCTGAGCTGGGAATTTCTGGTTAAAGGCTTATAGTGCATGCATATCTGAACTGTTTCTTACTGAAGTTGGTGCGCCTTGTTTGCTGTGGCATAGACTGGATTCGGGCCTGCTGGATCTAGCTTTGTTTGTGTAACTTGAGCACTAATCCAGACATTCTCTAAAGTATTCAATGGTATTTATTACTGCTTGGTTGTAACTTGATTAAAGTGTAGCTATCATTCAAGTCTTTTGGATTAAGCACTTGGGCTTCAGACCAGTTGTTTTACATTAGGAAGGTTTGTGGCAAGCACTGTGGTGGCAGGACAGGTAGCTTTCATCCTTCTAAGTTGGGAACTGCTGATTGAGAGCCCAGTGTCCAAGTGTATTAGTTCTGGTTTAGGCACTTGGGCTTCAGGCCAGTTATTTTACATTAAGAAGGTTCGTGGTCTGCACTCTTGTGGGAGAAGAGGCTGGACTCTGCCCTTCTGAGCTGGGAATTTTCTGGTTAAAGGTTTATAGTGCCTGAATATTTGAACTGTATCTTACTGAAATTGGTTCACCTTGTTTGCTCTAGCATAGACTAGATCCAGGCCTACTGAATCTAGCTTTGTTTATATGCTTGTTGTTTGTTTGCTTGTTATTTCCCTGGAAGCTAATTCCACCTAATACAACTTCTCAGAGCTTCTGTGGATCACTAGTGATATCTGCATTGCTTACTGTACTTATTTCCTTGTTTCACTTGAAAGAAAGTTACTGTTTGTCGTTTTGCATTTAGTTACTTGTAACACATTGCACTCAAGTTACCTGGCACTTGCTCACTAAAGCAATTATATAAGTCAGCACTAAAAATTAAAAGCACTACACCCTCACTCCCCACTGGCCCTTGTTTTCAATTAAGGATTTCCCAATATTATTCTAGCATGTCCAAAGGTCAGTTGTCAATCTCCTCTCCGGTCCAGCTGGTGAATCTGGGAATCTTGAGGCAATGTTATAACTGCCTCATGTACACAGACAACCCTCTCCTCCTCCCACATAACACAAATACTTGAGAGATGCAGCTATTTAGCCAAACTGGAGGCTGAGCTCTCTCAACTCAGGACTGGCAAGACCAGACAGGAGGAGAAGGCAACTACACACACCACAAAACCAGCCTCACATAATGCTACCACTCCACTGAATCAAACAGATAAACACACAAAGACATACTCGGAGGCTCTGAGTAAAATTTACCTAAACAGCAGAGGCCTCCAAAGCAGACACCCAAACAACTGCTACCTCAAGACACCCCACAAGCAACACATAAACCACAAAAGCAGTGTGCAAAGCAGTCACAGCCCTTAAGGCCAAATACAACACCAAACATACTTGTCATAGGTGACTCCATAGTCAGACACACTGACGTCCCACTCACCAGGCTGAACAAGGAGAGGGTCACAGTAAGCTGCCTATCGAGCTAGAATCCGCCACATAACACAAGCACTCGGGTCACTCCACGGCAAGTACAAATATGACACAGTCATTGTCCATGCTGGTGTGAACGACCTGAGACGTACCTCCCTGGACTACATGAAAAGAGACATAGAGGAGCTCTCTGATTATGTAGCCCAGGCAGGTATGACCCTAACCCTGAGCAGTATCCTTCCTTCACCAAGAATGATGCCACAATATAGAGACAAGATGATCAGCTTTAACAATTGGCTTAATGTCTGGTGTCATTCAAAGGGGATCCAGTGTCTGTCTGCCTGGGATGACATGCTTGACAAGCCACGCTGCCATGAGGGACGGCTTGCACCTGTCACCCTGGGATTCCGGATATTGGCTAAGGCTCTTGCCACCCCATAGTGCCTTTTTAGGCAAGGCTCAAATTCTAAACCTACCACCCTAGAAAACAAAAATGGGAAGAAATTGAGGGTAATGCTGCTCAATGCCAGAAGTCTAAATCTCAAAATGCACGCACTCGAGGCCCTTCTCAGTATGGAGAACATCGATGTCTGTGCTGTAACTGAAACCTGGTTCAAGGCTCCTGAGAGCACCCGGCACTATTAGGTTTTACCTCATATCATGCGTTCCGGCCCCAAAACCCGGACCACTCCACAAAAGGAGGGTGTATCCATATTCATAAAGGATACTCACACCTCCAGGTTGGTGGCAACGCATGAAGCTTGGAAACCATCCAGGTGCAACTAACCATAGGCAAAACTGCTCTACAAATTGTAGCATGCTACAGGCCACCCTCTCAAACTCAGGAACCCCACACAGCCTTCCTGAAGACACTGGAGGGTATAAATGTATCTCCAAACACCATCATATTGGGTGACTTCAACTACCCGAATATAGACTGGGAACATTACTCAAGCCCTAACTTTCTAGCCCAACGGTTCCTGGAGTTCATAAATTCAAATGCCATGGAACAGCTAGTTACTGTTCCCACGAGAGGAGAAAATATACTAGATCTCATTGTCACAAACATGGGGACAAAATGCTCCATACCAGAAGTATATCCCTCATTGGTGAGATCTGATCATAAACTAATCTCACTGGAAATCCACATCCCGCCCCCACCCCAAACAAAAGACCATAGTGAAGAACTTCTCTAAAGCAAACTTCACACTACTCAAGACTGGTGTGGTATCCTTCAAGGCCCCTGAGTCAGAGGAAACCACAACCCAAGCTGCGGAAGCCCTTACAAATGCCTTCTATGAACACCTCCAGGACTGCATGGATCAGGCAATCCCAAATAAAACCAAGACTCTTTCCACAAAGGGCAAACGTCCAGTCTGGTGGACCCCAGCCATTAACAAACTTTACAATAAGAGGAGAAAGCTATTACATGATAGAACAAAATCCATAAAAGGGAAGTCACCCCTGATCATTATTAGTAAAAAATACGAGCACTCATAAAATCAACTAAGGCCAATTTTGAGAGAAAAATTGCCATGGATTCAAAGGACAATCATAAGGCCTTTTTCAGCTATGTTAGGAACCTGGGTGGAAACTCACAGATATGCTCAGAATTAGTCCAAAATGATACAAAAATCACTGAACCCACAGACATTGCCAACATACTGGCAGACAGGTTCAGTGCAAACTTCACCCCCTCTCCCCCCCTAAAGGAGAGATAACTATCCCAGCCGTGTGTAGCCTCCCAGACATCTCAAATGCGCAGGTGAAAGCTGCTCTCTCTAAAGCTAAAAACACAGCATCAATGGGACCGGATGGTGTCCCCGGCTGTGTGCTACACGAGCTAAATGAGGAATTAAACCCGCACATAAGGCAGCTGTTTAATCTCAGCCTTACCACAGGATACGTGCCCAAGGAGTGGCGTACGGCAACTGTGGTCCCACTCCACAAAGGTGGCCTCTACGGACCCTGGTAATTACCGCCCCATAAGCTTAACAAGTCTAGTCTGCAAAGCTATGGAGAGGATCATAATGGAGCTCATAAACAAAGATATAGGGGACTTGCAGACATTGGACCCGACCCAGTTTGGCTTTGTCAAGGGAAGATCATGCCTTTTGAACTTGGTCGACTTCTTGAAATAGTCACCAAGGCCATTGATGAGGAAAGGCAGTCCATACAGCCTACCTTGACCTTGCAAAGGCTTTCGACACAATACCCCACTCGGGTATTGTAGAAAAACTTACCAGCTTAAATGTAAACCCATATGTCACAAGATGGGTTGCAAACTGGCTTAAGGACAGAACCCACAGGGTTAGAGTTGCTGGCGCTGTGTCAGACTCCAAGCTGGTCACAAGTGGTGTCCCACAGGGCTCGGTCCTTGGCCCCTATTGTTTGGCATCTACTTCTCAGAAGTACAGGCCAACATGGGAGGACTTTGGCTGACAAAGTTTGCAGATGACTGCAAACTGGGCACCATAGTGGAAAGTGCATCGGACACGGATATCCTTCAGAAGGGACTCACGGAAACAGATAGCTGGTGCCAGAGCCATGGCCTGAAGTTAAACGCCAAAAATGTATAGTCATACCCTTCGGGAAAAACAAGGTAACCCCAAGCTACCATATAGGTGGAAATCCACTAAGCACAGAAGAGGTTATCAGGGACCTGGGGACCCAGGTTGACAGTGGCCTTTCTTTTGACACTCACATTGCTAAAGTGGTTAGAAAGACCTTCTACATTGCCCACCTGATCATGAAGGGATTCACATCCAGATCTAGTGAGGTCATTGTTCCCCTGTACTCTTCACTTATCAGACCAATGATCGAGTACAATGCCCCATTCGGGATGTATCTCACCCGACATCTGCAGCAATTGGAGAGACCCCAAAAGTTCCTCACCAAAAGGATAAAGGGACTCCAAAATCTGTCATATGCTGCCAGATTGAAGAAACTCCAGCTCTATTCAGTCACATACCGTCTGCTCAGAGGTGACATGTGCCTGACATACAAGGCCATGTCCAACCCGGAATTAATGGACATGCTCCACCTCAAAAAATCCAAATCCACCAAAACCACTAGAGCAAGCAACTTAAACCTTAGCACGGATATAAATAGGACGTGCTGGAGGGATAGATTTATCACTCAGAGACTCCCTATGCTGTGGAATAAAATCCCGGTCCATGTGAGGCAGAGCACCTCGCTGACTCTGTTCAAGAGAAATCTAGACCTGTGGATGGGAGATCGTAGGTTTACCCCGGGAATCATCTCTGGGTCACTGCTGGACAGAGGTACAACAAACTAATGGGCACAGTATTTTTTCATATAAGGGGTGGCGTAAGCCACAATAATTTGGGCTAGGCTTATAAATGCCTTAGGGCAGATAGCCTAGTATAAACCTATGAACCTATGAACCTATGAACCTATTAATGTGATTTAGGATTCTGCAATGATGGTGGTCTGTGAATGTGATTTGAGGTACTATTGTTATGATGCTCTATGAATGTGATTTAGGATTCTGCAGTGATGGTGGTATGCAAATGTGATTTGAGGTACTGTGATGTCAGCGCTCTCTGAATGTGATTTGAAGTACTGTATTATGTTGCTCTATGAATGTGATTTGGGGTACTGTGATGTTGATGCTGTGATGTGTGAATGCGGTTTGCAATACTGTGTTGTCAATGCTTTCTGAATGTGATTTGGGGTACTGTGATGCTTATGCCCTCTGAATGTGATTTGTGGTGTGTGTGTGTGTGTGTGTGTGTGTGTGTGTGTGTGTGTGTGTGTGTGTGTGTGTGTGTGTGTGTGTGTTTGCATCAGTGATTATGATGCTCTACAGCTGTGATTTGTGATATTGCAATGTCCAGACTCCCTACATGTAATTTTGGGCACTGTGATGATGACCCTCTGTGATTGTTACATAATTATACTTCAATGTGCTGCCAGTAAATGTGTTTTGTGATAATATGTTGCTGATAATCTCTGAATGTGATTATGGGTACTGTGATGTAAATGCTCTCTGAATGTGATTTGGGGTACTGTGTTTATTCTGCTCTGAAAATGTGATTTGGACACTGGGTTGATGCTCTGTGAATGTGACATACTCATACTGTGATGTACTGGTACTGCCATGAGAAATACGTGTGACTAGTGGTGAAATGCTGTGTGAATGTGGTGTGGGGTTCTGTAGTAGTGCTGTGTGGTGAAATGCTGTGTGAATGTGGTGTGGGGTTCTGTAGTAGTGCGGCTCCCTGTTTTAATTTCTCCAGATCTTTTGGGTTTCTAATACCGTGACAGGAATGTACCCCATTCCTAAGTCAAAGCGCAATTAAAGATAATGAAATTAGTATTATTTCACTATTTGATGTTAGCCAAAAGTGTTCTTTGCAGCATCTGTAACATGCCCAGCAATGACTCCTTCTGCAATTCATATGGAGTTACATGTATTGGTAGCATGTCTAAATATGCTTGTAAACTCTTTGTTTATAAGACCCATTGCTCCTTACACTATTGGAACTGTCTGTTTATTTTTCTTCCACATGCTCTTGTTTCTGCTTGCAAATCCTGATATTTTATGAATTTGTGTCTCTGTATGCAGGACACTGTAGTCACTGGGTGTAGTGATTTCAATGATCAATGCTACCCTTGTCTTCTTTTCATAGACCACTATAGCCAGTTTTCTAGCATCTATCTTTGAACTGTTGGTAATGGCTGATCACATGTGATATAAACTTCATCATTTTCTATGATGCTTTGTGGCTCATGTTTCCAGTGTTTTTCAACTACTTTAATACCATACTGTTTGCACAATTCCCAGTGCAACTGTCTTGCCACATTATTATGCCTTTCAGTATACAGTCCTTCTGCAATTAGTATGTCACAGCCAGGAATGAGGCGTGCGACTCTTTACAATTCGGTTTTACAAAACTTACATTTGTCTGTTTCTCCCACATATTCAATGGACTTTGTAAACCAGCATGTACGTAGTCCACTATCTTGAGCCTCCAATATTAACCTTTCCTCTCTTGGTTTGAATTCACCTTTCCTTAACCATTCCTGTGTTTGTTCCTGATCAACATGAGGTTCTTCCAGAAGTTTTCTATACTTTCCACTATATTTTATGCATTTTCCACATTTCTTGTTTTTTCCTTTGGTCCTTCACCTTATAGTCTTTCTTTTGTTTTTTGGCACATTCAGTTGTTGCCTGATTTTTATCTACTTCTGGTTTGATTTCCATTCCTGCTTGATGCCAATATGCTTTTGCTAGGTTAAGCAGAGAAGTCATCTTAGTTTTATTCCCCTCATGTTTCATCACTACATTTGGATCTTGTGAGGTCAGCAAAAATGTGTGGAGCCCCACGATTGCAGATCTATACATGTAATCAGTTTCAAGGAGGCCCATCCCACCTTCAGAACAAGGAATATATAATCTTGGTATGCACTGATTTTTATAGATCATTTGATGAGCATAAAGCATCCTTCTTGTTTTAATATCTAATCTATCCAACATGTTTTGGGACCAATCAATCACTCCAAAAGTGTACGTTAGGACAGGAAGAGCAAATTGGTTTATAGCTTGGATTTTGTTCTTAGATGTCAACACTGTTTTCAGGATTTTTTTTTCAATAATAAATCTTTATTATTTTTCCAATTGTTAATACAATACTACAATATATATACATTATATACATGAATGCTTCCAACAGTTAAACGAGATCATTATACATTGAAATAAAATTCTGAAAAAGAGTATTAAAAGATCTAGTATCAATATACAGGCTTATTAATACTGACTTCCAAATTAAGTATGTACTTCCAGGGGATAACTGGATTCGGAACATTAAGCCAACACGATATTAAAGATTTGCTCCCATATTTTCGGATTATTTATATTTTTCTTATGATCTTTGATTAATAATTTATGTGCTAGAATATGTTTTATCGCTACACTTTTAAAGTTTTCCCATGAAGTCTGAGATGGATTCAACCAATTTGTAGCTATATAAAGCTTCATTAACAAGAAAATATTTATAAGTATGATCATTTGGGATCTGTCCAAGTTGTTCGGAGGGATATGAAGAATCATAAATTCCCAGGGAAGTGTGGAATGCTGATAACCCATTTTTTGTAATTGAATTTTTAAAGAGTTCTACAGTTTAAATATACATTTACAGCTCCAGAACATGTGTAAAAGGTCAACCGTTTGATCAATACAATATGGACATTTAGGTGAATTTTTGGAGTTGAATTTATACAGACTGAGACGAGTGCAATAAGCATTGTTAAATATCATCAGCTGAGTAAATAATAACTTTTGAAGAGATACTGATTTTAAGGTTAGGTTAATTGCTTTTAATATTTTATTATCATCAATCCGTGATATTTTATCCTTCCAGTATTTTGATAAGAGTATTTGGTTTTTATATTTCACGTCTTTTACCAGATTATATGAAGACATTATATATTTAGAGTCCTGCATAAGAGTTTGCCATAGATTTGAACAATTAGTTAAATCTTCTTCCTTAATTCTGAAATCACTAAAATAACTTATGGAAAGATCCTTTAATTGTCTCATTATAATTAAATAAGAGTTAGGAAGGCTAATCTCTTTTAACGTGTCATGTATTGAGATACCAAGATAAGGGTATAGATCAAGTACGGTTAAATCAACTATAAGTGGAAATTTTTTAAGATCTATCAATTGATTACCGATTTTCAAATTCAGATTCTTATGAAAGGGTTGGAAAGTCATCATATATTGCAAGAGATTTAATGATTTAAACTAGTTTTGTAACAATATTATATATAATCTAATATGCTCCATCAAAGCATACAATTTGAAGGTATCTTTATTTAAAAAGGGTAATGCCTTAGAGTTAATACCCAACCTAACAGCATGTTTATAATTCAGAACCAACCACTTAGGTGACCATTTACTACTGGATATGTCAAAGTTAACCACTCTTAAAATTCTATTAGAGTTTATTATTAAATAATATAATTCAAAATTAGGTAAGTCTAAACCTCCCTTATTTTTCGGAGTCATCAATTTGTCATAGGATATTCTAGTTTTTCTAGGCTCCCATACAAATTTAGCTAATTCCGTATGAATTTGTTTAAAGAATTTCTTAGAAATTGAGACTTGAGTAGCTCGAAAAATATATAATATTCTGGGGAGTACATTCATTTTAATGATTGAAACCTTTGCCATTGTTGGTAATTTCAGATTATTCCATCTTTTTAAATCAGACAATATATGATCCCAAATCAGCTTAACATTATTCACATAGAAATCTCTATTATCTGTGGAAAAAACAATACCTAAATATTTTATTTTTTCTTCAGATTTTAACTGACCTACCAATGATAAAAGCGAAAAGGGTTTAGGCGTTTTAAAAGGAAATACATTTTTTTTTTTTAATTTAGTTTGTAATTAGATATTTCTGCAAATTCTTCGACTGCTTTTAGTATTTTCTTGGTATCTGAAACAGGCGTCGTACAGTAAATATTAAGGTCATCAGCAAAAGCAGCCATGGACATTTTAGTACTATAGATTATTGGGGCATTATGATATGTATTTTGCTTAATATGTACAAATAATGGTTCTTGGTGAGCAGTATCCTACCCTCACCAAGAATAATGTCACAATACAGAGACAAAATGATCAGCTTTAATAATTGGCTTAATTACTGGTGTCATTCTAAGGGGATCCAATGTCTGTCTGCCTGGGATGACATGCTTGACAAGCCACGCTGCTTCGCAAGGGACGGCTTGCACATGTCACCCCTGGGCTTCCGGATATTGGCAAAGGCTCTTGCCACCCCCATAGTGCCTTTTTTAGGCAAGGCTCAAATGATAAACCTACCGCCCTAGAAAACAAAAATAGAGAAAAACTAAGGGTAATACTGCTCAATGCCAGAAGTCTAAACCTCAAGATGCACGCCCTCGAAGCCCTCCTCAGTATGGAGAACATTGATGTCTGTGCTGTGACTGAAACCTGGTTCAAGGCTCCTGAGAGCACCCCAGCACTATCAGGTTATACCTCATATCATGCGTTCCGGCCCCAAAATCCAGACTGAACCACAAAAGGAGGGGGAGTATCCATATTCATAAAGGATGCCCACACCTCCAGGTTAGTGGCAACGCACAAAGCATCGGAGACCATCCAGGTGCAATTAACCATAGGTAAAACTGCCCTACAGTTTGTAACATGCTACAGACCACCTTCTCAAACTCAGGAAACCCACACAGCCTTTCTGAAGACACTGGAGAGTATGAATGTCTCTCCAAACACCATCATATTGGGTGACTTCAACTACCCAAACATAGACTGGGAACATTACTCAAGCCCCAACACCCTAGCCCAAAGGTTCCTTGAGTTCATAAACTCAAATGCTATGGAACAACTAGTCACCATTCCCACAAGAGGAGAAAATATACTAGACCTGATCATCACAAACATGGGGACAAAATGCTCCACACCGGAAGTATATCCCTCATCGGTAAGATCAGACCATAAATTAATCTCACTGGAGATCCACATCCCGCCCCCACCCCCAGCAAAAGACCACAGTGAAGAACTTCTCAAAGCAAACTTCACACTTCTTAAGACTGGAGTGGTATCCTTCAAGCCCCGAGCCAGTGGAAACCACAACCCACGCTGCTGAAACCCTTACAAATGCCTTCTGAGCACCTCCAGGAATGTATGGATCAAGCAATCCCTAATAAAATCAAGACCCTTTCCACCAAAGGCAGGCCGGTCTGGTGGACCCCAGCCATAAACAAACTCTACAACAAGAGGAGAAAGCTACTACATGACAGAGCAAAATCCTAAAAGGAAGCCATCTCTGATCAATACTAGCAAAAACTACGATCACTCATAAAATCATCCAAGGCCAACTTTGAGAGAAAAATTGCTAATGACACAAAAGACAATCATAAAGCCTTCTTTAGCTATGTTAGAAACCTGGGTGGAAACTCCCAGATATGCTCAGAATTAGTCCAAAATGATAAAAAATCACTGAACCCACAGACATTGCCAACATACTGGCAGACAGGTTCAGTGCAAATTTCTCCTCCCTCCCCAAAGGAGAAATATCTATCCCACCAGAGTCTAGCCTCCCAAACATCTCAGATGCCCAGGTGAGAGCTGCTCTCTCTAAAGCAAAAAACACAGCATCAATGGGACTGGACGGTGTCCCCGGCTGTGTGCTACACGAACTCAATGAGGAACTAAACCCACACATAAGGCTGCTGTTTAATCTTAGCCTTACTACAGGATCACGTGCAAAGAATGGTGTACGGCAACTGTGGTCCCACTCCACAAAGGCGGTGCTTCTATGGACCCTGGAAATTACCGCCCCATAAGCTTGACGAGCCTTGTCTGCAAAGCTATGGAGAGGATCATAATGGAACTCATAAATAAAGACATTGGGGACCTACAGACACTGGATCCTACCCAATTTGGCTTTGTCAAGGGCAGATCCTTTTTCGAAACAGTCACTAAGGCCATTGATGAGGGTAAGGCAGTTCACACAGCCTACCTTGACCTAGCAAAAGCGTTGACACAATACCCCACTCAGGCATCATAGAAAAGCTCACCAGCTTAGATGTAAACCCATATGTCACAAGATGGGTTGCAAACTGGCTCAAGGACAGAACACACAGGGTTAGAGTTGCTGGTGCCATGTCAGACTCTAAGCCAGTCACGAGCGGTGTCCCACAGGGCTCAGTCCTGGCCTCCTCTTGTTCAGCATTTATTTTTCTGAAGTGCAGGCAAACATAGGGGGATTGTGGCTGACAAAATTTGCAGATGACTGCAAACTGGGCACCATAATTGACACTCCATCAGACACAGACATCCTCCAGACAGGTCTCATAGAAATGGATAACTGGTGCCAGAGCCATGGCCTTAAGCTAAATGCCAAAAAATGTATAGTCATACCCTTTGGGAAAAACAAGGTAACCCCTAATTACCACATAGGTGGTAATCCATTAAACACAGAAGAAGTTATCAGGGACCTGGGGACCCAAGTTGACAGTAACCTCTCTTTTGACACTCACATTGCCAAAGTGGTTAGGAAGACCTTCTACATTGCCCACCTGATCATGAAGAGATACACATCCAGATCAGGAGAGGTCATTGTACCCCTGTACTCTTCACTTATCAGACCAATGATTGAGTACAACGCCCCATTTGGAATGTACCTTACCCGACACCTGCAGCAGTTGGAAAGACCCCAAAAGTTCCTCACCAAAAGGATAAAGGGGCTCAAACATATGTCATACGATGCCCGACTGAAGAAACTCCAGCTCTATTCAGTCGCATACCGTCTGCTCAGAGGTGATCTGTGCCTGACATACAAGGCCATGTCCAACCCGGAATTAATGGACATGCTCCACCTCGAAAAATCCAAATCCACCAGAGCCACGAGAGCAAGAGACTTAAACCTCAACACGGATATAAATAGGACGTGCTGGAGGGACAGATTCATCACCCAGAGACTCCCTACACTATGGAACAGAATCCCAGTCCATGTGAGGCAGAGCCCCTCACTGACTCTGTTCAAGAGAAATCTTGACGAGTGGATGGGAGATCGTAGGTTTACCCCGGGAATCATCTCTGTATCACTGCTGGACAGAGGCACAGCAAACTAATGGGTATAGTATTCTCATCCTAAGGGGTGGTGAAAGCCACACACACTCTGGCTAGGCTTATAAATGCCCTAGGGCAGATAGCCTAGTATGAACCTATGAACCTATGAACCTATGAACCTATAAATTGAATAATATAGGAGATAACGGACAGCCTTGACTGGTTCCATTCTTAATTTGTATTCTTTTAGAAAAGTTTTTATTAATGTATAAAGTTGTGTAAGGATTATTATATAGTTTTTTTAATGTTAAAATAAAGTCTTGGGGTATATTGAAGTATGGTAAAATATCAAACAAAAATTTTAAATTAACTCTATCGAAAGCTTTTTGTGCATCAATTATGAGTGCATAAACATTAAGATTTCTATGACTGGCATAAGAAATTAGTGTATGAAGTGATAACGTATTATCAGTAGTTTGTCTGCCATTTATAAAGCCAGCTTGTTCATTAGATATTATTAAATTTATTACCTTCTTCAATCTATTAGCTAAAATAGAGGTCATAATTTTCATGTCTATATTTAAAAGTGAAATAGGCCTGTAATTATCTGGGTTTTGAAGATCTGCATTTTCTTTAGGTATAAGAATTGTTTTCGAAGCATTAAAGTGTGGATCATTAATTTTATTGTTGATTATATAATTAAATATATGTGGAAGTATTTTACCTAGCATATCACAAAAAGTTTTGTAAAACTCTGCAGTCAGACCATCCGGTCCTGGAGCTTTATGGGGTTTCAAATTATTAATTGTATCTATTATCTCCTCAGAGGAAATTGGTTTAATTAAACCCACATGAGATTCATCACCAATTTTCAGAAAGATAATCTTCTGCAGAAAATCGTTATTAATCTTATTTGTAAGTAATCCTGATGATCGCCATCCATTTGAGAGAATATTAATTCAAAGGTATTCGTAATATCTTCAGTATTAGTATGTCTTTTATTATTAAACTGTATTTCAGGAATTTGAGAAGGTATTTTCGATTGATTAATGATACGAGCCAGTGCTTTTGATGGGGTCTGAATATGATTAGCATATTTTACCAGTATTTTATGTTCATGAAACAACAATCTACTATTCTGTAGCAAAAAAGATCCTTTTGACATTTTAATAATTCCGTTTCAATTTGTTTGTTATAATTCCCAATTAAATCCTGATCTAATAGCTTAATTTTAGATTCCAGTTCTTGTATGTCTCTAGTTTGTATTTTCTTATAATAAGTAGCTTTTTGAAGAAAGATTCCTCTTATTTGTGCTTTGGTTGTCGCCCATTCTATATCAGGTGGATGTCGCTGTTTGGAAAGATTAACTAGTAGAAGATTAAAGGTCTCTTGAATTTCATGGATTATATCTTCTTTATTTAATAAATTCGGATTTAGAGACCAATTATAACCTCTATGACGTAGACTATTTCTAATGTCTTTGTTAAAAGTTAATGTGATTCTAGAATGATCCGATAAGTGTTGAGCTTGTATAGATACACAGGGATCTAAATTAATTAGTACATCTGAAATCAAGAAAAAATCGATTCTAGACCACATTTTGTGACAACTTGAATAAAATGTGAAGTTATTTGTATTTATTTGATTGTTTGTATATTTAAAAGGATCATATAATTTAAAATCTGCTTTAAGTTCCTTTAATGTTACTGCTTGATTATTAACAGACCTGTGTGAACTTGATTTATCCAATTTGGGATCTTGATACGTATTCCAATCACCTCCTATTATTATATAACAATTATTATATTGATTAAGGATAAAATAAAGTGATGCTATAAAAAGTTGTTGATTGGTACATGGGGCATATATATTAAGAAGTAAGACAGGTTTATCATAAAGGGTAGATGAAAGAATCACAAAACACCATCTTCCCTCTTTGTCTATTTTATAATCTAGAATTGTCTCTTGATACTGATTTTTAATAATAATAGCAACTCCTGCACTATTAGTTGTCCCTTCTGAAGCTATCACCTCTCTAATCCATTTCTTATCCTTAATAACAGCCCATTGGTCATTGGTCAAATGGGTTTCTTGTAGTAAAATAAAATATGCCTTTGTCTGGAGAAATAAATGAAGAAATAATTTCCTTTTTTTCAAGTTCTGGACCCCTTTAATATTCCATGAGTCTATTATCCACATACTAAGATCTTTAATTCATTTAAGTATACTTTAAAATTGAGAAACTGTACTAAATTCAAATATACTAGCACAATATATATTGTCTGGAAGCAATCTTGAAATCCCATCCCATACCGCTGCCTATCCACTATTCCCCTGGACCAGGACATACATAGGTTTCTTACAATGTTAAGAATTTTGCGGGTAAATAACCTTACTAAATATCTATTCTTTACCTTAAAAAATATAACATCAAAAGCATGCAAAAAACCTATAAAAGCTACATCTAACTCTACAAAGCATAACCAAAACATTCCCTAATAAACACAGATAGATATCTACACCTCTTGAACAAACTGTTTAGTTAAACATATCAAGTAAATGGTCTTAACTACACATACAGTTACTATCATTCCTCACTAATAAATCTCAAATGTTTATTTAATTATACTAATTGGTTGTGTCTCATTAAGTTATCTAACAACCACATTTAAACCTAGAGTAATCAAATATGAGAAACTAACCCATGTTAAACAGTAGAATTATTAAATTAAATTAAAGATACTTCACCAGATGTACTATCACTTGAGAGAAAAACTACAGAAAAAGTAAATACTTAACACTTGAGTATTATATTTGGATCTGACTTTATTTGTAAAGCCCAAATTATCTAGGATTTTAATGTCAGCAAGTAAGGTGAATGAAGCTAGAGCCCAAACTTCACTTTAATGACTAATATGACTAAACTTTTAAGATAATGAATAAATAACAAAACCCTCATAATAGTCGGAACCAAATGTTAATACATAACCAAAGCATCCTTTACATTCCTGGAGAACCAACAGTGGAATATCTTAGGGTCTCTTTATCTACTAAGTATCCCATCAATAGATCAACTCATTATCTAACCATTTGCAATATTAGAACATAGCAACAATGAAATATTATATAAGCTTATCAGCAACATCAACATTCAACATGCTATTCCTGGGGGGGGGGGGACTGAATGCTACAAACATCTAATCTATTATCAGATATTATAATTGTGTTAAAGCTGTATTTCCTCTAAACAATCAGTTAATTAACACATTTTAAGCTGCTACAGCATTAACTAAATTGTTTACATACCTGAATGAATTCAAAGTTTATTTGGATAACTAAATACATTTTACGTACTTTAAATGTCCACGAATGTTAGTATTGCAGTCTAATTAACTTTTCCCTTCTTCAAAAAAGGAATTCCTGCTTTCTGAGCTTATAAGCTTGTCCTCGACTTCGCGATGGGGGAACCATTAAGCGGACGGATTTCCGGATGTGCCACTTCGAAAAGGGACCTTCCGCAGGAACAGAAGGATTTCCTGTTGATTCGTGAAGGAGCACAGTTCATGAAAGCCATAAAATCTCGGAAGATCCTCGCAGATGATCAGGAGCTGTAAAAAAAAACTAGATAACCACTTTCCAAGAGGCCTGGTGCACAAAAAAGTCAAACAAAGGATTTGAGACATAGCAACAGGAGAATCCCAGCATCCACGTTGTTGCAATCGGACTGGATGGTCAAATCAAGCTTTTGAAGCAGGAAGAGACTTAAAAATCTTCAGAAAGGTAACTTTTGCATCTTTTTTATAGATATGGAATATTTGGATCCATCGACTGTAAAAATTAATGTGTTAGGGTATTTCATTTGAAATTTAATATGCTTTTTGATGAGAAACTTGCAGTATGCAGATAGTGCTTGTCTAGCTTGCCTTATTTGTAATGGTAAATCCTGAGCCATGGAAACTTTATTATTGTGCCACATAATATAACCTCCGTTTTTTTTTTTTTTATAGTTAGTATTATTTTGTTTACATCTTGGTAGTTGAGTATTTTAACGTATACTGGTCTAGGTATGTTTGAGGCTTGTGCTTCTCTGAGAGCTCTATGAGCTCTCTCTATAACTATTTGTTTAGCCATATCAGAGTCATTGAACAACATTGCAAGTATTTGTGCAATAGTTGAAATTAAATCATTGTATTGAATAGATTCTGGTATTCCTCTGATAATTATATTATTCCTCCTGGATCGTGCCTCCAAATCCAGAATTTTAACTTGCATAGACTGAATGTCTAGGTCATGAATGTCCGTTTTTTTAGCAAGCAGTGTTATTCTGTCTTCATTCTCAGATATTCTGGCTTCTGTTTTATCCATCCTTTCGAGAATTTGACTGCATGTAGTACCAAAGGATTGTACCTGGTTAGATAGCTCTTTCAAAACTTCTTGGATGGGTAACAGAGCAATTTTAATGTCTTCCATATTAGCCAGTTGATCCGGTTTATTTTTCATTCCAGATTTTAGAAGTTCCTGCTGTTTTGTAATCTTCTGCCTTTTTGAAGTTAAATCTTTTTCTGGTGATTGAAGTTCTGATAATTTGTTTTTTGTTGTTGTTGTTTCCATACTTTTGTCTTCTTTTGACATTGTAAAGCGATGCAGGACTTTACTATAACTGAATAGTAAATAAGCCAAGTTTACTGATCAAACAGTTCCTTTGTTTAGTACCCTGTTCAGAGTCAGTCAGTCAATCAGTTCTAATCCTGTTGATTTGTTTAATTCCATCAAGTTCATTCACCTCTCAAGCAATATTCAACTGTAGTGGTTTAATTTTAGCCAAAAATTAATGGAGGAAAACTTGTGGTATATCCTCAGGGTTAGATTTTGTTCCGGATATTTGAAGAGCTCTAGATATGCAGTGCCTACAGAATGGCGGCCATCTTTGAATCTCTGTTTTCAGGATTAATTTAAGTCTTCTAAAGTATTCCTTACTAAGGTTTATTCACATTTGTTCGTGTTTTATTGCTGATCCTTCATCAGTTCTCAAGTATTTATACACTCCCTCTTGCTCAAATTCTTTTATATCACATTCATGTCCCAAACTGATGCTTTCCTGGTGCTGCAGTTTTCCTGCTTTAAAGGTTGCTTTTGCACATTTATCAAGACCAAATGACATTCTAATATCATCTGAAAAAGTTTTGACAACCTGCAGCTGTGCTTTCAGTTGCTCATCTGATGAGCTATACAGTTTTAAATCATCGACAAAGAGAAGACGAGAAGTCTTTAGACTTTGTTGTTTTCTAGGAGCCAAATTATAGCCATAGCCTAAGCTGTTAAGTAAACAACTTAATGGGTTAAGGGCAAGGCAGAACAATAACAATGA
Organism: Protopterus annectens; assembly: GCF_019279795.1. Lineage (NCBI taxonomy): Eukaryota > Metazoa > Chordata > Ceratodontiformes > Protopteridae > Protopterus > Protopterus annectens. The sequence continues at coordinate 1,194,683,599 of NC_056737.1, forward strand.
CAGACAGTCACCCTGAAATAGCTCACTTTGAATTTTTATCCTGGGATAATAATTTGTCCTTTATCATGGCTTAATTGAAAATTGGTCTGCCACAGTTTCATGGTCAGTGTAATGTAGTCGATCAATGGAGGGTGTAGCTTATACATTTTTAAGCACTATTTTATTGATGAATGTGGGATACTATCAAATGCTTTTTTGTAGTCATTCCATGATGTACTTAGATTCTTCCCTTTTTACATTTCTCCACTATGACTTTATTTAACAACAATCTGTTGTTTTGTATAACTTTCTTTTTATTGCCCTTTTGTTCTACTGCCATAATTGAGTTTTCTTCTAAATGATTATAAACTCTGTTGGCATCAATTCCAGTTTATAGTTTATAAATTGTTGGAAGGCAAGTTATTTGGTCTATAATTTTTGGGGTAGCTTGCAGGTTCACTCTTAAGAAGAAGCATTGTTTTATCTGTTGTTAGCCAAGTTGGTGTCTGTTTGGGTTGTACATATAAATAGTTCTTACTCATAGCTAAATCTTTGTGCAAAGATGTTAATACTTTTAACCAAAAGTTAAGTACTGCATCTGGGCCTGGACTTTTCCAATTAGAGGCTTTTCTTAACTTTCTTTCAATCTCTCTGGCTGTTACTTCATCCCATTTCATGTCCTGTACCTTTAAACTTCTTATTCTTTCTTTTACTTCTTCTGTGCATTTAGCAACTTTATGTTCCACAGGATTTTCATAGATACTTCTCCAAAAGGCATCTATTTCTTCTTTTTTGGCGGTCTTTCAGTTCCTTTTACCTTGTTTTCCAATTCTCCGTAAAACATTTTTGAGTCATCAATAAATTGCTTATTTTGTACTTTTCCGTTATATTTATCTGCGTATCTTCTAAGTTTTTCTGCCTGTGCTGACATTTTTAGTTTGTTATTTGCGATTGTGCATGATAGATCCTGGTCTGTTCTAATACTGTGCATTGCTTTTATCACATCGGTCTTTCTTAGTATTTTTGTTGATCTATTCCCTCTTCTATAGTCTTCATTTTCTCTGGAAGACTCCAAAATATTTTGATATGGCACCTGACCAATTGCTTCCTGTTCCACTGATTTCCCCTTAGTTTGGATATCCATTGCTCTATCCTGTTGTGGTGCTTTCAGCATTAGATTTTCTTCACTTAATCCTTACTTGCTTTATAATTTTCTCTATTTGATAGTTCCATGATGGTATTTGATCTCTCCCCTTCCTTTCCCTCACTACCCTGTGTTCTTGTGGTAAAACTTTATCATTTATTAGTTATCTGCACAGTAATATAGCCTGTTTACTTATGTTATATCGCATGGATCTCTATGGACAGTCCTAATTACTGCGTTCATTTGTTTTATCAAACTTCTAACTTTTGGGGTTTTATTGACCTTCTGTAATCTATTTCTTTCATTGATCTTAGTATATCTATTAAATAAAGCAACTCTTCTCTTAGCTCATTTTCTTTCAAACCAAGGGCACGTCCCTTGTTTTCCATTTCCTGTGGGCATTCTATAGAAAGTTCTATAGGATCTTTCTGTGGCACCTTCTCTTTGATTTCATACTGTGCCATCCGTTGCACTGTGTCATATGGGAACTCACTGGCCTCTCACTCTTCAACATTGACTGCATCAGAGTTTTCAGTTTCCTGTTCCCTCCCTTGCTGTCTAGCTTCACGTGAACATTTATACTCATTTTCTCTGGAAGACTCCAAAATATCTTGATATGGCACCTGACCAATTGCTTCCTGTTCCACTGATTTCCCCTTAGTTTGGATATCCATTGCTCTATCCTGTTGTGGTGCTTTCAGCATTAGATTTTCTACACTTAATCCTTCACTTTGCAGGTGCTCCATAACCTCAATTAATATTTTTTTAACTTCTCCATTACTGATCTCCTTTTCTACTTTTCCTCTTTGTCTTCTTATTTTTTGTATTGTAAAGCTTTTCATGTCTGGATTCCTTTGCCTGTATTTCTCTTCAAATATCTTTGGTGCTGCTCTTTTTGTATTAGCTAGTTTTGCTTTCTCCTTTGCATACATATTACACCATATTAAATCTCTTTTCCTTTCCCATGTCCATATTCCTTCTTCAGATGTCTCCTGATCTTCCTGCTTCTCCTTACTTTGGGGACTCACTCCATCATGCTGTGATGTAATCTGTGTTAGACCTTCTACATTAAGTCCTTCACTTCACAGGCACTCCATAACTTCAACTTCTAGTTTTTTAACTTCTACTTTACTAATCATCTTTTTTACATTCCATCTTTGTGATATTATTTGTTTATTGTGAAATGTTCCATGTCTGGATGCCTTTGCGTGTATTTCTCTTTGAATATCTTTGGGGCTGCGTTCTTTATATTGATTAATTTGGCTTTCTCCTTTGCATAAATATTGCACCATATTAAATCTCTCTTTCTTTCCCATGTCCATATTTCTTTTTTATACTTTTCAAAAATATCTAGATTTTGTTGTTTACATTTTCACATGTCCTCAGATGCTTCTTTTTCCAAACAGATCAAGGTTTCTTGATCTATATACTGTTTTTCTAAAATCTGTTGTATTAATGAACATAAATTTTCATTTGAAGCTTCTGACAGTTTTTCCTGTGGAAGTATTTTTCTTTCCTCTAATTTATCTCTTAATCTTTTTGTATATCCTATGTCTGGAAATTCTCAGCTTTTTCATTAATAGTAACAATACATAATGTCTTTCTTATCCTTAGTAGTCTACTCTATCGTCTTTATGGCTCTTCTTTGGCCTATCAGTTTTTGTGATTTTTGTGGCCTGATACTTCCTTCTACAACAGGAGGGCCACTCCCCCTCCCCCCCGGGCCTGGCCTGGCTCCATTGCAGGAACATTTCTAGTACTTTGAGGATTCTACACTGTCATGTTTTTTCCAGTCCTGGCACCAGTAAGCCTACCAGGATTGGACACTTTTTTTATCCTGGGTCTTATGCACCCAGCTATCTTTTTTTTTTTTTTTTTTTTACTTACTTCTGTCCATGATATATGCTATATAAATACAGTCTATATATCAGTCACCTTGGTGAGATTTTGTGAATACAGGGTTCAGCTTGTGAAGGTACCCACCAAGACTTGAGGATAAATTCACTTTCAACACTGCTACTCTCCTTTGCTTGCTGACTTTTCATCTCTCCATTAGAACTCCCTGCTGTGTGAGTATAGTGGTGTTGATATGTGAACATGAAGTGGGGCACTGTGATGACACTACTATGTTAATCTGAAAATGTGATGCAGGGTAGCAAAATGTCCTGTCTTGCAACTGTGATGTACATATACTGTGATAGTTGTCATCCACAGATGTGATATCTAGTAGTGGGAAAGTACAGCTTTGCAGATATCGTATAGTATACTGGGGAAGGTCTGCTCTGTAAATCTAATGAAGAGTACAGATATGGTACTGATATCTAAATGTGATGTCAGGTGCTGATATGGAACTGCTCTTTGAGTGCGATGATTTTTTTTTTTATGAATGGGTCCTAGGCTAGGACTCTGTGGCAGACCTCCCCTGTGATCATGTCAGGGCAATGCGATCTAAGCACTCCGTAAATATAATGTATGGGTGTTGTGACAGTGATGCTCTAAGAATGTGATACAATGTATTGTGAAGGTTCTGCTCTAGGAATATCATGTGTGCTCCTGCACTCTATAAATATAATGTATGGGTGTGGTGACAGTGATGCTCTATGAATGTGATACAATATATTGTGAAGGTTCTGCTCTAGGAATATCATGTGTGCTCCTGCACTCTGTAAATATAATGTATGGGTGTGGTGACAGTGATGCTCTATGAATGTGATACAATATATTGTGAAGGTTCTGCTCTAGGAATATCATGTGTGCTCCTGCACTCTGTAAATATAATGTATGGGTGTGGTGACAGTGATGCTCTATGAATGTTATACAATGTATTGTGAAGGTTCTGCTCTAGAAATATCATGTGTGCTCCTGCACTCTGTAAATATAATGTATGGGTGTTGTGACAGTGATGCTCTATGAATGTGATACAATGTATTGTGAAGGTTCTGCTCTAGGAATATCATGTGTGCTCCTGCTTTATAACTGTGATGTTAAGTATGGTGGCAGTAATATCTGTGAATGTAATTGTGAAATACACTGATGGCTCTGTGAATGAACTGTTGGTACTATGATAGTGCTTCTCTCTTAGTGTGATATTGGGTACTGATACAGTACTATCGCTGAATGCTGTGTTAGGTACTGTATCAGTGCTGGCTCTGAATGTGTCAGTAATAACTGTAAATGCGATAATATGGTACACCAAAGGTGCTGCTCTATGAATGTGATGTGAGGTACTGTGTTAGTGCTATCTGTGAATGTGATAATGGGTACTGATAAAGTACTATCTGTGAATATGATAGAAGTACCATAACAGTACTATCTGTGAATGTGATAATGGGGCACACTGAAGGTGCTGTTCTATGAATGAGATGTGACGCACTGTGTTAATGCTATCTGTGAATGTGATATTGGGTACTGATCCAGTACTATCTCTGAATGCTGTGTAAGGTACTGTATCAGTACTAGCTCTGAATATGTCAGTTCTAACTGTAAATGTGATAATGAGGTACAGTGAAGGTGCTGTTCTATGAATGTGATGTGAGATACTGTGTTAGTGCTATCTGTGAATGTGATATTGGGTACTGATACAGTACTATCTCTGAATGCTGTGTAAGGTACTGCATCAGTGCTAGCTGTGAATGTATCAGTAGTAACTGTAAATGTGATAATGTGTACAGTGAAGTTGCTGTTCTATAAAAGTGATGTGAGATACTGTGTTAGTGCTATCAGTGAATGTGATATTGGGTACTGATAGAGTACAATCTCTGAATGATGTGTAAGTTACTGTATCAGTGCTAGCTGTGAATGTATCAGTAGTAACTGTAAATGTGATAATGTGTACAGTGAAGGTGCTGTTCTATGAATGTGATGTGAGATACTGTATTCGTGCTATCTGTGAATGTGATATTGGGTACTGATACAGTACTATCTCTGAATGCTGTGTAAGGTACTGTATCAGTGTTAGCTCTGAATGTATCAGTAGTAACTGTAAATTATATAATAAGCTACAATGAAGTTCTGTTCTATGACTGAGATGTGACGTACTGTGTTAGTGCTATCTGTGAATACAGTACTATCTGTGAACATAATATAAGTACTATAACAGTCATACTATGTGTGAATTTACTCTCAGGGTACTTTGAGAGTTTTGCTCTGTAAATGTAATATGGGTACAGTCATGATGATACCCTGATGATGTACTGTGGGTTATTGTGACAGTTCTTCTTTCTGAATGTGCTGTGGGGGTAGTGCTACAGTACAACTTTGTGCATATGTTGTGAGATAGTGCAAAAGTAACACAATGTGAATGTACTGCTAGCAAGTGCAACAGTGATATGCTGTGAATGCAATGTTGGGTAGTGCAACAGTGACATGCTGTGAATGCACTGCTGAGTAGTGCACCAGTACCCGTGTCTGAATCTGATGTCAATATAGATACAGTACTACTCTATAAATGATATGAGAACTGATATAGTACTCTGTGAAAGTGATGTTGAATGCTGATACAATAATGCTTTGTGACTGCAATGCAGAAAACTGATAAAGTACTACTCAGCGAATGTCATGTATTGTCATGTGTAGTACTATCTATCAATGTGATGCAGGATACTTATAAGGTGCTGCTCTGTGATTTGATGTGGGTTACTGATATAGTACTACTCTGTGAATGTGATTTAGGGCACTGATAGAGTACTACTTTGTGAATGTGATGTAGGGGTACTGACACAGTACTACTCTGTGAATGTGATGTGGGGTACTGATATGGTACTACTTTGTGAATGTGATTTAGGGTACTGATACAGTACTACTCTGTGAATGTGATGTGGGATACAGATACAATATTACTCTGGGAATTTGATGTGGGGTACTGATATAGTAATACTCTGTGAATGTGCTGTGGGGTACTGATATAGTACTAATCTTTGATTGTGATTTAGGGTACTGCAATAGTATGAGTATGTGAATGTGATGTGAGGATACTGATATAGTACTACTCTTTGAATGTGATTTAGGGTACTGACATAGTACTACTCTTTGAATGTGATTTAGGGTACTGATGCAGTACTACTCTGTGAATGTGATTTAGGGTACTGAGATAGTACTAGTGTGACTGTGATGTGGGGGTACTGATATAGAACAACTCTGTCAATGTGATGTGGAGCACTGATGCAGCACTGCTCTGTGAATGTGATGTGGGGTACTGATGTAGTACTATTTGAGTATGATGTGGGATACTGATATAATGCTACTCTGTGAATATGATGCAAGGCACTGATGCAGTACTACTTTGTGAATGTGATGTGGGTTACAGATACAGTATTACTCTGTGAATGTGATGTGGGGTACTGATATGGTACTACTTTGTGAATGTGATTTAGGGCACTGATACAGTACTACTCTGTGAATGTGATATGGGGGTACTGATAAAGTACTACTCTGTGAATGTGATTTAGGGTACTGAGATAGTACTAGTGTGTGAATGTGATGTGGGGGTACTGATATAGAACAACTCTGTAAATGTGATGTGGGGCACTGATACAGCACTGCTCTGTAAATGTGATGAGGAGTACTGATGTAGTACTACTCTGTGAATATGATGTGGGATACTGATATAATACTATTCTATGTCTGTGATGTGGGGCACTGATACAGTACTACTTTGTGAATGTGATGTGGGGCACTCCTACAGCACTACTCTGTGAATGTGATGTGGGGTACTGATGCAGTATTATGTGAATATGACATGGGATACTGATATAATACTACTCTATGAATATGATGTAGGACACTGATACAGTACTACTTTGTGAATGTGATGTGGGGTACTGATATAGTACTACTCTGTGAATGTGATTTAGGGTACTGCTACAGTACTACTCTGTGAATGTGATTTAGCGTACTGAGATAGCACTAGTGTATGAATATGATGTGAGGGAACTGATATAGAATAACTCTGGTAATGTGATGTGGGGCACTGATACAGTACTGCTCCGTGAATGTGATGTGGGGTACTGATGTAGTACTATGTGAATATGATGTGAGATACTGATATAATACTACTCTGTGAATATGATGTGGGGCACTGATACAGTACTACTTTGTGAATGTGATGTGGGATACAGATACAGTATTACTCTGTGAATATGATGTGATGCAGTAATACAGTACTACTCTGTGAAAGTGATTTAGGGTACTAAGATACTACTAGCGTATGAATGTGATGTGGGGGTACTGATATAGAATAACTCTGTTAATGTGATGTGGGGCACTGATACAGTACTGCTTTGTGAATGTGATGTGGAATACTGATACAGTATTACTATGTGAATGTGATGGTACTGATACAGCAATAATCTCTGAATTTGATGTGGGGTACTGATTTAGTACTACTGTATAAATGTGATGGATACTGTTACAGTACTACTTTGTGAATATGATGTGGGGCAATGATACAGTACTACTTTGTGAAAGTGATTTAGGGTACTGATACAGTACTACTCTGTGAATGTGATTTAGGGTACTGAGATTATACTAGTGTGTGAATGTGATGTGGGTGTACTGATATAGAAAAACTCTGTCAATGTCATGTGGGGCACTGATACATTACTGCTCTGTGAATGTGATGTGCGGAACTGATGTAGTACTACTGTATAAATGTGATGGATACTGATGCAGTACTACTCTGTCAATGTGATGCGGGGCACTGATACAGCACTGCTCTGTGAATGATGTGGGATACTGAAATAATACTACTCTGTGAATATGATGTGGGGCACTGATATGGCACTACTTTGTGAATGTGATGTGGGATACAACTACAGTATTACTCTGTGAAAGTGATGTGGGGTACTGATATAGTACTACTCTGTGAATGTGATTTAGGGTACTGATAGAGTACTACTTTGTGAATGTGATGTAGGGGTACTGACACAGTACTACTCTGTGAATGTGATGTGGGGTACTGATATGGTACTACTTTGTGAATGCGATTTAGGTTACTGATACAGTACTACTCTGTGAATGTGATGTGGGATACAGATACAGTATTACTCTGGGAATTTGATGTGGGGTACTGATATAATACTACTCTGTGAATGTGATATGGGGTACTGATATAGTACTACTCTTTGATTGTGGTTTAGGGTGCTGCGATAGTACTAGTATGTAAATGTGATGTGAGGATACTGATATAGTACTACTCTTTGAATGTGATTTAGGGTACTGATACAGTACTACTCTTTGAATGTGATTTAGGGTACTGATGCAGTACTACTCTGTGAATGTGATTTAGGGTACTGGGATAGTGCTAGTGTGTGACTGTGATGTGGGGGTACTGATATAGAACAACTCTGTCAATGTGATGTGGGGCACTGACACAGCACTGCTCTGTGAATGTGATGTGGGGTACTGATGTAGTACTATTTGAGTATGATGTGGGATACTGATATAATACTACTCTGTGAATATGATGTGAGGCACTGATGCAGTACTATGTTGTGAATGTGGTGTGGGATACAGATACAGTTTTACTCTGTGAATGTGATGTGAGATACTGATATAGTACTACTGTGTGAATATGATGCTGGGCACTGATACAGTACTACTTTGTGAATGTGATGTGGGTTACAGATACAGTATTACTCTGTGAATGTGATGTGGGGTACTGATATGGTACTACTTTGTAAAAGTGATTTAGGGCACTGATACAGTACTATTCTGTGAATGTGATATGGGGGTACTGATACAGTACTACTCTGTGAATGTGATTTAGGGTACTGAGATAGTACTAGTGTGTGAATGTGATGTGGGGGTACTGATATAGAATAACTCTGTCAATGTGATGTGGGGCACTGATACAGCACTGCTCTGTAAATGTGATGAAGGATACTGATGTAGTACTACTCTGTGAATATGATGTGGGATACTGATATACTACTATTCTGTGACTATGATGTGAGGCACTGATACAGTACTACTTTGTGAATGTGATGTGGGGCACTGCTACAGCACTGCTCTGTGAATGTGATGTGGGATACTGATGTAGTACTATGTGAATATGATGTGGGATACTGATATAATACTATTCTGTGAATATGATGTGGGGCACTGATACAGTACTACGTTGTGAATGTGATGTGGGGTACTGATATAGTACTACTCTGTGAATGTGATTTAGGGTACTGATACAGTACTACTCTGTGAATGTGATGTGGGTTACTGATACAGTACTACTCTGTGAATTTGATTTATGGTACTGATACAGTACTACTTTGTGAATGTGATTTAGCATACTGAGATAGCACTAGTGTGTGAATATGATGTGAGGGTATTGATACAGAATAACTCTGTTAATGTGATGTGGGGCACTGATACAGTACTGCTCTGTGAATGTGATGTGGGGTACTGATGTAGTACTATGTGAATATGATGTGGGATACTGGTATAATACTACTCTGTGAATATGATGTGGGGCACTGATATAGTACTACTTTGTGAATGTGATATGGGATACAGATACAGTATTACTCTGTGCATATCATGTGGTGCACTAATACAGTACTACTCTGTGAATGTGACTTAGAGTACTAAGATAGTACTAGTGTGTGAATGTGATGTGGGGGTACTGATATAGAACAACTCTGTCAATGTGATGTGGGGCATCGGTACAGTACTGCTCTGTGAATGTTATGTGGGGTACTGATTTAGTACATGTGAATATGATGTGGGATACTGATATAATACTACTCTGTGAATATGATGTGGGGCATGACACAGTACTACTATGTGAATGTGATGTGGAATACTAATACAGTATTACTATGTGAATGTGATGGTGGTACTGATACAGCAATAGTCTGTGAATTTGATGTGAGGTACTGATTTAGTACTACTGTATAAATGTGATGGATACTGATACAGTACTACTTTGTGAATATGATGTGGGGCAATGATACAGTACTACTTTCTGAAAGTGATTTAGGGTACTCATACAGTACTACTCGGTGAATGTGATTTAGGGTACTGAGATTGTACTAGTGTGTGAATGTGATGTGGAGGTACTGATATAGAAAAACTCTGTCAATGTCATGTGGGGCACTGATACAGCACTGCTCTGTGAATGTGATATGAGGTACTGATGCAGAACTACTCTGTGAATATGATGTGGGACACTGAAATAATACTACTCTGTGAATATGATGTGGGGCACTGATATGGCACTACTTTGTGAATGTGATGTGGGATACTGATATAGTACTACTCTGTGAATGTGATTTAGGGTGCTGATACACTATTACTCTGTGAATCTGATGTGGGGTACTGATATGGTACTAATTTGTGAAAGTGATTTAGCGTACTGATGCAGTACTACTCTGTGAATGTGATTTATGGTACTGATAGAGTACTAGTCTGTGAATGTGATGTGGGTGTACTGATTTAGTACTACTCTGTGAATGTGATTTAGGGTACTGAGATAGTACTAATGTGTGAATGTGATGTGGGGGTACTGATATAGAACAACTCTGTCAATATGATGTGGGGCACTGATGCAGTACTGCTCCGTGAATATGATGTGGGGTACTGATGGAGTACTACTCTGTGAATATGATGTGGGATACTGATATGATACTATTCTGTGAATATGATGTGGGGGACTGATACGGTACTACTTTGTGAATGTGATGTGGGATATAGATACAGCATTACTCTGTGAATATGATGTAAGATACTAATACAATACTGCTATATGAATGTGATGTGGAGTACTGATATGGTGCTACTTTGTGAATGTGATGTGGGGTACTGATGTAGTACAATATGAATGTGATGGGGTACTGATACAGTACTAATCTGTGAATATGATATGGGGCACTGATGCAGTACTACTTTGTGAATGTGTTGTGGGATGCAGATACAGTATTACTCTGTCAATGTGATGTGAGATACTGATATAATACTACTCTGGGAATGTGATGTGGTGGTACTGATACAGTGCTACTCTGTGAATGTGATTTAGGGTACTGAGATAGTACTAGTGTGTGAATGTGATGTGGGGGTACTAATACAGAACAACTCTGTCAATGTGATGTGGGGCACTGACACAGCACTGCTATGTGAACGTGATGTGGGGTACTGATGTAGTACTGTGTGAATATGATGTGAGATACTGATATAATTCTACTCAGTGAATATGATGTAACACACTGATACAGTACTGCTCTGTGAATGTGATGTGGGATACAGATACAGTACTGCTCTGTGAATGTGATGTGGGGTACTGATATAGTACTACTCTGTGAATGTGATTTAGGGTACTGATACAGTATTACTCTGTGAATGTGATTTATGGTTCTGATACAGTACTACTTTGTGAATGTGATGTGGGATACAGATACAGTATTACTCTGTGAATGTAATGTGGGGCACTGATACAGTTCTACTCTGTGAATGTAATGTGGGGCACTGATACAGTTCTACTCTGTGAAAGTGATTTAGGGTACTGAGATAGTACTAGTGTGTGAATGTGATGTGGGGGTAATGTTGTAGAACAACTATGTCAATGTGATGTGGGGCACTGATACAGCACTGTTCTGTGAATGTTGATGTGGGGAACGGATGTAGTACTATTTGAGTATGATGAGGGATACTGATATAATACTACTCTGTGAATATGATTTGATGCACTGATACAGTACTACTTTGTGAATGTGATGTTGGATATAGATACAGTATTACTCTGTGAATGTGATGTGGGGTATTGATATGGTACTACTTTGTGAATGTGATATGGGTACTGATATAGCACTTCTCTGTGAATGTGATTTGGAGTACTGATATAGTATTACTCTGTGAATGTGATTTAGGGTACTGAGATAGTACTAGTGTGTGAATGTGATGTGGGGGTACTGATACAGAACAGCTCTGTCAATATGATGCAGGGCACTGATCTTGCATGTAAATATGATGTGGGGTACTGATATAATACAACTCTATGAATATGATGTGGGGCACTTATACAGTACTCATTTGTGAATGAGATGTGGGATACAGATATAGTCCTACTTTGTGGATGTGATGTGGGGAACTGATGTAGTACTACTGTATAAATGTGATGGATACTGATGCAGTACTACTCTGTCAATGTGATGTGGGGCACTGATGCAGCACTGCTCTGTGAATGTGATATGAGATACTGATGCAGTACTACTCTGTGAATATGATGTGGGATACTGAAATAATACTACTCTGTGAATATGATGTGGGGCACTGATATGGCACTACTTTGTGAATGTGATGTGGGATACTGATATAGTACTACTCTGTGAATGTGATTTAGGGTACTGATACAGTATTACTCTGTGAATATGATGTGGGGTACTGATATGGTACTACTTTGTGAATGTGAATTAGGGTACTGATGCAGTACTACTCTGTGAATGTGATTTATGGTACAGATAGAGTACTACTCTGTGAATGTGATGTGGGGGTACTGATTTAGTACTACTCTGTGAATGTGATTTAGGGTACTGAGATAGTACTAGCGTGTGAATGTGATGTGGGGGTACTGATATAGAACAACTCTGTCAATATGATGTGGGGCACTGATGCAGTACTGCTCTGTGAATGTGATGTGGGGTACTGATGGAGTACTACTCTGTGAATATGATGTGGGATACTGATATGATACTATTCTGTGAATATGATGTGGGGCACTGATACAGTACTACTTTGTGAATGTGATGTGGGATATAGATACAGCATTACTCTGTGAATGTTATGTAAGATACTAATACAATACTGCTATGTGAATGTGATGTGGAGTACTGATATGGTACTACTTTGTGAATGTGATGTGGGTACTGATATAGCACTACTCTGTGAATGTGATGTGGAGTACTGATATAGTACTACTCTGTGAATGTGATGTAGGGTACTGAGATAGTACTAGTGTGTGAATGTGATGTGGGGGTACTGATATAGAACAACTCTGTCAATATGATACAGGGCACTGATCTTGCCTGTAAATATGATATGGGGTAATGATATAATACAACTCAATGAATATGATGTGGGGCACTCATACAGTACTCATTTGTGAATGTGATGTGGGATACATATACAGTACTACTTTGTGGATGTGATGTGGGTTACTGATATAGTACTACTTTGTCAATGTGATGTGGGATACTGATATAATACTACTCTGTAAATATGATGTGGAGCACTGATACAGTACTACTCTGTGAATTTAATGTGGAATACAGATACAGTGTTACTTTGTGAATATGATGTGGGGCACTGATACAGTACTACTTTGTGAATGTGATGTGGGATATTGATGTAATACTACTCTGTTAATATGATGTGGGTCACTGATACAGTACTACTCTGTGAATGTGATGTGGGACACAGATACAGTATTACTCTGTGAATGTGATGTGGGTTACTGATATGGTACTACTTTGTGAATGTGATGTGGGGTACTGATATGGTACTACTCTGTGAATGTGATGTGGGATACAAATGCAGTATTACTCTGTGAATGTGATGCAGGGTACTAATATGGTACTACTTTGTGAATGTGATGTGAGGTACTGATGTAGTACTTTGTGAATGTGATGTGGGATATTGATATAATACTACTCTGTGAATATGATGTGGGGCACTGATACAGCACTGCTCTGTGAATGTGATGTGAGGTACTGATGTAGTACTATGTGAATATGATGTGGGATACTGATATAATACTACTCTGTGAATGTGATTTAGGGTACTGATACAGTACTGCTCTGTGAATGTGATGAGGGATACAGATACAGTATTACTCTGTGAATGTGATGTGGAATACTGATACAGTATTACTATGTGAATGTGATATAGACACTGACACATTACTTCACTGGGAATTTGATGGGGTACTGATACATTATTCCTTTTGGAATGTGATGGTTTCTTATAAAATACTACTTTGTGAATGTGATGTAGGTATTGACACAATACTCTTCTGTGAATGTGATGGTGGTACTGATATAGTACTACTCTGTGAATGCGATATGGAATACTGATACAGTGCTGCTTTGTGAATGTCATGTGGGTACTGATACAGTGCTTCTCTTTGAAGGTGATGTGGGGTGCTGATACAGCATCATTCAGTGAATGTGATTTATGGTATTGATATAGTACTACTATGTGAATGCGATGTGAGGTACTGATACAGTAATATTCTGTGAATGTGATTGGGGTAATGATATTGCACTACTCTCTGAATGTGATGGGGTTTACTGATACAGCACAACTCTGTGAATGTAATGTGGGTAATGATGCATTATTTCTCTGTTAATGTGATGTGTGGTATTGATACAGTACTATTCTGTGAATGTGGTGGGGGCTACTGGTACAGCACAACTCTGTGAATGTGATGTGGGGTACTGATACAGTACTACAATGTGATAGTGATGTGAGGTGCATATACAGCAATATTCCGTGAATGTGATTTATGATATTGATATAGTAATATTATGTGAATGTGATGCGGGGTACTGATATAGTTTCTGTGAATGTGGTAGGGGTTACTGTTACAGCACAACTCTGTGAATGTAATGTGAGGTACTGGTACAGCACAACTCTATGGGTGTGATGTATGGTATTGAAACAGTACTATTCTGTCAGTGTGATGGGGCTATTGATACAGCATAACTCTGTAAATGTGATGTGGGGTACTGATACAGTAATACTCTGTGATGGTGATGTGGGGTGCTGATACAGAACTATTCCATGAATGTGATTTATGGTATTGATATAGTACTACTATGTGAATGTGAAGTGGGGTACTGATACAATACTATTCTATGACTGTGAGGAAGGCTACTGATACAGCACAACTCTGTGAGTGTGATGGGGCTACTGACACAACACAACTCTGTGAATGTGATGGGGGCTACTTATACAGCGTAACTCTGTGAATGTGATGGGGCTACTGATACAGCACAACTCTGTGAATGTGATGGGGCTACTGATACAGCACAACACTGTGAAAGTGATGGGGCTACTGATACAACACAATTCTGTGAATGTGATGGGGCTATTGGTACAGCAGAACTCTATGAATGTGATGTGAGCTACTGATGCAGCACAACTCTGAATGTGATGTTTATAGTTTATACAGGGTGTATACCAGTTGGTATGTCTTTAAATAACTTTTTGGCGGTTTTCTGTAGGCAGTCATTCTATTATTCAATTTAGATGGGTATAAATTGACATGAATTTGGATAATGCATTGTTCTGAGGAAGACTGTGCTTTACAGTTGAAAGCGCTTAACCTGTACCTGTACTTTTTTTACTTTTTTTACTGTTTGGACTCATTAAATTTATCTTTTGTATCCTGGTGTACGAGCAGTGTGGTCTATTGCACATCCATCCAGATTGTGTTATCTACCTGAATGTGATGGGGCTACTGATACAGCACAACACTGTGAATATGATGAGACTACTAGTACAGCACAACTCTGTGAATGTAATGGGACTACAGATACAGCACAACTCTCTGAGTGTGATGGGGCTACTGATACAGCACAACTCTGTGAAGGTGATGGGGCTAGTGATACAACACAACTCTGTGAGTGTGATGGGGCTGCTATACAACACAACTCTGTGAATGTGATGGTGCTACTGATACATCATAACTATGTGAATGTAATGTGGGGTACTGGTACAGCACAACTCTCTGGATGTGAGATGTGGTATTGAAACAGTACTATTCTGAGATGGCGATGTGAGGTGCTGATACAGAACTATTCAGCGAATGTGATTTATGGTATTGATATAGTACTACTATGTGAATGTGATGTGGGGTACCGATACAATACTTTTCTATGACTGCGATGGAGGCTACTGATACAGCACAACTCTGTGAATGTGATGGGGGCTACTGATACAGCACAACTCTGTGAATGTGATGAAGGCTACAGATACAGCAAACTCTGTGAATGTGATGGGGCTACTGATACAGCACAAGGCTGTAAATGTGATGGGGGCAACTGATACAGCACAACTTTGTGAATGTGATGGAGGCTACTGATACAGTGCAACTCTGTGAATGTGATAGAGGCTTCTGACACAGCACAACTCTGTGAATGTGTTGGGGGCTACTGATACAGCACAACTTTGTGAATGTGATGGAGGCTACTGATACAGCACAACTCTGTGAATGTGATGGGGGCTACTGATACAGCACAACTCTGTGAATGTGATGAAGGCTACAGATACAGCAAACTCTGTGAATGTGATGGGGCTACTGATACAGCACAACTCTGAATGTGATTTGGCTACTGATACAGCACAACTCTCTGAATGTGATGGGGGCTACTTATACAGCATAACTCTGTGAATGTGATGGGGGCTACTGATACAGCACAGCTCTGTGAATGTGATGGGGCTACTGATACAACACAACTCTGTGAATTTGACGGGGGCTACTGATACAGCACAATTCTGTGAATGTGTTGGGGCTACTGGTACAGCACAACTCTATGAATGTGATGGGGGCTACTGATATAGCACAACTTTGTGAATGTAATGTGGGCTACTGATACAGCACAACTCAGTGAATGTAATGTAGACTACTGATACAGCACAACTCAGTGAATGTAATGTGGGCTACTGATACAGCACAACTCTGTGAATGGGATAAGGGCTATTGATACAGCACAACTCTGTGAATGTGATGGGGATACTGATACAGCACAACTCTGTGAATGTGATGGGGGCTACTGATACAGCACAACTCTGTGAATGTGATGGGGCTACTGATACAGCACAACTCTGTGAAAGTGATGTAGGCTACTGATACAGCACAACTCTGTGAATGTGATAGGGCTACTCATACAGTACAACTCTGTGAATGTGATAGGGGCTACTGATACAGCACAACTCTGTAAATGTGATGGGGCTACTGATACAACACAACTCTGTGAAAGTGATGGAGGCTACTGATACAGCACAACTCTGTGAATGTGATAGGGCTACTCATACAGTACAACTCTGTGAATGTGATAGGGGCTACTGATACAGCACAACTCTGTAAATATGACGGGCTACTGATACAGCACAATTCCGTGAATGGGATGGGGCTACTGATACAGCACAACTCTGTGAATGTGATGGGGGCTACTGGTACAGCACAACTCTGTGAATGTGATGGGGCTACTAGTACAGCACAACTCTCTGAATGTGATGGGGCTACTGATACAGCACAAGTCAGTGAATGTAATGTGGGCTATTGATACAGCACAACTCTGTGAATGTGATGGGGCTACTGATACAGCACAACTCTATGAATGTGATGGGGGCTACTGATAGAGCACAACTCTGTGAATGTGATGGGACTACTGATACAGCACAACTCTGTGAATGTGATGGAGGCTACTGATACAGCACAACTCTGTAATTGTGATGGGGTCTACTGATGCAACACAACTCTGTGAATGTGATTGGGCTACTGATACAGCACAACTCTGTGAATGTGATGGAGACTACTGATACAGCACAACTCTGTGAATGTGATAGAGGCTACTGATACAGCACAACTTTGTGAATGTGATAGAGGCTACTGATACAGCACAACTTTGTGAATGTGGTGGGGCTACTGATACAGCACAAAATCTGTGAATGTGATGGGGGCTACTGATAAAGCACAACTCTGTGAATGTGATGGGGGCTACTGATATAGCACAACTCAGTGAATGTGATGGGGGCTACTGATACAGCACAACTCTGTGAATGTGATGGATGCTACTGATACAGCACAACTATGTGAATGTGATGGGGGCTACTGATACAGCACAACTCTGAATGAGATGGGGCTGCTGATACAGCACAACTCTGTAAATTTGATGGGGGCTACTGATACAGCACAACACTATGAATGTGATGTGACTACTGATACAGCACAACTCTGTGAATGTGATGGGACTACAGATACAGCACAACACTGTGAATGTGATGGGACTACTGATACAGCGTAACTCTGTGAATGTGGTAGAGGCTACTGATACAGCACAACTCTGTGAGCGTGATGGAGCTACTGATACAGCACAACTCTGTGAATGTGATGGGGCTACTGATACAACACAACTCTGTGAATGTGATGGGGCTACTGATACATCACAACTCTGTGAATGTAATGGTGGCTACTGGTACATCACAACTCTGTGAATGTGATGGAGGCTACTGATACAGCACAACTCTGTGAATGTGATGGAGCTACTGATACATCACAACTCTGTGAATGTAATGTGGGGTACTGGTACAGCACAACTCTGTGGATGTGATGTGCGGTATTGAAAAAGTACTATTCTGTGAATGTGATGGGGCTATTGATACAGCATAACTCTGTGAATATGATGTGGGGTACTGATACAGTACTACTCTGTGATGGTGATGTAAGGTGCTGATACAGAACTATTCAGTGAATGTGATTTATGGTATTGATATAGTACTACTATGTGAATGTGATGTGGGGTACCAATACAATGCTTTTCTATGACTGTGATGGGGGCTACTGATACAGTGTGACTCTGTGAGTGTGGTAGGGGCTACTGATACAGCACAAGTCTGTGAATGTGATGGAGCTAGTGATACGCCACAACTCTGTGAATGTGATGGAGGCTACTGATACAGCACAACTCTGTGAATGTGATGGGGGCTACTGATACAGCAAACTCTGTGAATGTGATGGGGGCTACTGATACAGCACAAGGCTGTAAATGTGATGGGGGCTACTGATACAGCACAACTTTGTGAATGTGATGAAGGCTACTGATACATCACAACTCTGTGAATGTGATAAAGGCTAATGACACAGCACAACTCTGTGAATGTGTTGGGGGCTACGGATACAGCACAAAAGGGATTTGCCCTTTTCCCAACTCTGTGAATATGATGGATGTTACTGATACAGCAAACTCTGTGAATGTGATGGGGCTACTGATACAGCTCAACTCTGTGATTGTGATGGAGGCTACTGATACAGCACAACTCTGTGAATGTGATGGGGGCTACTGATACAGCACAACTCTGTGAATGTGATGGAGGCTACTGATACAGCAAACTCTGTGAATGTGATGGAGGCTACTGATACAGCACAACTCTGTGAATGTGATAGAGGCTAATGACACAGCACAACTCTGTGAATGTGTTGGGGGCTACTGATACAGCACAAAAGGGATTTGCCCTTTTCCCAGCTCTGTGAATGTGATGGATGCTACTGATACAGCAAACTCTGTGAATGTGATGGGGCTACTGATACAGCACAACTCTGTGAATGTGATGGATGCTACTGATACAGCACAACTCTGTGAATGTGATGGGGCTACTGATACAGCACAACTATGTGAATGTGATTTATGGTATTGATATAGTACTGTTAGTGTGATGTGTGGTATCGATACAGTACTACTCTGTGAGTGTGATGTGGGCTGCCAGTACAACACTATTCAGTGATTGAGATTTATTAATTTGATATAGTATTACTTTGTGAATGTGATCTGGGAAACTAGTCTTTGAAAGTTATGTGATATAATCTAACGGGTCCTTCTCTGTGACTGTAATGTAGGTGTACTGCTGGTATTGCTCTACTTCTGAATGTGACATGGAGGAATTTTGAAGGTTGTGCTTTCCGGGAATAATGTATGTGTTGGTGCTATTATTATAGTCCCCAAATATGATACCGGGTAAAGATGTCAGTGTTTTGTGAAGCAATCTAAGAATGCTATGCAGGGGAATTTGATAATTCTGTTATTTCTGTTATGGTGTTGATTTCTGTTTTTTTGTGTGAATGTCCTGTTAATCTGTTGCTTTCTGAACATTACACAGCATACTGTGAAGTTACTGCTCTATGAATAATACACCGGGGTACTGCAATCAGTTCTGGCTGTAAATACAATATGTTTCACCTATTAAACAAGCATAGGATCAGGGTTTATATAAGATCTTCGAAAGCTTAGGTTGTCAAATGCCAAAACGTCGACACTTAAACATCAAAATCTAATAAAAGTGATAGGCCAATTACCCAAATTTGTTTCTCTGGGAGAATATTTGCTTGACCATCATCGAGGATTTGCCCTTTTCCCAATATAGGGCATCTTGGAGTTGGTATATTTAGTTAAGGGGGTGTGGGGGCACAGTCCCCCACATCGGGGGGGGGGTGTGGGGGAGAAGCCTCCCACTTGATTAGGGTTTTAGAGTTTGTTTTTTTTTTTTGTTGGCCATGCAAATTTTTTCCCCTGGGAAAAAATTGCGTAATTGGCCTGTTGCGTTTATTAGATTTCAACATTTAGGTGTCGGTGTTTCAGCATTCGACAATCTAATCTTTCAAAGATCGAATATAAACCCTATCATCACACCATATAAAACGTTTTATACCTCTAGTTAGCAAACACAGCTTGTTGAGTTGGACTTAGTGCATTCTGGTTGGTTCTACTGTCTGAGCATGATATGGTTACTTTGATAGTTTCTGCTCTGTGAAATTGAGGTAGGAGTCTTGCAATGATCCTGCTCTGAGAATGGGATGTGGGCACTTTGATGCTGCTGTTTTGCAAATATGATGTAAGTTCATTGTAAAGCTGCCTAAATGTGATATTGATGCTGCTGTTTTGCAAATATGATGTAAGTTCATTGTAAAGCTGCCTAAATGTGATATGGTGTACTCTGATGTTCCTGCTCTACAAATAATTGCTGCTGTTCTGTACATATGATGTTGGTCCTGTGATTGTACTGTTCAGTGAATGTGAGTACAGTGAAAGTAATGTAGGGAAAGTGTGATGTTAGTACTGTTCTATGAATGTGATAGTGCTACTGTTAAGGTCCTGGTCTGTCCATGTGATGTGAGTACTGTGATGGTACTGCTCTATGAATGTGATGTGAGTATTGTGATGGTACCCTTCTGTGATACTGTGATTGTACTGTTCTATGAATGTGATGTTGGTACTGTGATGGTAATATTCTGTGAACATTATGTTGGTACTGTGATGACACTGTTATGTGCATCTAAGTACTGTGAATATATTGTTCTGTGAATGTGATGTTCATACTGTGTTGGCACAGTTCTCTGAATGTAAGTTGTATAATGGTACTAATATATAAATGTCATGCTGGTACTGTGAGGGTACTGTTTTATGAATGTGAGTATGGTAATGATACAGTACTGAAAATGTGATAGTGATAATTTGATGAAATTATTCTGTGAATGTGAGTACTGTGATGGTACTAATGAATGAATGTAATGCTGGTACTGTTAAACTGTTTTTTGTGACTGTATTGATCATACATGGGTGGCACAGTGGTGCAGCAGTTAATGCTGTTGCCTCACAGCAAGAGGTTCTCTGGTTCAATTCTTGGCCAGGGTGCCATCTGTGTGTAGTTTGCATGTTCTCTCTGCATTTGCTTGGGTTTCCTCTGGGTACTCTGGTTTCCTTCCACATTCTAAAGACATGCATTTAGAGCATTTCTCCCTGGGTCTCTGCAGAAAATAGGCCCTGTCCAAGTCCGACTTTCCCAGTCAACAAATGTTAAAATAAAAATAAAAAAACAAGTACTGTGATGGTACTGTTCTGCGTATGTGATATTGGTTCTGTGATGGTACCTTATTTGAATATAATTTGGTACTGTGATGGTACTGTTCTGTGAATGTGAGTACTGTGATGATACTGCTCTATGAGTGTGATGTGAGTATTGTGATGGTGCTATTCTGTGAATGTGAGCACTGTGATGGTAATGTATAGAGAATATGATGTTGGTACTGTTCTGTGATTGTGCTAGTGTTGCTGTTATGGTACTGGTCTGTGCATCTGATATGAGTACTGTGATGGTACTGTTCTATGAATGTGATGCTGGTACTGTGAATGTAATGTTCTGTGAATGTGATGGTGCTGTCATGGTATTGTTCTGTGAATCTGAGTATTGTGATGGTATTGTTTTGTGAATGTGAGTACTGTGAAGGTAATGATCTGTGAATGTGATGTTACTGTAATGGAGCTGTTCTCTGAATGTAAGTTGTGTGATGGTACTAATATTTAAATATCATGTTGGTACTGTTTTGTGAATGCGATGTTGACACTTTGATGATATTGTTCTGTGAATGTGAGTACTGTGATGGTACTAATCAACGAATGTGATGCTGGTGCTGTGAAAGTGCTTTATTGTTAATGTAGTTTATTCTGTGAATGTTATATTGGTACTGTGATCGTACTATTCTGTGAATGTTATATTGGTACTGTGATAGTACTGTTCTGTGAAAACGATATTGGCATTATAATGGTACTATTCTGTGAAATTGAGTTTGGTAGCCTAATGGCACTGTCTTGTGAATGTGATGTTGGTGCTGTGATAGTATTATTCTGGGAATGTGAGTATGATGATTGTAATGTATAGAGAATGTTATGTTGGCACAGTTCTGTGAATCTGATAGTGCTACTGTTATGCTTCTGGTCTGTGCAAATGACGTGAGTACTGTGATGCTGCTGCTCTATGAATGTTGTGTGAGTATTGTGATGGTACTCTTCTGTGAATTTGTTGTTGGTGCTGTGATGCACTGTTCTCTGAATGTAGGTTGTATGATGATACTAATATATAAATGTCATGTTGGTACTGTGATTGTACTGTTTTGTGAATGTAAGTACTGTGATGGTACTGTGCTGTGAATGTGATGTTGATACTTTGATGATATTGTTTTGTGAATGTGAGTACTGTGATGGTACTAATCAATGAATGTGATGCTGGTACAGTGAAGGTGCTTTTTGTGAATGTAATGTTTGTACCGTGATGACACTGGTTTGTGCATGTGATATGAGTAATGTGATGGTACTGTCCTGTGAATGTGATGTTGATACTTTGATGATATTGTTTTGTGAATGTGAGTACTGTGATGGTATTGTCCTGTGAATGTGAGGTTGATACTTTGATGATATTGTTTTGTGAATGTGAGTACTGTGATGGTACTGTCCTGTGAATGTGAGGTTGATACTTTGATGATATTGTTTTGTGAATGTGAGTACTGTGATGGTACTGTCCTGTGAATGTGAGGTTGATACTTTGATGATATTGCTTTGTGAATGTGAGTACTGTGATGGTACTAATCAATGAATGTGATGCTGGTACAGTGAAGGTGCTTTTATGTGAATGTAATGTTTGTACTGTGATGACACTGGTCTGTGCATGTGATATGAGTAATGTGATGGTACTGTCCTGTGAATGTGATGTTGGTGCTGTGATAGTATTATTCTGGGAATGTGAGTATGATGATTGTAATGTATAGAGAATGTTATGTTAGCACAGTTCTGTGAATCTGATAGCGTTACTGTTATGCTTCTGGTCTGTGCAAATGACGTGAGTACTGTGATGCTACTGCTCTATGAATGTTGTGTGAGTATTGTGATGGTACTCTTCTGTGAATTTGTTGTTGGTGCTGTGATGCACTGTTCTCAGAATGTAGGTTGTATGATGGTACTAATATATAAATGTCATGTTGGTACTGTGATTGTACTGTTTTGTGAATGTAAGTACTGTGATGGTACTGCCCTGTGAATGTGATGTTGATACTTTGATGATATTGTTTTGTGAATTTGAGTACTGTGATGGTACTGTCCTGTGAATGTGAGGTTGATACTTTGATGATATTGTTTTGTGAATGTGAGTACTGTGATGGTACTAATCAATGAATGTGATGCTGGTACAGTGAAGGTGCTTTTATGTGAATGTAATGTTTGTACTGTGATGACACTGGTCTGTGCATGTGATATGAGTAATGTGATGGTACTGTCCTGTGAATGTGATGTTGATACTTTGATGATATTGTTTTGTGAATTTGAGTACTGTGATGGTACTGTCCTGTGAATGTGATGTTGATACTTTGATGATATTGTTTTGTGAATTTGAGTACTGTGATGGTACTGTCCTGTGAATGTGATGTTGATACTTTGATGATATTGTTTTGTGAATGTGAGTACTGTGATGGTACTGTCCTGTGAATGTGAGGTTGATACTTTGATGATATTGTTTTGTGAATGTGAGTACTGTGATGGTACTGTCCTGTGAATGTGAGGTTGATACTTTGATGATATTGTTTTGTGAATGTGAGTACTGTGATGGTACTAATCAATGAATGTGATGCTGGTACAGTGAAGGTGCTTTTATGTGAATGTAATGTTTGTACTGTGATGACACTGGTCTGTGCATGTGATATGAGTAATGTGATGGTACTGTTCTGTGAATGTGATGTTGATACTTTGATGATATTGTTTTGTGAATGTGAGTACTGTGATGGTACTAATGAATGAATGTAATGCTGGTACTGTTAAACTGTTTTTTGTGACTGTATTGATCATACATGGGTGGCACAGTGGTGCAGCAGTTAATGCTGTTGCCTCACAGCAAGGGGTTCTCTGGTTCAATTCTTGGCCAGGGTGCCATCTGTGTGTAGTTTGCATGTTCTCTCTGCATTTGCTTGGGTTTCCTCTGGGTACTCTGGTTTCCTTCCACATTCTAAAGACATGCATTTAGAGCATTTCTCCCTGGGTCTCTGCAGAAAATAGGCCCTGTCCAAGTCCGACTTTCCCAGTCAACAAATGTTAAAATAAAAATAAAAAAACAAATACTGTGATGGTACTGTTCTGCATATGTGATATTGGTTCTGTGATGGTACCTTATTTGAATATAATTTGGTACTGTGATGGTACTGTTCTGTGAATGTGAGTACTGTGATGATACTGCTCTATGAGTGTGATGTGAGTATTGTGATGGTACTATTCTGTGAATGTGAGCACTGTGATGGTAATGTATAGAGAATATGATGTTGGTACTGTTCTGTGATTGTGCTAGTGTTGCTGTTATGGTACTGGTCTGTGCATCTGATATGAGTACTGTGATGGTACTGCTCTATGAATGTGATGCTGGTACTGTGAATGTAATGTTCTGTGAATGTGATGGTGCTGTCATGGTATTGTTCTGTGACTCTGAGTATTGTGATGGTATTGTTTTGTGAATGTGAGTACTGTGAAGGTAATGATCTGTGAATGTGATGTTACTGTAATGGAGCTGTTCTCTGAATGTAAGTTGTGTGATGGTACTAATATTTAAATATCATGTTGGTACTGTTTTGTGAATGCGATGTTGACACTTTGATGATATTGTTCTGTGAATGTGAGTACTGTGATGGTACTAATCAACGAATGTGATGCTGGTGCTGTGAAAGTGTTTTATTGTTAATGTAGTTTATTCTGTGAATGTTATATTGGTACTGTGATCGTACTATTCTGTGAATGTTATATTGGTACTGTGATAGTACTGTTCTGTGAAAGCGATATTGGCATTATAATGGTACTATTCTGTGAAATTGAGTTTGGTAGTCTAATGGCACTGTCTTGTGAATGTGATGTTGGTGCTGTGATAGTATTATTCTGGGAATGTGAGTATGATGATTGTAATGTATAGAGAATGTTATGTTGGCACAGTTCTGTGAATCTGATAGTGCTACTGTTATGCTTCTGGTCTGTGCAAATGACGTGAGTACTGTGATGCTACTGCTCTATGAATGTTGTGTGAGTATTGTGATGGTACTCTTCTGTGAATTTGTTGTTGGTGCTGTGATGCACTGTTCTCTGAATGTAGGTTGTATGATGGTACTAATATATAAATGTCATGTTGGTACTGTGATTGTACTGTTTTGTGAATGTAAGTACTGTGATGGTACTGTGCTGTGAATGTGATGTTGATACTTTGATGATTTTGTTTTGTGAATGTGAGTACTGTGATGGTACTAATCAATGAATGTGATGCTGGTTCAGTGAAGGTGCTTTTTGTGAATGTAATGTTTGTACCGTGATGACACTGGTTTGTGCATGTGATATGAGTAATGTGATGGTACTGTCCTGTGAATGTGATGTTGATACTTTGATGATATTGTTTTGTGAATGTGAGTACTGTGATGGTACTGTCCTGTGAATGTGAGGTTGATACTTTGATGATATTGTTTTGTGAATGTGAGTACTGTGATGGTACTGTCCTGTGAATGTGAGGTTGATACTTTGATGATATTGTTTTGTGAATGTGAGTACTGTGATGGTACTGTCCTGTGAATGTGAGGTTGATACTTTGATGATATTGTTTTGTGAATGTGAGTACTGTGATAGTACTAATCAATGAATGTGATGCTGGTACAATGAAGGTGCTTTTATGTGAATGTAATGTTTGTACTGTGATGACACTGGTCTGTGCATGTGATATGAGTAATGTGATGGTACTGTCCTGTGAATGTGATGTTGGTGCTGTGATAGTATTATTCTGGGAGTGTGAGTATGATGATTGTAATGTATAGAGAATGTTATGTTAGCACAGTTCTGTGAATCTGATAGTGCTACTGTTATGCTTCTGGTCTGTGCAAATGACGTGAGTACTGTGATGCTACTGCTCTATGAATGTTGTGTGAGTATTGTGATGGTACTCTTCTGTGAATTTGTTGTTGGTGCTGTGATGCACTGTTCTCTGAATGTAGGTTGTATGATGGTACTAATATATAAATGTCATGTTGGTACTGTGATTGTACTGTTTTGTGAATGTAAGTACTGTGATGGTACTGCCCTGTGAATGTGATGTTGATACTTTGATGATATTGTTTTGTGAATTTGAGTACTGTGATGGTACTGTCCTGTGAATGTGAGGTTGATACTTTGATGATATTGTTTTGTGAATGTGAGTACTGTGATGGTACTAATCAATGAATGTGATGCTGGTACAGTGAAGGTGCTTTTATGTGAATGTAATGTTTGTACTGTGATGACACTGGTATGTGCATGTGATATGAGTAATGTGATGGTACTGTCCTGTGAATGTGATGTTGATACTTTGATGATATTGTTTTGTGAATTTGAGTACTGTGATGGTACTGTCCTGTGAATGTGATGTTGATACTTTGATGATATTGTTTTGTGAATTTGAGTACTGTGATGGTACTGTCCTGTGAATGTGATGTTGATACTTTGATGATATTGTTTTGTGAATGTGAGTACTGTGATGGTACTGTCCTGTGAATGTGAGGTTGATACTTTGATGATATTGTTTTGTGAATGTGAGTACTGTGATGGTACTGTCCTGTGAATGTGAGGTTGATACTTTGATGATATTGTTTTGTGAATGTGAGTACTGTGATGGTACTAATCAATGAATGTGATGCTGGTACAGTGAAGGTGCTTTTATGTGAATGTAATGTTTGTACTGTGATGACACTGGTCTGTGCATGTGATATGAGTAATGTGATGGTACTGTCCTGTGAATGTGATGTTGATACTTTGATGATATTGTTTTGTGAATTTGAGTACTGTGATGGTACTGTCCTGTGAATGTGAGGTTGATACTTTGATGATATTGTTTTGTGAATGTGAGTACTGTGATGGTACTGTCCTGTGAATGTGAGGTTGATACTTTGATGATATTGTTTTGTGAATGTGAGTACTGTGATGGTACTGTCCTGTGAATGTGATGCTGGTACAGTGAAGGTGCTTTTTTGTGAATGTAATGTTTGTACTGTGATGACAATGGCCTGTGCATGTGATATGAGTAATGTGATGGTACTGTCCTGTGAATGTGATGTTGATACTTTGATTATACCGTTTTGTGAATGTGAGTACTGTGATGGTACTGTCCTGTGAATGTGATGTTGATACTTTGATGATATTGTTTTGTGAATGTGAGTACTGTGATGTTACTAATCAATGAATGTGATGCTGGTAAAGTGAAGGTGCTTTTTGTGAATGTAATGTTTGTATTATGATGACACTGGTCTGTGCATGTGATATGAGTAATGCGATGGTACTGTCCTGTGAATGTGATGTTGATACTTTGATGATTTTGTTTTGTGAATGTGAGTACTGTGATGGTACTGTCCTGTGAATGTGATGTTGATACTTTGATGATTTTGTTTTGTGAATGTGAGTACTGTGATGGTACTAATCAATGAATGTGATGCTGGTACAGTGAAGGTGCTTTTATGTGAATGTAATGTTTGTACTGTGATGACACTGGTCTGTGCATGTGATATGAGTAATGTGATGGTACTGTCCTGTGAATGTGATGTTGATACTTTGATGATATTGTTTTGTGAATTTGAGTACTGTGATGGTACTGTCCTGTGAATGTGAGGTTGATACTTTGATGATATTGTTTTGTGAATGTGAGTACTGTGATGGTACTGTCCTGTGAATGTGAGGTTGATACTTTGATGATATTGTTTTGTGAATGTGAGTACTGTGATGGTACTGTCCTGTGAATGTGATGCTGGTACAGTGAAGGTGCTTTTTTGTGAATGTAATGTTTGTACTGTGATGACAATGGCCTGTGCATGTGATATGAGTAATGTGATGGTACTGTCCTGTGAATGTGATGTTGATACTTTGATTATACCGTTTTGTGAATGTGAGTACTGTGATGGTACTGTCCTGTGAATGTGATGTTGATACTTTGATGATATTGTTTTGTGAATGTGAGTACTGTGATGTTACTAATCAATGAATGTGATGCTGGTAAAGTGAAGGTGCTTTTGTGAATGTAATGTTTGTATTATGATGACACTGGTCTGTGCATGTGATATGAGTAATGCGATGGTACTGTCCTGTGAATGTGATGTTGATACTTTGATGATTTTGTTTTGTGAATGTGAGTACTGTGATGGTACTGTCCTGTGAATGTGATGTTGATACTTTGATGATTTTGTTTTGTGAATGTGAGTACTGTGATGGTACTAATCAATGAATGTGATGCTGGTACAGTGAAGGTGCTTTTATGTGAATGTAATGCTTGTATTGTGATGACACTGGTCTGTGCATGTTGTATGCGTAATGTGATGGCACTGTCCTGTGAATGCGATGTTGATACTTTGATGATATTGTTCTGTGAATGTGAGTACTGTGATGGTACTAATCAATGAATGTGATGCTGGTACAGTGAAGGTGCTTTTTTGTGAATGTAATGTATATACTGTGATTACAATAGTCTGTGCATGTGATATGAGTAATGTGATGGTACTGTCCTGTGAATGTGAGGTTGATACTTTGATGATATTGTTTTGTGAATGTGAGTACTGTGATGGTACTGTCCGGTGAATGGGATGTTCATACTCTGATGATACTGTTCTGAATATGTAATATTTGTTATGTGATTGAACTTTTTTGAATATAATTTGGCACTGTGATGGTACTGTTCTGTGAATGTGAGTACTGTTATGGTAATGTACAGAGAATGTGATCCTGTACTGTTCTGTGAATGCGATAGTGCTACTGTGATGGTACCAGTCTGTGAATGTTATATTGTTACTGTGATGGTACTGTTCAGTGAATGCTATATTGTTATTGTGATGGCACTGTTCTGTGAATGCTATATTGTTATTGTGATGGTACTCTTCATTGAATGTGATGTTGGTACTGTGATCGCACTGTTCAGTGAATGTGTTGTTGGTACTATGATGGTTCTGTCAGTGAGTATGATGGTACTGTGGAGGTTCTTTTCAGTGAATGTGCTCTTGCTACTGTGATGGTACTGTTCAGTGAATGTTATAGTGGTACTGTGATGGTAATGTTCCATGAATGTTATGTTGATACTGTGATAGTACTGTTCTGTGAATGTTATATCGGTACTGTGATGGTACTGTTCAGTGAATGTCATATTGGTACTGTGATAGTACTGTTCAGTGCATGTTCTGGTGATACTGTGATGGTACTGCTCTATGGGTGGGATGTTATTGGCACTGTGATGGTAATGTTTTGTGAATCTGTGTACTGTGATAGTACTTTTCTGTGAATATGATGGCACTGTGATGGTTCTGTTCTGTGAATGTGATGTTGGCACTGTGATGGTGAATGAGAATGTGAATCACATTAACTTCAATAGTATTCTAGCCATTTCTTGCTATGGTGATGAATTATTCATTTTCAAGTAATTTTCAAGTAAGTGTATATATATATATATATATATATATATATATATATATATATATATATATATAGGTGTGTGTGTGTGTGTGTGTGTGTGAGTGCATGTCTGTGTGTGTGTGTGTGTGTGTGTGTGTGTGTGTGTGTGTGTGTGTGTGTGTGTGTGTGTGTGTGTGTGTGTGTGTGTGTGTGTGTGTGTGTGTGTGTGTGTGTGTGTGTGTGTGTGTGTGTGTTCGTATGCATTTATTCTTAAAAAAATGTTCCACAAAAGGAATATGCAGAAATTTAATTCGACTGGACATAATTACCCTGTTAACTGTTAATGACAAACATCAGATACCTGATTTCATAAAACTGTCATGAACTTTATAATATGTTTAGCAGTAATTAACTGTTCAGTGCTTTTTTAACTGTTTAAAATGGTTGCAAGGAAGAAAAGATGTTGAAAAGTTGTTAAAAACTGTGCTTATCAGAGATTATCCTGTGAGAAGATTCATTATTGGTAACAAACTGCTAATGCAGGCAAATTTTCAAAAATATCAATAAAAATATAAAATAAATAAATAAATAAATAAAAATATCAGCAGTCTAGCCTGTTTAGATGCTAATAAGCCATAAACGTTTTCTACTTGATTTAAAACATTGCTGTAATGTTTAAGGGAAAAGAGCATTTTGAACTACCACACTGCATTTCTAATCAGCAGCAACATTGTAAATTAACCAGTTTAACTATATTATACTTTAACAAACCTTTGCATGGAGATGCTCCTGTCATCAGACCTGTTTATTGGACAAAAATAAAAAGATACATATTAACCAAAGTACAATGTCACCATCATGCACAGCCTATGCTACAGTAACAATGTGTTGGTCCATTCTGTGATATCAAATCATTGTAACCTGTACTCTGACATTTCATTGCAGCACTTTCATGTTGTCTTTATTCCACACCATATTGTGCATTATTTATTTATTTTTTTAAATACTCCAGCAAAATAAGACAGATTTTAAGATGTATGCTATGTAATATATTAGAAGGATAAGCCTTACAGCTTTATCACATCTATTTGATGTTCAGAACTTGTCACTGAAATTTCTGATGAAACTCTTTTGAAAATATCAAGACTGTACTGTTATGCTGTTTGTAAAACATAAACAGCAAAGAGGGGGATCCTCATTAAGGTTACACACTAAACCAGATCTATTCTGCAGCACTCATTCTGAGACCATGTCTCTTAAAGCAAGTTACCTGATTAGGCCAGTTCTGAATTATCACCAAGACCCCTTGGACAGAGTTACACTGGACTCACAACAGATAATGGTGTTATGACATAAAAGAGGTGATGTAATAGAATTGAGCAGTCTCTGCAAACTAAGAGTGAAATTTAGAAATCAGAATGTTGCATGGCAAATGGTACGCTATATGCCAACAGAATGATAAGTAAATAATGATTAATATATGTGTGTGCAACAGTGGGGGCAATTAGGCATAAATGTTACTCAGAGACACTGATATGGTAAGTAAATAATGATTAATATATGTGTGTGCAACAGTGGGGGCAATTAGGCAGAGTTGCTACTCAGAGACACTGATTACCACCTCAGATATGCACAGAGAGGGACTAATGTGCAGACTTCCTAACATGGAGGCAGTTCCTATTATAATATATAACATAAAGGAGTGGATAACAGTCCAGTGGTCATTAGGAGCATATCAGTAATGATAACAATTAAAGTGTCCCCACGCACACTGTACTGCCCAGATGTAAATGAGGGCACCAAATAGTTATTTATTTGTCTTTGTTCACTAGGATAATCCAACTGGGCAGAGCTCATTTTTAGGGGAGGCCTAGGGGGAAAAGCTCCATTTAACACACACTAATGAAATGTAACTCTCTCTCTGCTATTGATACAGTTCATTGATACAATGTTTCTTTACATGAGTTAGAACAAATTAGAGAATGGGCTTACTGTACATCAGCACCCTGACTGGAGAACGAGCGTTCTCCAGCAGGGTATTAATGTACAAGTAATGCCCACTGAAAAATGAGTCTGCTGCTTCATTGCAGCATATCAAGATGCCTTGGAGCTCAGACTGCTAAAAAACTCATGGCCAACATTACTTTTACATTCACTAAG
The DNA here is from genome assembly GCF_019279795.1 of Protopterus annectens. Lineage (NCBI taxonomy): Eukaryota > Metazoa > Chordata > Ceratodontiformes > Protopteridae > Protopterus > Protopterus annectens. Next base: position 1,194,715,825 of record NC_056737.1, read on the forward strand.
CAGCACTTTTGCTGTTTAGTGAGTGTAAAAAATTAAACAGAAAGAAGTGCATATGTGTGTGTGTGTGTGTGTGTGTGTGTGTGTGTGTGTGTGTGTGTGTGTGTGTGTGTGTGTGTGTGTGTGTATGCACTTGTATGTATGTGTTTATTTTACTATATGCATGTGTGAGTGAATGTGTGTATGAAAGCAGAGGAGACTGTATATGTGTGAGAGAGATTGAGGAGACTGAGCGATCATGTGTGAGTGAATGCCTGTACAAAAGCAGAAGTGACTGTGTGCATGACAAACATCGAGACAGTGATCTTGTATGAGTGCAGATATGAAAACAGAGAAGACTGTGTGTGTGTGTGTGTGTGTGTGTGTGTGTGTGTGTGTGTGTGTGTGTGTGTGTGTGTGTGTGTGTGTGTGTGTGCGAGAGAGAGATCAAGACAGAGTAAGAGCGATCTTGTGCAAGTGAATTCTATATCATTTTTGTATATATAACACCATTAACATATTCTACAGAAAGTTTGAAACATTAGGTGGAGGAACTATTTCACATCAAAAATATACAAAAAATATATATAGTACTTAAAAAATAAATAAAACACAACAATTTTACAGACAGCCCATTTTCTAAGTGCAATAATGCCCTCCAGTGTGTGTGTTAATGTGTAATTAATGTCCTTCCAGGGGTGTAGATGCCTTCTGCCTGCAGCATTGGGCCTCATAACACCCCTGGGTGGGTATTAATTACACATTAACACACACCCTGCCGGGCATTATTGCTTACTTATTTTACTTGAAACAGTTAGGCAATAAACATAGTGATGACAGGCTGAATTACAAATACTTACCTAGTTTTATATTGATATTATGTCTAACAATATGGATGCTCACTTAAGGCAGTGTATTAACAGTTTCTTAAATGCATTTATATATTTTAAATCTCGTTTACCTTAGTAGAAAAGATATAAGAAATAATAGTAGAAGGTTGAGTTAGAGACAGAGGTAGAAGTAGGCAGGACTATTGTGAGGGACTGAAAAAAAAGAAAAGATAAACTCTCCCAGCTAGGTATCAGCCCATATGTTACCCGATGGGTAGCTAACTGGCTCACTGATAGCACCCACTCAGTCAAAATAGGGGAAGCTACCTCTAGTGGTAGACCCATAATGAGTGGTGTACCCCAAGTGTCAGCTTGGGGCCTCTACTGTTTGCGATATACTTTTCTAAGGTGCAAGCCTAAACCAGTGGTCTGTGGCTGACCATGTTTGCAGATGACTTAAAGCTGGGCACTTTCTTAAATTCCCCTGGTGATGTGAACATCCTTCAAGAGGGTCTTACTCAAACTAATGATCAGTGCCAGGAGCATGGCTTCAAACTGAATGCCAAGATATGCATCATTATCCCCTTTGTGGAAAATGGTGCCCCCACTAATTATCACATTAATAACAATGCACTAAGCATGCAAGCAGTCATGAGGGACTAGGGCACCCAGGTGGATAGCAACCTGACTGTTGACCACCATGTTGCCTCTGTTGTACTGAAGGCTTTCTACATAGCCCACCTCATAAGTAAGGGTATTTCATCCATGAACAAGGAGGTCATAACATCCTCCCTTATCAGACCCATTATCAAGTATAATTCCCCTTTTGGCATGTACCTTGCAAAGCACATGCAACAGCTGGAGAGACCACAGAGGTTCCTGACCAGGAAAATCCAGGGTCTCAAACACCTATCCTATGCAGATAGCCTAAAAGCCCTGTCTCTGTACTCAGTCTTGTACAGACTGCTCAGAGGTGACCTCTAACCTATGTCTGGCATACAAGGCCATCTCAGACCCAGCCTTGATGGAGTTGCTGCATATTCATAAGTCGGAATCCAGAGAGGCAACTCACATGCCAGGCCTAAACCTGGTCTGTGACATTAATAGAACTGCTGGCGGGATAGATTTGTGTCCCACAGACTCCCCCATCTGTAGAATAGACTCCCTCTCCATGTTAAGCAGAGTACCTCTCTAGCCATCTTTAAGATGAACCTGGACAACTGGATGGTAAACAGAAAATACACTCCTGGGATCCCACCTGTGTCCCTGCTGGATAGGGGAAACAAGTGCTGACTTTGTGGGAACATAGGAGAAATTCTTGGCTAGGCTTATAAGGGCCTCTGAGCCAATAGCCTAGTATCAACTTATGAACCTATGAACCTAAAAATGCTAAGTGACTGGAGAGTCTGATAATAGTGAGTAGTGTAGAAGTATATATTAGGGAAGGTAGGAGATGTGGTTATTTATAGAGGTCTAAGTCAATGTTTGAAGGACAGGCATTAAAATATCATGAAAGTATCAAAGTATCGGCCTGGTACAGAGCATGAGCAGGACCATGAGGCACTGAGATGTTGCTTGAGGCTGCTTTTGAAGTCTGTAAGTTTAACCAATAGTTTAATTTTATTTCTGGGATAGTGTTCCATAGTTTGTAGATGGTATTACATAAAATGATATTATATAAATATGACGTGAAAACTTTACAGCCATGGAAACATGTTGCTTGTACAATGTGCATATAATTTTGTGAAATGAAGCTGTGATGAAAGGAGGCACTGCCAGCACAGCTAGCTGGAATTTTGTAAATAATTATGCATCATTTGTGACGATCAAATTGATTTAAACAAGATGCTTTTGTTACAAATGTGTTAGAACTCTATATCATGTGTATATCAAAGTGAGTTGTACAGACATTTGTGTTGAAAAGGTATTTGTAAAGTGCTTGTGTTTGAAATGCATGCACAGTGTGCCTTACTGGAGAGAACAGAAATGTATATGCACTATTGTATCTGTTTAAATGTATGTGTTTCAAAGAGTAAACTCAAGGGGTTAACCTCAGTCCAGCAAACTTTAGAAAAATATCTGAAATTAAATCACTTTATAGGCTAGGCCATAAAGATGCTATCTCACAGGTTTTGATGCAGCCACAGACACAAAGGCTGTACTAGGAAGCTTTTTCTACTGTCTTTGGGATAAACCAATTGTCACTCAGGAAGAGTGGAAGTGTTTAATTGTTTTATGACCTCCAGAAGCTCAAAAGATTTGAACAAAGTCCTTGTGTGTGTTTTGGGTAGTTGCTATGTCCTACCAGCTGCCAGCAATGGGGGTTTGCATGAGAACTAGAAGGCAGATGGCCAGAAATGATGAACTCCTGCAAGCTATCACAACAGTAATATTTTAGATATTATTTGGAAAAGTCTCTTAAAGAGCCAGAGCATTCTGCACTCTGTCCTGGACCTGACAACAAGAAGAACCATTCACCACATCATCTGCATTGCTCTAATTATGTAAGTTATTAGGGAATAGTAACTCTCTAGCATACAGTCAGGAATACAGTGAAGCTTAGTTTAGGTATTGTTTTTTTTTATTTGTTTGAGACTGTCTTCAATGTTCGAATAAAATTTAGAAAGGCAAACCAGCAAACATAAAACTTGTAGAATCTATCCAACAGCACCAAGAAAGCAAGGGCACCAAAACTAGCGCATTCATTCACATTATTTCATGTGAACCTCCTCAGAAAACTTGAACTCCACCCACAAGACCATTTTTATAGTGAAATAACTTATCACATGACAAATTATGTCATAAAATCAAAAAACTTCAGGTTACAAATGCTTAAAAGTTTATAAAAATACATATAAATGTAAATATACAACTATCATTTTTGTATATAAAACAGAATATATATATATATATATATATATATATATATATATATATATATATATATATATATATACACATATATATGTATATAAAATATTATTTACATGTCAATGCTTCATCTGCAAAAAACACAATGTTTATAGTGTCATTCAAACCAGGTGCATAATCTACCCCAAGATGTATTTGTCAGAGAGATTCTTTAAATTCCAAAAGAGTCTTACAGTTACCCATAAATACCTCTTGAACAACACTATCAATCACAGAAAACTCAAGTCAATTTATTTAAACAAACAAACCAATGCTTTAGCAAGGCATTTTACTGTATGTGCTGACATGTAAATAATAGCTTTTTACACACACACACACACACACACACACACACACACACACACACACACATATATATATATATATATATATATATATATATATATATTCTGTTTTATTTACAAAAAAGATAGTTGTATATTTACATTTGTATGTATTGTTATACACTTTTAAGCATTTGTAATGTGAAGTATTTTGATTTTATGACATCATTCGTCATGTGATAAGTTATTTCATTATAAAATGGTCTTGTGGGTGGAGTTGAAGTTTTCTGAGGAAGTTCACATGAAATAAAGTGAATGAAAGCTCTAGTTTTGGTTCTGTACTTTCTTGGTGTTGTTGGATAGATTCTACAAGTTTTATATTTACTGTCTTCAATGTTGTTTTAAATATTTTCTGTGATTTTGAACTCTGATGTCACTGTGAATATATACTTAGTATTTTCTTGTTCTTTTATTATTTATTATTAAATATATTTAAACCTTTCATTGTGGCTGATCTTTGTAGAGATATTAAGTTTTGAGAGTACTGCATATTTATTTGGTGACACTGTGTGGGCCACTTCTAATAATCTTGGTTTTGGTCAAGTTACCTTTTGTATTAGTATCAATATTACACAGATAAAATTAACACACTTTGTTCAGGGCCATAATGTAGCTGCCAAGGGGTTCTGGTGGCAGTGGTAACTACCTTATAGTCTGGGCAGAAGGGTGCATAGCTAGTAAACCTGTGCCAGCCTTTCCCAGGTGTGTGTGTGTGTGTGTGTGTGTGTGTGTGTGTGTGTGTGTGTGTGTGTGTGTGTGTGCGTGTAGAACAAATGTACAAGAGTTTGTGTGTGTCAGCTACTTGGGCAGGGACATGAAGCACCGGCAGAGACAGCATTGGAGGACTTGGCTTGGAACCCTGGCTAAGGACTCCACTCTATAGCTGTGCAAGGTGGGGGTCTTATTGGGATCTGGGTTAAAGATGGAGATACTAGCCCCAGACTGACTGTGGTCTCTGTGTGCTCTTAAGGGAAACTGCACTTGATGCAGAGAGCTCCATCTGGAAACACTGTGTGTGTACCTGTTATCCTCCCAGTGAACATCCTCTCAGGTGCCAGTGGTGAGGACTGAGGCTCTTTGATTACTGGTCCAGTGGTGGGTCATCACATATTTATTGGTTGGCAGTGGTGGGATTACCACATCACATACTGGGATTCAGTGGTGTGGCTATTGAACTCCTGTAGCTTGTAAACTGTGGTCACTAAAGAAGGTGTTTGTACTCTCAAGCAGTCACACAGTAGAGACTAAGAGTTTCATATCACAATAGTTTTATTTATTTTTGTTAGCTTAGTTAGTCAGGGAGAGCAGGCAAGGATGTCAGCAGAGGATTATGGCAAGCTGACAAGGAGCCAGTTGGCTGAGATGTGTCAAACCAAAGCACTGGTGCATGCTGACCTGACTAAAGTGGAAATTATTGCAGCCTTAACCACAGCTGCATCACAGACCAGCAACCAGGAGGACAACCAAACTGGCCTTGGGGATGTACAGCTCTCAGAAAATGGACAGTTCAACATTTCCTCAGAGGACGTAAACATCCATCTGGAGTTAAAAAGACTTGAACTGGAGGCCATACACTTGGAAATAGAATCAGCAGAGAGATTGTGGCATCGGGAGGCTGAAGAAAATAAGAAACTGCAGCATTTGGAGTTTGAAGAAAAAGAGAGACTGAGATGTTTGGAGGTTGAAGAAAATGTGAGGCAGAGGCAACATGTAAAGGAGATACTGACTCTTTGCCAGAGTCATAGAGGTAATGGGGAAGGGAATAACTGAACCCCAGAAGAAATTAAGGTCAGTAAATTTCTTTCACAATTTACTGAGGGTGATAATTTTTGTAGTTTTATTCATATGTTTAAAGGGTTTGTAAACAGTATAATGTTGACCAAGGGCTCTGGGTACAGTTCTTGACCCACCTTACTCCATGGTAAAGCTGTAACTGCTATTTCTAAATTGTCTGATATTGATTGTCTGGACTATAACCAAGTAAATAAATATTTATTAGAGTGTTTTAACACCTGAAGCTTATAGAAAAAAGTTTTATGGGCATAGACGCAAGGCAGATGAAAGTGTATGTGATTATATTGTTGAGTTAAGCAATTATTTTCATAGGTGGGTGAGTGGGTGTCAGGTCACCACTTTTGAAGGGCTGGCAGACCTTTTGGTGAGGGAACAAGCCTTTAGCACTTTGCCTGAGGACATGAGAATCTGGTTGGCAGATAGGGAATGCAATACAACAGATGAGATGGGAAAAAAGGAGACCTGTACCTAGAAAGCAGGGCATCACTGCACAGGAAAGGGATACCCAGTACTGCACATGGGTATAAGGGAACCCATGGTGGGCAGCCTAACCATCCCAACAGAGTGAGCCTGTAACAAGGAAAGCCGCTAGTTCAGGTTCAGGTACACAGCCAGCATCAAGGGTTAAATGTTTTAAACCAGTGGGGCCATGTAGCATATAGGCCCCCAAAGGTCTCTTTGGTTGGCCCCTTGTAGGGTTCCTGAGAGAGTCAGACAGACTCTCAGGGAGGAGATACAGGAAATATTAGAACTGGGGGTAATCCAGGAGTCCAGCAGACCTGGGCTTCTCCAATGGTGCTGGTACCAAAGAAGGATGGCAGCACCAGGTTCTGTGTGGATTTCAGGAAACTAAATAGTCGCACAGAGTCAGATGCTTACCCCATGCCTAGGACAGATGAATCCCTAGAGCAGCTGGGTGGGGCTAAGTATCTTACCACTATTGATCTTAGCAAGGGTTACTGGCAGGTTCCCTTGACTCCCAACACTAGAGAAAGGTCAGTCTTTGTGACTCCTTTCAGCTTGTATGAGTTCACAAAGATGCCCATTGGGATGAAAAATGCTTCAGCGACTTTCTAGAGGCTGGTAGATCATATCCTAGCAGGTGCAGGAGATTTTGCCCTTGCTTACCTGGATGATATTGCCATCTACTGCCATTCCTAGCAAGAGCACCTTCAGCATGTCAGGGAGGTGCTGGTCATACCACAGAGGGCAGGATTGACCATTAAGCTCAGTAAGTGGCAGGTGGGTATGGCAGAGGTCTCCTACGTGGGACATAGAGTGAGGAGTGGTAAGATCTAACCAAAACCTAACAAAGTGGAAGCCAGTCAGGCATGGCCTACTGCTATCACCAAAAACATTTTTAGTGACAGCAAGGTACTACAGAAAGTTTGTCCCAAATTATCGTACCATAGCTGCTTCCCTCACAGACCTGACAAGGAAAAACAAGATAAGGTAGTGTGGATCCCAGTATGGGAGCAGGTATTGCAGAAGCTTAAAGGAACTTTGAGAGAACCCCCTGTGTTAGCCAGTCCAATTTACAGCAAAGAATTTGTTGTGCAGGTGGATGCTTCAAACCATGGGGAGGAAGCTATATGGTGTCGATCATATGACATTCAAACTTTAAAACATTCGAATAATTAATAGTGACCCAAACCAAAAGGACTAAAAACATTTTCACTGCTCATATCTTATTATCCATAATCAAGACCTTTCAGTTTCTTTGTTTATACATTAACTTTTATTTAATATCTTCCCACATATTTGTGGCTTCTATAATAGAAACCTTTTTAATCTAAACATCTAAATGCTCCATGTTATCATGGTCCCATAAATATGGGTATTGCTGATCCAGTTCATGTGTGGGAACATAGTTTACTGTTACAGCCTTTGTTTTATCATCATTACTTTCATATATCTAAAGATATGAAACTGTCTCACACTTTTCCACAATACCAACATGTCCTTTTCTACATTTTTTCAGGTATAAAATAATATATTTTGCAAATTAAGCCATTTGTTATTACTATACAGTGTAACTCCTGGAATTTGTGAGTCCCTTGTTTTCTTTGCCAAAATGGCGTAAATATAAAGGAAATGATAAAGGGGGAACACGATTACCCTCAACTTATTCTTCAAACACAGCTTGTTGGAGGGGAACCCTCCCATTCTAATTGTTGCCTCTGAACTTATATCCTCCTGATTAACCTTTTTATTCTATCAGATTATGAAAATGCTTCCATTGGCCTACTCATATATTTCTAGCTGACTCTATCAAATGCTTTTCCTGAATCAAGACCTATCAAAACTGGCAGCACTTTCTTATCTTGTGCTTTCCTCTGAATTGTCATTATTATCTTTTATTTATGCATGCATTTGTTTGTTTATTTGTTGAGAGTGTAGTCACAACAGACCGATGGCTTCTTTTCAGTGCAGTGCCTACGTGGTATTCGTATTAACTAGGGAAAATGTTGACAAGTCTCTTTTCTGATAGTCTTTGGAGGACAGGAAGTGTATCACTCTCTGGAACTGCTAGGTGGCACTGGAGGCCTGCTACCACAGTTCTGAGAATTCCAAGATGGAGGAGAGTGCAGCAGAGCTGTGGTGAGGAGCAGGTGAAACATTACTGAAGGAAGGAGAAGAAGATGAAATAACTGTTACAGAGTTGAAAAAATGGGGGACTGGAGACCCAAGAGCTGATAGTTTTGATGAACCAGGGAGAGGCAATGGAAGGACAAGAAGCAAGAGGAAGTAAAATACTTTGTAGAGTATTACAGGAGGTAGAAATTGAGAGACTGAAAACACAAAAAGCTGGTGAAGGGAAGACAATGGAGGGATTCTCTGTGTATTGAGTAGCCATTTTTCAGGGTTTACTTTTTCAACAAGGTTTTTTCTTACAAAAAAATTAGTTATGCAGATGCAGCAGGGCAGAACAGAAAAAGAATAGAGAGGGGACAAAGATTTGCAGTTTCTCAACAGCTTCAGAGAAGATGACCAGTGGTAAGAAAATCAGAATAAAAAGTAAAATTGATGGTGGTATGAGCAGATATGACATTATACATAGTATTATTTGTATGCTAGGGTTTAACATTAACAACATAAAAGCATTGATTCATTTGGAAGCTGAACATTGTTGTGAAGTGACATTTGAAAGCTTTAACTTGCTAGAAAAATTTAAGGCTAAGACTGAAAAAAGAAATGCAGTAGCACTATGATAAGATGGATACCCTACACAACGCCGACATTCCAGAATGCTGACAACCATATGGCCGACACCATATGATCGACATTGAGAATGCCGACATTGTAAGAAGTCCACAGAAAACGAAAATAAAATTTCCTTTAAACTGCTAGCAGGGGGGGCTACGTCCCCCTGCACCCCCTGTGGGGGGCTCTGCCCCACACCCCCCCCATAACTTTAATATACCAACTCCGAGATTCCACTACAGTGCAGGAATGGAAATCTTTCCATTCCTCACTATAGTGAGATGCCAGTTCCGTATTGTCGGCATTCTGAATGTCGATCATATGGTGTCGGCTATATGGTTGTCGGCATTCTGGAATGTCAGCAAACTGAAGGGGACCCGATAAGACTATTTATTTCACAGCATGGGAAAACTAAAAACAAAATAAATCTGCAATTTAGGACTTCTGACATGGATGAGTAACAGTTATATGTAGCGAAGTACATGAAGTTAAAAAAAATATGCGATGAAAGAAATGTACAGATGGGGGTTGTGAAGTGAGGGTAACAATGGATGTTAAGGACGAGGAAATTCAACATATTTCAAATATAGCAATTGTGAATGGTAAGAGAGGATTTGTTCGGTATCCAGGCCAACCCAAAGAATGTTATTTCTGAGGAAATTAAACTAATTTAGGACAAAACTATGCCAAATAAAAGTGTGGCCAATACAAAAGATATACAACAAAAAACTGTAAGCCTTTTTATAGAAAACATAAAGAACTTGGACATTTCTGGTTTGACTGTCCCTTGTTAGAAAAGGAAAGAAGTTAAAGAGGAAAGGTCAGAAGAAGGGCAAACAGTAGAAAATATTACTACAGAAGGTGACAGAAGTGAAGGTGGTATCGGGAAGGGGATACTGAAGAAAGGTTAAATGAAGAGGCAGTTAGAGAAGAAATAACAGTGCAGACAGTGGCTGCTATTTATTTTTTATGTATTTATTTCTGTATTTATTTATTGACATTTGATTACCAAGAAGATCCTACTGGGTAGATGTTATTTTCAGCAGAGGCCTGGGGGAAAATCTCCAAGGTATTACAAATCATTTTAAGAAAAAAAATACAAGCTTCAAAAAATACAAAAACATCTACGGTTTAAATGATGCTTAATTAGACATAATACAAAAACATGAGTTAATATACATATATCTTATGTAACAATAATTTAATATTTAGAAAAATGTAGACATTTTAGAATAATTAAAAGTTATTTAGTATAATACAAACAGGAACTGAAATGTGAAGTGAGAAAAAAAAACGGGAGATAAACTGATTAAAATAAGGAAGTGACTAATGAAGGTAGCTGTTCATGTTTTGGGATATATTTTATCACGGGGTTGAACAAGTACAGAGGCAGATTTTAGCTTTGATGTCTTTCAGAATGGTTTTAAAGGACTGGAGAGTGGGAACTTACGTGATGGATATAGTTAACGAGTTCTCAAGGTCATAGTAACATGCTGTGAATACAGACCATGACCAGCAGATTTGCTAGGTGTGCGGACAGAGAATTTTTTTGGCCATTGGATTGTAATGACTGATTAGGAAGGTAGTTGTGTAGAATAATATTTAGTGCTGGACAAGCAGATGGAAGCTGGATAATTTTATAGGTGGTAATAAGCTGCTTATATGTTAGTTGATGGAATCAGTTTAGGCTTGTTAATATACAAGAACAGAACAGGTGCTATAGTCTGTAAAACATATAGAATATAATGCATTACATCGATATCAGCACAAAACTTGCAGATAATATTGTAATATTTAAATGCATGGCAAGAAACTCAGAATAGCTCACTGCACAATGAATTATCACAGTGTGAATAGCACACTAAAGAAATGTGCAAGTGATTCATAAGTAATGAGAAATGGTTGTTGAATCACGTTGTACTGTAACAAAGTTAGAGAAAAATGATCACAATTCAAGCATTTTGTAGAGAATTTTATTAGACAAGTTACCAGTGAAAGGAGAATATGAAATATTAGGTGATGGAGGAAAGAAAATGTGTTGATTGCAGCAAAGAATAAATGACAACAAAACAGCATCTTTTGACTGAAAAAAAGAATAAAGATTTTTGGAAAAGGTTTAAAAATGAAAACTGATGGGAAGGGTTTATAAATGTACAAATATGAATATGGTATTATATGGGAAGTTTAATAAAATAAAGACATGTGTTATCAATAAATGGCATAAAGTACTGTTTTTCATAATATGGGTGCTGTGAAAAAAAGATGTGAGAATTTGTTATACAAAAATAATAAAACAGGATGGTATATTAGTTGAAATAAGATGACTGTTGAAGAAATGGTAGGGGATAGAGACTAAATATAAAAGGAAAAGGAATGAAAGAAATAGAATTGTTGAATTAAGTTCATTTATGTTGATAACCTGTAAATAATTTTAAGTATGAATATAAAAAAATGCAGATAATTGATGTAACATTTTTATACTGCATAAAATGAATATAAATGTGAACAAACCACTCATCTTCCTTCTAATAAGTGATATGGGATTTTATATCCAATTGAGCTGCCACTAACCCAAGCAGATAGGGCCCCAATTACATTTTTTATCCAAATAATGGTACACTTAGGAGCACACCCTCCATACTGCACTGTGTGTGTCTTTCGGCTTTCCCGGTTAGGGGTCGCCACAGCAGAACTCCGGTCTGCTAATGATTGGCAGTTGATTTTTACGTACTGGCTTGCCAGGCCTGACGCACAACCTTCAATGAAGGTACGCCCATTCACGCATGTCTCCACGCAGAAGACGCTCTAGCTGAGAATCGAACAGGACAGCGTCTTACTGTGAGGTGACAACGCTACCGCAGAACTAATCCAGCTATCTGATGTGAGAGTAGAACCCACCACGTTCTGTGCAAATAGGAAGTGTGCTACCTGTTGAGCTACTCAGATTACTAATGTGCTATTAATTTTGTGAAAAGCTTGCCTTCCTCCACAAAGGCACACTAATTCATATCTATCAGTTTTAACAAAACCTTTGCCATTCTCTTAGCTAATACACTATAGTCTTGTTTTAAATGAACCATAGCTTCTTGTTGCATTGATGTTAACAGTATGTATCTGTTTCTAGAATTTTTGAAGATATGCAGGAAAAAGCCCAAACTAGTAATGCCCAGCTACACAGGTACTGACTTACCTCATTGCTGGTAACATGCTATTTATATTTCCATATCCTCACTCTATAATAACCCTATGAGGCAGTAATGCCCTTAAGTGCCCCTTCTTCTTATAGGTTCAGAGGTTCATAGGTTCATACTAGGCTATCTGCCCTGGGGCAATTATAAGCCTAGCCCGATTCTGTATGGCTTACGCCACCCCTTGATTTGAGTATACTGTGCCCTTTTTAAGGTTTATTTTACTGTGCCTCTGTCTAATAGTGACACTGGAGTAATCCCTGGGACAAACCTACGATCCCCCATCCACCTATCGAGATTCTTCTTGAAGAGATTCAGTGAGGTGCTCTGCCTCACATGAACTGGAATTCTATTCCAGAGCGAAGGGAGCCTCTGGGTTATGAACCTGTCCCTCCAGCAAGTTCTATTTATTTCTGTGCTGAGGGTCAAATCCCTCGAGCGTGTGGCTCTAAGGGATTTAGATTTACTGAGGTGGAGCATGTCCATTAATTCTGTATTTGACATAGCTTTGTATGTCAGGCATAGATCGCCTCGAAGTAGGCGGTATGCAACTGAGTAGAGCTGGAGTTTTTTTAACCGAGCAGCATATGGCATCTGTTTGAGACCCTTGATCCTCTTGGTGAGATACTTTTGGGGTCTTTCTAATTGCTGCAGGTGTCGGGTAAGGTACATCCCAAAAGGGGCATTGTATTCTATGATGGGCCTGATGAGGGATGAATAAAGGGGCATGATTACCTCTCTTGATCTAGATGTGAACCCTTCGTGATGAGGTGGGCTATGTAAAAGGTCTTTCTAACCACTTTGGCAATGTGGTTTTCAAAGGAGAGATTGCTATCAACTTGGGTCCCCAGGTCCCTAATAACTTTCTCTGCACTTAATGGGATTCCGCCTATGTGGTAATTTGTGGGCACATTGTTTTTGCCAAAGGGTATGACTATACATTTTTTGGCATTTAGCTTTAAACCATGGTGCTGGCACCAGTTATCTGTCTCTGTGAGACCTTTTTGAAGGATGTTTGTGTCAGCTGGAGAGTTGATTATGGCGCCCAGTTTGCAGTCATCTGCAAACTTGGTGAGCCATAGTCCTCCCACATTTGCCTGTACCTCGGAAAAGTATATACCGAACAAGAATGGTCCCAGGACAGAACCCTGTGGGATGCCACTTGTGACCGGTTTCGAGTCTGACATGGCTCCAGCAACTCTCAGTCTGTGGGTTCTGTCTTTGAGCCAGTTTGTGACCCATCTTGTGACATAGGGGTTTATATTTAAGCTGGATAGCTTATCTATAATGCCCGAGTGGGGTATTGTGTCAAATGCCTTTGCAAGGTCCAGATAGGCAGTGTGGACTACCTTCCCTTCATCTATGGCTTTGGTGACTGTTTCGAAGAAGTCAACCAGATTCAAAAGGCAGGATCTGCCCTTGACAAAGCCGAACTGGGTAGGATCTAGTGTCTGTAGGTACCCAATGTCTTTGTTTATGAGCTCCATGATGATCCTCTCCATAACCTTGCAGACTAAGCTAGTCAGGCTTATGGGGCAATAGTTTCCAGGGTCCGTAGAGGCTCCACCTTTGTGGAGTGGGACCACTGTTGCTGTATGCCATTCTGTGGGCACATATCCTGTGGTGAGGATGAGATTGTATAGCTGTTTTATTTGAGGGATTAGTTCCTCTTGGAGTTCATGTAGGACGCAACCTGGGATGCCATCTGGTCCCATGGAAGCAGTGTTTTTTGCTTTGGAGAGGGCAGCCTTCATCTGAGCATCTGAGATGTTTGGGAGGCAGCCCTCTGCCGGGATATATACTTGCTCTTTTGGGGGGGGGGTTTGCACTGAACCTGTCCGCCAGGATATTGGCAATGTCTGTGGGTTCAGTGTATTTTTTGTCATTTAGAATCAACTCAGAACAAGTCTGGGAGTTGCATCCCAGGTTTCTAACATAACTGAAAAAAGCCTTATGATTGTCTTTGGTGTCCTGTGCAATTTTTCTCTCGAAGCTGGCCTTGGAGGATTTTATGAGGGATCGTAATTTTTTGCTAGTACTGATCAGAGATCTAACTAACTTTCCTCTAGAACATGTATTTTATCTAACACTATTAGCCTCTAACCATTCCTATGTCTCAGTTCAGTTAATGCCTCTCAAGTTATCCCATCTTTACACTGTTCCCAGGTGTGAGCATATTCAATATTGTTATCTATGATAGCATGACTAGCTGAAGTTTTGTAAATACTTGTAAATAATTTTAAATGACCCTGTGTTATACACACCAGCATGACCAGCTATGGTTTTATAAATAAGTTTGTGTTTTGAGATTATTACTTAGATTTATGTAAGATGTTTGAATCAAACAGTGTTCTTCCGGCTGACCAAATATACATGTTTCTTAAAAAGTTTTAAATGTAGGTTATGCCAGTCAGCTGACCTAGATGTGACATCATTGTGTGCCACAGCTGAGAGAAATAGACCCCAGGATTCACTAATCTTCCGTGCAGGACTAACTTAGTCCTGCACGGAAGCACCCATGCATATTAATGAAGGCCCACTGCCCGACCTCCTAGGCTTACATGGAGCGTGTACGAATGCAGGGGGCATGTCTGAGAGCAGAGCTCTCAGAATAAACATGCCCCTGCAATGTAGAACAGCACAAAGTGGAAATAAATGTGCAAGACTGCTCATAGGTGTCTGCATATCCCCACCAACAGTCCCCCATGTGTACAACAGCAACAGGACATAAAAATCAAAAGAAGAAACCCTTTAATATTTTTTTAAAAATCTGAGTACGGCTAACCATAGGTGCAGGGGTGTGTCCATTGCTTAGCTACGGTTAAAGTAGCTTAAAAGGCTGAAGAGGATAACAAGGAAGATATATGCAAATGAAGCAGCACAGCAGTAGTGTAGTGGGCAGAGCATTTGCCTAACAAGCAGGCATTCCCAGTTCCAGTCCCACTGTAGCACAGTCTATTTTACATAGCAAAGCATGGTATAACCAATATTTTTATGCAAAACCCATTAAATAACATATATTTATGAACTAGAAAAACAATGGCAGAAATATCACCAAGGCTAACGCTGTTTCCCAAATACTCATAGAAATGAAATTGGAAGTGTAGTCCACAAAAGATATGCCCAATTTCCGTATAAAAAGTTTTAATAAACACTGGTAAAGTAAAAATAAAAATAAAAGATAAAAGTCCCTTGTTGTATGAACGATAAGCGCTTTTGATTAAATCTTCTTCAGATCGTAATATAAGTGGGACAACCATTTACTTATATAAGAAATTTTAGTAATTGTCCAACCAATGGAGTTCAGTGCACTTCACTCTAAACCAATCAATTTGCATATTTACTTCTCCTGTTTTGAATAACCAAAACCAGTAGTGGTCTCATATTGTTGGCACACCTCCAAATTCAATTGTGAACATGTTTTTTAGCTGAAATGCAAATTATTTAGAGTTTTGACCAATAAGAGTTTGCAAATCTCAATTTTAACCAATCAGAATTGTCCTCGGATGTCTTGGACCGTACATTGTAAACACAATATCAGGTCATGTCAGGATCTATATTTTGTTTTAATAGTTCAACAGAACCAAATCTCCTATATTATTTAAGAAAATGATCAACTGCGATCAAATTAAGATTGCATCTACCAAGATAATATTGTCCTTTTCCACATTGTAAATAGTTTTAAGCTCTGTAGCAATGAAGTAGAAAAATTAAGAATAGATAATCATACAAAACATTATAGAAACATCACAGAAACATCACCTATGATGAGAAACAAGCCATTTATAACTTACAACAGAATACTAAGATTGTTTTGAAACCAGCAGATAAAGATGGAGCCATTGTTGTTATGGACACCATATGGTATATTAATAAAATGGAAATTATGTAGAAAGACTCTAAGATATATGTAGAAGTAACACCCATTATTGTAAATCAGGCTATTAACAGAGTAAGTTCTTATTTGAAGGATATGGTATCACAGAGACAAATTGATCTGGAATTGTTTAACTTCTTAGATGTATCTAAACCTACTATTCCAATTATAAATGGACTTCCTAAGATACACAAAAATGTATTGAATCCACCATTACGACCAATAGTATCAAGTCAGAGATGGATTACAGGAAATATGTCTCTGTATGTGGAAAAGGAATTAAGAGAGCTTTTAACAACTTATGAAACAGTTTTGAAGGACACTAATGATTTCTTATATAAGATAAGTATGACCATGAAGAGAATCACAAATCATCACGACCTTTTATTAACTACTCTTGATGTCAACAATCTCTTCGCTGCTATCCCACATGACACGGGGATAGAATCAATAAGAAGAATACTATCAGGAAGGAAGACCACAGCAGAGGCCTACATAATTTGCACTCTACTTGAATTAATATTGGAAAACAACTACTTTGTATATGATGATAAAGTCTACCTACAAAAATGGGGGGGTTGCTATGGGCACACCCTGTGCAAACAGTTATTCCAATTTAGTTCTAGTAGAGCAGGAACTGCAACATGTTCCCCATTCCGGCAATCCATGGTATTTTGTGGACTATTTGTTTATCCTATGGGAAGGAGAAGCTGAACAATTACGACAATTTAAGAACTATCTTGATTCCACCACATCATTTCTAACATTTACAGCCAGTTATTCTAAAGAAGCTGTAAGTTCTTCAGATGTGAATGTCATTCTTAATGAGACAGGTACTTTGGATACAGAATTACCCAGAAAAAATACATGGAGGAATCACTATTTACCAAAGAGTAGTATGCATCCTAGACATATTACAAGAAATAGCATGCACAATGAGATTAGAAGGATTCATAAGCATTGTAATCAAGAAATTACACGTGATAAAGAGGTTAAATTCCTACAAAACAATGTGAAAGAAAGAGGCTACAATGAACATGATGTAAAGCCTGTTGTTAATAGAGGATGCAACAGGTCTACACATCACAATGAAACAACTAGGATTTCTTTGACTTACAGTACTGATAATTATGTTCAAAAAATAATAAAACAGTTTTGGCTGATTTTAACACAAGACCCACAGTTAAAAGATATCGTAGGAGATAGACCATCCTTTGGTTTCAAGAACAAGAAGAATTTAAAAAGGCTATTGTGTTACAACCATGGGAACAATAATAATCAGATAGTAGGCCATAAAGGCACTTTTAGGTGTGGACATTGCAATATTTGCCACTTGGTAGATAAAAGCAACTGTTTTGAACATCCAAGAACTAAGAGATGTTATCTCTTCAACATAAAAGCAACTTGTACAACTACAAATGTAATTTATCTTGAGACTTGTAAGAATTGTTCATCTTTCTATGTAGGAAAAAACAATCAGATGTTTAAAAAACGAATTCAGAGATACCAAAGAAATATTGTTAACAAAGACATTCATAATGCATTGGCCCTACATGTTGAAATGAATAAGAATCATTCATTTATGTTCAAAGTTATTGAGACCATACACTTTGGCCCAAGGAAAGGCGATATAGAAAATCTCACAGAATTAAGGGAGACAAAATGGATCATCAATTTAAGAGCCGATCAACCACCAGGCTTAAATAGTGCCATACCCTTGAAACCTGTTCTGAAGATGAGAAGACCAATTATAAAATAATCACATGAATGGAGGACTCCTATGAGATAGGATATCCACATAATGGTTTTCATTTAATATTTCACTTAGATAAAGATTAATTTCATCAACTATTGTCAGCAAGATATGGAAGATGTCATACTTCACAAAAAGGAAAATAGATACTGAGAAGAATGAAATAGAGAGATCATCTCCCACAAGGAAACCTATTATAAGTTGAAAGTGCAATGCTTCAACCGTAGGACCTTTATAATTAGAACTGGAAAGCAAATTCATAATATTCTTCCTCAGTTTAAGTGATAATAAAAGTTGATATCAGTTTCATCTGATCCGTCACATGGTATTACATTTTATGCATACACATATGAAGAGAACTGGGATGTTTGCAAATTTTGCTGCCAACCAAATTGAAGTTAAATGGGAAATGATATATGCGACTGCCAGCTTAGACTGATATCACAGATTTGCAACATCATCGGGTATTTAGGTATAAGATACCGTAAATCACAGATCATACTGATATGATTTTAGATACCAACTGAGTAATCTTGTATGTAAGAAGGGATAATCTGTGATTGGCTATTAATATAACAAGGAAATCCTCTGAGAAGGAAGTATGACTATTATTATTACTGGTTTGGAACAAGCCCGCAATATTAGATCAGAGACACTGATTTGTTCAAGTACTTAGCTCATTTGCATATGTCATTAAGTTAGGAGCATTAAGATTCAATGATATTCATTTCAGTAAATCAATAATATACAAAAAAGTTCTTTGGAAAATGTTAAGGAGAGCCTTTGCATGAAATTTATGTGCCCTTTGCTTTCAAGTGCAAGCCAACGATAGCTGGAGATAGTTATGGCTTTCATTTAAAACTATTTACAATGTGGAAAAGGACAATATTATCTTGGTAGATGTAATCTGAATTTGATTGCAGTTGATCATTTTCTTAAATAATATAGAAGATTTGGTTCTGTTGAACTATTAAAATGAAATACAGATCCTAAATAATCCAAATAACAATGAGTACCACAGGAAAATGTACGCTCCTGAGCAGAAAGCACAGAAATAAAATCATAAAAAATAAAGGAAACTGCTCAGGTGCAAAACCATGCAGAAAATAGCAAGCAGCATACAATGAGTCTCTTCAGACCAAAGTCATATAAATCACACCAAACAGCATACAACAAGTCTCTTCAGACCAGGAATATAAGAATAATCCAATCCAGTGAAGCAAAATGCTGTTAACTTCTTTAAAACCAAATCTTTTATTAGCAGATACCTGGTAAGCACTTTCGCCAAAGTGGCTTCTTCAAACCATAAGAGTATAAAGCAGTTCAAGACACACCTTATGTACCTTCAAGTACACCTTCAATTACTAATTAAGCCTAATGATGACATTATAATTAAAGCATATACATTTAAAGTGAACAATCAAATAGTATTACAATACACCTATACAAGCAGTAAAGGCAAAATATTTAAAACATTATTACTGCATAAAAATGGACATCACTTAAGCATCCTAAAGATATTATATAAATAATATCTTTAATGAATCCATCAATAAGACAATTTATTATAAAAAATATAAAAATGTTTAAAAAACTATTTAAAATGAAACCTTCTGTTTTTAAGAGCTGGTCTTAAAGGGACCTTATCATTAAGACCAGGGTGAATATGTGCTTGCAGTCTGATAACCCAGGTAGTTTAATTTCTTTCGGTATAATTCCTTAGGTCCCCTCCCCTCAAACTAGGTGTATTAATATATAAAACTAAAAACTTAAAAGTATGTGAATCATTGGTTTCTAAAACATGTTTAGACAAAGCATTGGTGTTTGACCAAATACGGATCTGGTATAAGTGCTCCCTCACCCTGTTTTTAAGCCTTTTATCTGTTTTACCGACATAGAAGGCAGGGCAAGAAGAGCATAAAGCGAGATAAACTACATGTTCTGTATCACAACTAGCACTGACATCAAAGCTAAAAAATTGAGATGTACTGGGATGTATAAACATGTTTGATTCACATATAAATGTGCAAAAATTACACTTATTACATGGTTCGGTGCCTAAATGACTTCTATTTTCATGGAATGAAGTAGCATTAGTATTAACATAAGAGTCTATGTAAATTCTTCTTGTTTTTAAATAAAAATTGTGGGTATTCATCCACAATTTCCCTAATATTAGGGTCAACTGTTAAAACATTCCAATGCTTACACAAGATGTCTCTTATTTGGTAGAAATCGTGTGTAGAATAATGAGATTTTTTGTGTTGGTACATTGATATTTGTGGCATTACTTTCTGTAGTATAATATTCCTTGCTCTGCTCTGAAAAATAAGGGCATGCCCTATCTAATCTAAAGTTCTCTATACACTGAAAACCTATAGAAATTTCATCTTCTTTGTATTTCCTTGTTAATAATCTTTTATGCAGGGTTACCAATTCCGTTTCAAAACTACCTGGCATAGGGTTTAACCTAGATGCCCGGATTGCCTGACCTTTAATAATATTAGTAAAGACATATCTAGGATGTATACTTTCCCTGTGTAATAATGTGTTTTTATAGCAAGGTTTTCTGTATACACCTGTGTTAAGTTTACCATTGCTATGGCATTCAATATGAACATCCAAGAAGGGGATACTACAAGATGAGACTGTGAAAGTAAATTTCAAAAAACTAGTAAATTAATTGATTTCTTCAAAGAAACTACTCAACTCATCCTCATTACCATTCCAAAGAAGAAACAAATCATCCACAAAATGTCTATAAAATATGACATGTTTCTTGTAAGAGGGTGAAGGAAAAAACTTCTGCTTTTCACACATAGTCATGACTAGGTTGGCGTAGCTATTGGCACAAGATGTGCCCATAGCTACGCCATCCTTTTGAAGGAACAATTCATCATTAAAAAAGAAAATATTGTTTTCTAACACTGTCTCTAATAACAGGCAGATTAAGTCTATCTTGGTGGCTACCATATCAGTGTAGTGCGACAAGTACTGCTGAATACTAACTATACCTAATTGGTTAGGAATATTAGTAAAAAGAGATTTAACATCCGTTGTAACAAGCAGATAAGGGAGAGTATCAAGGAGATTGGTGGTTTCCTTATACAGCTCCAACAAAAACAGTTTGGAATCCCTTAGAATAAATGGATTTAAATCGACTACTGGTCTTAACATTTTTCTACAAACACTGACAGGGGTTCAGTAACCCAACCTCTGCTTGCTACAGTGGGTCTCATTGGTGGATGTATGGGATCTTTATGTACTTTGGGTAATCCTTGTATAGTTGGAATCAATGGGTTTTCAACCCATAGAAAATTGTACATTTCAGATGTAATTGTACCACTTCTATTCAAGTCATCTAATGTATTATACACCCTAAGAACATGTTCTTGTACAACATGCAAGACTATAGGTATATAAAAAGTAGAGTCACTCAGCATTTCCTTCATATAACTATTATATACTTCTCTAACACTACTACTGGGACACCTTTATCAGCTGGTCTGATTGAAATGTTTCTATCGTTCTTAAGATTATTTAGTACCTTTTTCTGTCTAAAAGTTAAATTACCCTTCTTGGAATAAACAAAAGGTTTCTTTCATATAGAGTAAATATCCTCTCCAACCATTTTGCAAAAGGCATCCACTAATGGATGTAAACTAGGAACAAATACACTAGGTTTACGAAATTGTACAAGTCGTGTGTTGCTAGCACCATTACTAAAAAACAATTTTAATTGCAAATTACGAGCAAACAATTTAATATCTAAAATGGTGTCTATCATGTTACTACTGGTAGTAGGTATGAACGAAAGTCCTTTGTTTAGGACTTCTAACTCATGCCTGTCTAAAGGTCTGTGTGAAAGATTCAATACTAAGTTATTGTCACTTTCTCCCACATTTTCTTCAAAGTGGGTTCTTTCAACTCTCCTCCCAGGGCTTTCCTTTTTTGCCTTCCCCTGCTCATAGAGCGACTTCTTCCTCTGTTGTGTATGTTGGAAATTGGGAAAGGGGTAGGGTGTTCTACAATCCTGGGAGTATTAGAGTGTGGAAAAGTTTTTCTGCGAACTACTGGTTCACTATTTGGTGATGTATAAACAACAGGTAATTCAGAAATATACCTGCTTTGTTGAACAGGCTCAACATTATTAAATACACCATCACAATTCTCTGAATTAACACTATTAGAAGCTTTAATAGCTGTATTAGATTCTAAGTTCAGATTTTCTTCTACTACAGAATTCACAGTACTATTAGTATCAACATTTAGTTCCACATTCCTATTATTAACAACATCACCCATTGATTCCAGCTATACAAAGATTACCCAAAGTACATAAAGATCCCATACATCCACCAATGAGACCCATTGTAGCAGGCAGAGGTTGGGTTACTGAACCCCTGTCAGTGTTTGTGGAAAAAATATTAAGACCAGTAGTCGATTTAATCCATTTATTCTAAGGGATTCCAAACAGTTTTTGTTGGACCTGTATAAGGAAACCGCCAATCTCCTTGATACTCTCCCTTATCTGCTTGCTACAATGGATGTTAAATCTCTTTTTACTAATATTCCTAACCAATTAGGTATAGTTAGTATTCAACAGTACTTGTCGCACTACACTGATATGGTAGCCATATTTTTTATTTATTTTTTTTACACAATTTTTATTTAAAAACAAGAGGAATTTACATAGACTCTTATGTTATACTAATGCTACTTCATTCCATGAAAATAGAAGTCATTTAGGCACCAAACCATGTAATAAGTGTAATTTTTGCACATTTATATGTGAATCTAACATGTTTATACATCCCAATATATTTAAATTTTTTAGCTTTGATGTCAGTGCTAGTTGTGATACGGAACATGTAGTTTATCTCGCTTTATGCTCTTCTTGCCCTGCCTTCTATGTCGGTAAAACCGATAAAAGGCTTAAAAACAGGGTGAGGGAGCACTTATACCAGATCCATATTCGGTCAAACAACAATGCTTTGTCTAAACATGTTTTAGAAACCAACGATTCACATACCTTTAAGTTTTTAATTTTATATATTAATACACCTAGTTTGCGGGGAGGGGACCTAAGGAATTATACCCAAAGAAATGAAACTAACTGGATTATCAGACTGCAAGCACATATTCACCCTGGTCTTAATGATAAGGTCTCTTTAAGACCAGCTCTTAAAAACAGAAGGTTTCATTTTAAATAGTTTTTTAAACATTTTTTATTTTTTATAATAAATTGTTTTATTGATGGATTAATTAAAGATATTATTTATATAATATCTTTAGGATGCTTAAGTGATGTCCATTTTTATGCAGTAATAATGTTTTAAATATTTTGCCTTTACTACTTGTAAAGGTGTATTGTAATACTATTTGATTGTTCACTTTAAATGTATATGCTTTAATTATGATGTCATCATTAGGCTTAATTAGTAATTGAAGGTGTACCTGAAGGTACATAAGGTGTGTCTTGAACTGCTTTATACTCTTATGGTTTGAAGAAGCCACTTTGTCGAAAGCGCTTACCAGATATCTGCTAATAAAAGATTTGGTTTTAAAGAAGTTAACAACATTTTGCTTCATTGGATTGGATTATTCTTATATTCCTGATCTGAAGAGACTTGTATGCTGTTTGGTGTGATTTATATGACTTTGGTCTGAAGAGACTCATTGTATGCTGCCTGCTATTTTCTGCATGGTTTTGCACCTGAGCAGTTTCCTTTATTTTTTATGAAATATAGATCCTAACATGACCTGATATTGTGTTTACAATGTACGGTCTAAGATGTCAGGACGTAATTTGGCTCTCTCCATGCTATGAATATTCAAGTGCGAGCCAACGATAGCTGGAGATAGTTACGGCTTTCATTTATAACTATTTAGAATGTGGAAAAGGACAATATTATCTTGGTAGATGTAATCTGAATTTGATCGCAGTTGATCATTTTCTTAAATAATATAGGAGATTTGCTTCTGTAGAACTATTAAAACGAAATATAGATCCTGACATGACCTGATTTTGTGTTTACAATGTACAGTCCAAGACATCCGAGGACGATTCTGATTGGTTAAAATTGAGATTTGCAAACTCTTATTGGTCAAAACTCTAAATAATTTGATTTCAGCTAAAAAACATGTTCACAATTGAATTTGGAGGTATGTCAACAATACAAGACCACTATTGGTTTTGGTTATTCAAAACAGGAGAAGTAAATATGCGAATTGATTAGTTTAGAGTGAAGTGCACTGAACTGCATTGGTTGGACAATTACTAAAATTTCTTATATAAGTAAATGGTTGTCCCACTTCTTATTACGATTTGAAGAAGATTTAATCGAAAGCATTTATTGTTCATACAACAAGGGACTTTTATCTTTTATTTTTACTTTACCAGTGTTTATTAAAACTTTTTATATGGAAATTGGGCATATCTTTTGTGGACTACACTTCCAGTTTCATTTCTACGAGTATTTGGGAAACAGCATTAGCCTTGGTGATATTTCTGCCGTTGTTTGTCTTCTTTATAATTTTTATTTGGCAGCCACACCTCGGCAGTGAGAAGATTTGTTTTACTATATTTATGAACTGGAGTATTGCAGGAAATGCACATGTGAAGAGTCGGAATCATAATGAATAAGGCAGTAGTAAGCAGGTGTAAGCACAGATAAGCAGTAGTTCTCATATGGAAGCACTAGTAAGTGTGTTGCGTTTGCACGGGGGTAAGCACTACCTACACAGATTAAGCAAAGGAGAAGCTAACTGGGTGTAAGAAACTGTGACCCTAAGCTAGCAGTGCTTACCTCCACGCAAACCCATGCAAACCTGCTTACAACTGTGTTAAAGTGCCTTAATCACTCTGTATCCAATAGGCCTTGTTCTGCCCAGCAACAAAATAAACAGCCATGCAGGTCTTAAACTCAGGACCCTATACACCATAGTCCCAGTAGTTATCCACCAAGCCATCACAGAAGTACAGAAGAATGAGGTAGGAGTAAACATGTCCTCACCATAGTATAACCAAAGTGAACCTGTTAAAGGCATCAGTATACCATCATATGTGCCATAACCGACTACATAACATAAATATGTGAACTGGAGTACAGCAGTAAGCCCAGAAGTGAGGTGTACTTGTATCAGAGTGTCGAAGTCCCCAATAAAACACAAGGACCCCACAGAGTGTACGTACACATCAATCAGGGATACAAGGCATACATATAAGGTGTAATGAATAATAACACAATACCAAAAAGGTCTTATAATGAATGTCTACTGTAGGCAACACCAAGCATTGCACAGGCCAGCTTAGGAGGTGTGAGCAATATGCACACCAGCTAACTTTTTGTGCCCAGAGGTACACCCCTTTAAACAATGCCAACCTTAGGTAAGCAGGTTTGCCCATAGCTTAGCCTTTTCAAAACCAGCCAATCATGGAAAAGTGTGGGAAATTCGCCCTACTTAAACACAAGAGGATGGAATACAGCTCATAACTGGTTGTAGCTTCCCCTTGCAGGCACTATGGCAGTAAGGGGAGAAGGAATTCGCTTCCGGGCACAGCGTCGGTGCATCCAGGAGTCCAAGGTTATGGCTGGACTCCTAGTTAAAGACCATGCACAGACACTGCTGCAGGGCCAGTACCAGGGCTCCCAATATAAGGTGGAGGCCTGGGACCATCTCACCCACGACCTCACCAGTACCACTGGCACACCCTGAACTGGTAAGCAGGTCAGGCACCACTATGCTGACCTGAAGCGGTGGAAGGGGGACCTCTTGGAGGAGTGGCTCCAAGAGGCTAGAGCATCAGGGGATGTCCCAGCCATGTGTAAGTATCAGTTCACTACCTGTTTAATAATTGCCAGTTCAGGTATATCATGGATAAGTATGGCTAAATATTCCTCTTATGTCCCCCACAGCTGCAATGGAGTGGGCCGCGAACCAGGAGGCCCACATCTGCTGCCTGGCGTGGTTGCGATGTGAGGCAGGTTGGTAATACTCATGCTTTTACTGTCATAGGAATTAAAAATAAAAGTAGTAGTAAAGTAATTGCTAGTATAAAACCTGTATTGTTCAAGGCAAGTACTGCATACACTAGAGAATATGTCAGGAAGAGTCTCATATTGTCTGTATGGCAATAAAAGGGTAATATCTTGACAAACCAGGTCTAACGTCTGGACTGTATTTGTATATTCTGGCATCATATGGTAATGTAGATTTGCAATCATGTAATAGTACTGTAGTATTAATCACTGTTACCCGCACCATGCACCATAACGTGAATGTGTAGGAATGCCTGTATATGACAGGTGTAATCCCCAGAGGCCATTAAGTACAACTGAGAGACACATAGACAGTAAACAGGGGGAATGCCGACATCAAAACCCGAATAGCACATGCAACTGACATGTGAACTGTTATTTTATTAGCACACACAGCCACGGTTTGAATCCTGCCAGTGGTAGTAGTTTGCATATAGAATTATACACCACAACTGTATGGATATGTCATGACTGTCTATTAAAGTGGCCCATATCTAATGCCTATCAACCTCTCCCCCTGGGAAATCAGTGGGATGATCCCAGACATATAGGCAGCAAACAGGAAATACAACTGATTGACGCACATCTATGACAATAAACATGGTACACTAGCAACTCTCCAATATCTTATGTGACTAAGAAGCCACGTATGTCCCATTTACACCCCAACCTGTTAAGCTGTGGTCAGAGTGTGTACAGTAACAGAGTGAGATGCATGCACATAATACTAATGTGTAATCTGGAACCTTGTGTGGCAACAGTCAGGTAGTGTTAATAAACATTGCTCCCACAGGTACTTTGGATATGAAAACTGTGCTGTGAAATACAGACGAATATAACCTGTACTGGTACCGTCCACCCTGGGATTGTAAGGGATTGTGAGTGTTGCAGTTTCTCTAAATAATAAAGTATCACTGGTCACTGTCACCCACACTGTGCTACATAATATAACTGTGTAGGAAAGCATGTATATGTGTGTGTCAGGTTACTAAAGGTGGAAGAGGGCAATATTCTAGATATGTCCAGGCATACCAGCATGTGGTCAACACATGGCCAGAGTCTGTGCAGAAAGAGATGGACAGCATAGTGCAAAACATCAACCCAGAATCTGGCCGTATATGTACAAACAGTTAGTCAGTCTTAACAAACATTCCGTCCACAGTTGTATCAGGTAAGAGGTGTATATTGCAGGTAAAACCGGTTCATGTGTAATGATGTTGATAGCCTTATCAGTGTCCAATATAGGTCTATAGGGTGGTGTAGTAAGACTTGTAAGGTACAGATAACAGCACTGACTGGGAAAGTAATGTGGAGTACAGGAATATACTATTTGTTAATTGACATCTTTCTCTTCCCCCACTTTATCTCCAAAAATAATCAACATACCCACCTTAATTGGTATGTACTGACTCTGATAATGTCATTTGATAAATATTCAAATGGTTCCCATGCACGTGCCATATTGAATTATTCCAACATTGTTGGCATGGTGCCATCAAAGTACCTGCATGCTGTTCATATTATAACTGTGGTCCCATCTATGCATGTGTTCTGTTTGCTATGCAACTGTTCCATATCTGGTGTCTGGGTTAATGGGAATATCTATGTATGCTGTTATACATAACCCTGGAATGTGTTTACTATTACTAACCCATATATGATGTTGAAATCTAAATACTATAGCACACTTGGGAAGGCCGGTCTCAGCGGAGCAACCTGTCCCACCTCAGCTGGCCAAGGCACCAGGCACCAGCATGTCTGGTGCCCAACCCTGCACCACCCTGTCCGTTGGTCCTGCACCATCTTCAGGTGGAACCACCTCAGGCGACGGGGCTTGCCCCCCCCGGGAGTGGGCGTGGAAAGGCATCTGTCAACCGTCACCAAGTCGGGATCATGGTGCTTAGCGCAATCAACGCCCAGGTTGGTGATATTCTATGCCAGCTTGAGGGCCGCTTGTCACAATTAGTCAGCCTGGCTCTGTGGCTCAGCCCCAAGCACAGCCACCTTTGGGGCTGTGAAGGTGCAGTAGTGACTGCCCATGGGTGGGGAAGTCAGTCCCACTGTTACCACTAGGGGGCTTGTGGGCGTCTGATATGCTAACACCCCTCCCCATGAAGGTGTTTACCATCCACATGTGTCACATACCCCTCCTGTATGTTTCTTGTGTGTCTTGTATTTTAACCTATCCAACCTACCAACCCAAATATACCTACTACCCCTACCCAACATCCCACTCCCACCTGAAAAAAAATCCCACTCCCACCTGAAAAAAAAGGGGAATCTGTTCCCACAAAAAAATCTTGTCCCATAGATAGCTGCCCATTTTGCACATGTGTCCACTGGACACATGTAATCTGGTCTAATTGACACCACAATGAATTTTTGTTGCCCTCACCCCTCTCCCAGGGGTTTGAGAGTCCGACACTACCTCCAAATTCAGTGTATATGCACAGCTGTTGCTGTAGAAGAAATGGGCAGCTATGGACCTTCCCTAAATCCTTCCTGCACATCCCTGGCCTATTTTCCCTACTGTCTTTCCCTCTTTGTTTCCCTTTTCACCACTTTCCTTGCAACCCTTTTTTCTTTTCTTTTAAAGAAATTAGTGCGGGGGTAAGTGGCAGTAAGCACTTTTAAGCAGCAGTAAGCGGGTTTAAACCTGTTTACATAGGGGTAAGCACTGCCTACACAGGTTAAGCAATTTAGAAGCTAACTGAGTGTAAGACACTGTAACCGGAGGTTAGTAGTGCTTAGCTCTGCGCAAACCTGCTTAAAACTGCTTTAAAGTGCCTTAATCACTCTGTTTCCAACTGACGGTGTTCTGCTCGGTAACAAAATAAACAGCCTCTGCAAGGCTCAAACCCAGCACCCTGCACATCATACAAAAAGTGATTTACCACTAAGCCATAGCAGATATACATAACCCTGATGTTTTCACAAACATATCCTAAAGCAAAATCAGTCAACAGTGCAGGAAATGTAGTAACAAAGGGTGCCAACATGTGGGTACAAATAGGGATATATGTCAAATACTGCTTTAATACACTTAAAACATTGATAGTTACACAGTTATAAGTATTAGAGCATATATTTTAAAGGAGGTTAAATCTGAAACACAAAAGTGTCGACACTAGTTACTGACTTCAATCCTAAGATCATCCATGTCAATTGCCAAGAGAATGAGGTAATGTCCAAAAATATGAGCTGACCATGCATGGACATATGGACATATATATATATATATATATATATATATATATATATATATATATATATATATCTATATATATATATTTACATACACAGACAAAAGGTATTAGTAGCCATACATATGTAGATGTAATGTGGAAGTACTGGGTGCCAAGTGTATCCCTCAGCCACAAGCCTTGTAACTGGTACCTGTGAAATGTGTTATGTGGAACCCATTCCCACCAATGAGAATACTGACATTAAACATATACCCACCCACAATTCAAAGGACATGACACGACACACAGGTATGCATACACAGATAACCTTTATTTGTGTACTATACAATAATGTATGCCATTACTTACAGCACATACATTTTGAAATATGTAATCAGTGATGAATGATGCAAGGTCCACACAAAACAGTAGATGTAAGCAATGTGGATATATAACATACTATGCTGTCCAGGCCAAGGCCTTCAATTAGTACAACAGTAAACAAAGGATTTGCCTTCAAGATAAGTAACAATCAACAATTACAGATGTAGTTCAGCAGCCTCCAATTACACCTTGTAGTCAAGCCCTAGGGGGAAATGTATTAGTTGTGGTAATGTCAATGTATCTGTCACATGTATGGACCCTGACCAACATATTTTGTGTGAGTCCACGATATGACTGGCATGACAGCAGGAATGCTAGCAGTAAATAATGATAGGCCATTACCTAACAACCCCTAACTGTACCATAGCAGGACAAAGCCTGCCATATTTGTGGAGGACAGGGGCAGGAACACAGGGCCATACTTGCAATATTGCTGTTACACACCTTGGAAATTGCTGGTGTTACAGGATTTGTTGCAACATACCCTTATGCAGGAATAAGACATCAGAAACACAAATGGATGTAGCCATGTACAGATAGCATGCAACAGATAGACTGCCAGTGACATATCTAGGACAAGACCTGTGTGGTGCACAGACAAAACCAAACAGACAATCCACTGGCCATCATGTGGATAGGCTCACAGTTCAGTGCTATGCAGACAGACTGCATTCCATCCTAAACTACTATGCACACACAAACACTGTAAGACCACCAATATAAAATACACATAGCAACACTACT
This sequence comes from Protopterus annectens, assembly GCF_019279795.1. Taxonomy (NCBI): domain Eukaryota; kingdom Metazoa; phylum Chordata; order Ceratodontiformes; family Protopteridae; genus Protopterus; species Protopterus annectens. Next base: position 1,194,746,056 of record NC_056737.1, read on the forward strand.
CACTTTGTCTGTAGGTTTGGAACCTCATACAAATGTGTAGTTGGCCAGTGTCTGCAAGTCCTGCTGTAAGAGGTATTGCAACCTGCTGTCTGTAACATTGCTGCCCCCATACAGGAAGGATGTCCTCCATACCGGAAAGGTTAAGGGACAATGCCCACATGAGTCAGTATATTATAGTAGTGGGTTAACATTACAGTGGTTATCCAAAGTACTACACAGCAGGCTGCATGCAGTTAGCAACTGTTGCACACTGATTGGTGCAGAGCCCATCACTTGATCATGTGCATCACCTACAAAAGCCATGCTGCAAACCATTCATACCAGCTCAATCTCTCTAGTGGAGAGAGAGAGAGAGCGACACAGACAAAAAAATACACGAAACAACAGAAAGCTGTCACAGCTGTCAGAAAAAAAATACAGGTATGTAAAACATATATGTATTTAACTGACTGTAGTATGTGGTACAGAATAATAGGCTATATGATGTGGAATGATTTATGTGTGCCATCTGTAGTTGTCCCTGTAATGATGTTCTGCTGAACAACTGCTCTGGACAATACTGTCTGTCCCTGTAGGCAGTGGGACATACCTGCCAACTGTGCATATCAGCAATGAATGACAAAGATGTAAGCCATAATATCTGTGTTTGGTATGTTAGTGTGGACAATAGCTGATGGTGAAAGTACTGCTGTCATAATAGACACATGGGTGTCAGAGCACATCACTTGCAGGACAGTCATGTTAATGTGTCATGTAGCATGCACAAATGCCATAGGTGTATAATAAGCTTACCAGCAATCTCTCACCATATATACCACCCTAATGTTAGTCTGTGTTCATATGCAACACCTGTGTGTGTTGCAGCAAGGAAGAACAGTGCAGCTGTGAATGAAAGAGAGTTACAGAATGTGGACAAGATGTCTGTATGCACCCCACATATAGATAAATATCTGTGTGATATATAATTAGACGTGTATGTCTACAGATATGCAGACACATATAAATGTAGGTATATAAACAACCCACAAGATATATCTACACATATATGTACACACACACACACACACACACACACACACACACACACACACACACACACACACACACACACACACACACATATATATATATATATATATATGTGTGTGTGTATATGGATCTAGGACGTTTGATCGAAAGATCAAATATCCAAATCAATAATCACCAAACAAACTTTAATGAAAGCACTTTCATTGAAAAAGCGCTTTCGTTAAAGTGTGTTAATTAAAAAAAAAACACTACCTTTATGTTTCTGCAGGAAGGCTTCACCCCCCTGCACCCCTCATGTGAGGGGCTGTGCCCCCCAAACCCCTTCTACTTTTGTATTCTCCCTCCGAGACCACACTACAGTGGGGAAAAGGGAATTTTCCCTTATCTGCACCGTAGTACGGCCTCGGCAACAGGCATACTTACGCGAAAATGCTTCTTCAGTGAAAAGCATTTTTGCATAGGTATGCTCGCCCTAAATGGATTAGGTCCTAGATCTATATATATATATATATATATATATATATATATATATATATATATATATATATATATATATATATATATATATATATATATATATATATATATACATATAGTGGCACTGACAATGGCATGCAGGTTAAATAGTTTGTAACAGGCCAGCAAAGATAGTGTCTCCACAGGGAACATGGCTACAAACACATAACACAAAGCGTGGTACAATACAACATATGTCCCAATGGTAGGTAAGCTGTTGAAATACCAATTGCATTATGTGAACGGTTTGTTGTAGCTGATATGGTGGGGGTTGACAGAGATGTGTATTACATACTGTGGTAACCTTGCTGTATGAGTTGCTCAGACCTGTTTCCATCTTTATGCCTTTCAGGGAAAATGGCTCACACCAGACTGCCACCATTCAGTGGCACAGAAACTGATGTAATTGTTGAAGACATGATACATCATTACCAACTGGTGTTTGGCCGGACAGCCCGTGATCAGCAGGAGAGGACCGCCCTGTGGAACGATTTAGTCTACAGGGTCAATGATGTCAGCCTGCAGAAAAGCAGCTATGAGCAGGTCCGGCATCATTGCTCTGACCTGCTTCGCCATGTATGCTGGCGTGCAGCTACTGTACAGGGGGACCACCTCACAATGGGGGGGGGCATGCCATCCATCCACCCCTCACCCTTGTGGAGGAGCTTCTCAGTAGCCTTGTGGCATCTGCCTGCCTGCAGAACCAACAACTGGCAGGGAGCATTGTGGAGGTGGGTGCCACCAACACACCAGCTGAGGAGCATGCAGGTAAGGCCCCAGGGCACATCAGTAGACCACTCTTGTATATGCATCCGCATCTGTACAGGTACATCATGCATATCTGAGATGTCATATATATAGTCTGTTTCTGTGCAGTAGTAATAAACAGTTATGCATAAGCTGTAGTATTGTGAACTTCTACTGTTGATGTACCATAATGCTGAACTCACCCTTTATGAATGCCACAACTGTGGCCACTGACATCAACTTTCTTGCACTCTTATGTAGGACCCTCCAGGATACCACCAAGGCAGCAGCCTGTAGCCAGTGAGTATGGTTCATGTTCATGCTTGACAATACACCGGGCATGTAATAGATATGGGATATTCCATGCACACATCTAACATACCTACCCATACTGCATGCTGTACACATTCACATTTTGTTGCTGTGAAATGCACTGCATCACAGTAGAGACCATGATGGGTTATTGGAAGGGTACATCAGACACATGCAATGTAACTAACATCCTGTCATTGTGAAATGTGTCCAAAGGGATGAGAAGTTTGGCAGGACACACGGCCTACAGTAGGGACATGTGTGAAACAACACCCTCATATGGTGCTACAACTGCAAATATACCTGTATTACAATAGCAGCCGTTACAGATCAACACTATGTCATAACATAGTACTGTGGTCCACATAATTAGCTGGTAGTAGGCTGTTGCACATAGTGTCCCATTCTTGGGACACTGCAAACTGACACATGTGTAGGCCATAGTTGTCAAGCGTCTGCAAAAAAGCTGGAGGTAGGGAGGGTGTGTCATCATGACAAAGCAGTGCACTGCAGCGGGGATCCTATGTATGCTAAGAATGGATGTATGTGCACAAAATCAGGTTAAATAACTGTGGCAGATGTAACCCTGACCCCACAACAATAGTGACAGCAGTGTGTGTACTCCAAGGGATGTGTACATGAGTAGACCTCGCAACCATGCAGAGATGTGGGACATGTGTAGGGCACCCCTCATAGCCATGGTATGGTCTGGTGGTTGGCACTGTAATAGTCTTGTATTGGTCATAAGTGCACTGCTGATGTTGTGATCTATAAAGCAGACATCAGGCATTCACAAATGACATCTGTTCACATATCATCCCAGGTATGAGATGCACTAGCACATAGGGGCTGTGAGCATTGGAGATGACATAACTGACACAGTATTACATATGCAGCAAGTATAGTGCATAGTACAAGGCAGGGTGCAGAACAGGTCTACAGTAACACTTTGTACATGGGTGCAGTGTTATCAAGGGGAAGGGACATCGCCTACCAACACAGCCCATGCATCACACACATGTATACTGGCACTAGCATGAAGTCACTATAGTTGCACTGCATGCTGTTGGGTACCATATGTAATGCATGCTGACAGAAGGGTAATGGGAGGACTGTGTGCACAAAAGTTGTGCAACCTCACATGTAGGTGTGTGTGTGGGGGTGGTTGTGTGTTGATCGTGTCTATAAGTGCAACCTGGTGGAGTGGAGTGTGGTCGATGAATGTCAGATGTGTTTGTGCATGTGTGTCTCTTTTTGTGGCTGTCCATGTATGCACAGGTGATAGTGGAGTTGATCACATGGCAGTACTTCTCCTTGGGATTGTGCTGTACATGTACATGGAGTGACACATGAGACACCAGGACAACCTGTCTAATATGTGAACACAGGACAGCTGATAGTATAACAAGGTCTCTAGCATGGAACATGCATTAGGAGGGAAAGTACACACCAGGTATACACATCATATTGCCAGCAGCAGATAGATAACTGGCTACCAACGTATGCAGCACTACTAATGCAATGGGGAATTACCAGATCACACCAGTGAGTGCATCCAGATATTACTGTTGTCCACATGATGGGATGATTGTGCAGCAGATGTGGCATGGACTGAGCAAGACTGTAGTATGAGACTCTGGTGTGTGACATATGTAGTGAATGTAGTAGCCTCAACCATATAGGGGCCATGCACACCATGACTGGACATACAAAGGGTAATACTGGATGACAGCAGTGAGACCATGTACAACCTACTCCACTCATGTCAGGGAGGTGATGGAGTAACAGGTCATGTGTTGTGATCACACGTGTAGGCTTGGAGAGGAATGATATATTAATGGGTAGTATTAATGAGTGTATGTTAGCAAGTGCCATGCAGGATGGGGAACATATGTAACTGAATGTGGGACTGTCTGTAAACCCAGAGACAGGGAGTTAGTAAGGTGGACTGTCAGTGTGTGTGTGTGTGTGTGTGTGTGTGTGTGTGTGTGTGTGTGTGTGTGTGTGTGTGTACTGTTATGCAATGTTGTACAGGTCTTAAAGTTTGTGTTTGTTTCTCCCACAGGTGGCGAGGTTGGTCAGGGTCCCTCCTGCATGCAATCTGAGGTTGGTGTCCATACAAACATCGATGATGGTGATGGTACTGTTGAGGTACAGCTGAGGTTGTCAGATGCTGACACTGCGCCATCATTTGTCATCACCCTGTTAGCCACCCCAAGTCCGCACACAGTAACAGTGTCCCTACAAACCCCATCACAAGTGGCCATAGCAGAGGGACAGTTGGTGGTTGGTGCCTGTGACCAGGAAAGTGTGGTGTCCAGGCTAACTGTGTCAGGTCACAGTCAGAATAGCAGGATGTCCAGCAGAACACCACATCAGCAGATGCACCATGGTGCCATGGTGCTCATGGGATTGCCACTGGTCATCATGCCCCTGGCAGCGACGCCACAACTGGTACCACCAGAAGCATGTTTCAGGCTGTAATGGAGGCATGTATGGAAATGTACACCTGACAGGGCCTGAGGCTGCAGAGGGCTGCTTTTCCATCTGTAAGTGACAGCTTCCATGAACTTGCTGCTGACCTCCGTGAATAAACCAATATCATGACTAGATGGTGGGGTGAGATGGAGGGCCTACTCGACCGTGGTATGTCCGTGCTTGAACATGTGGTTGGAGTGGAGTGACGGCCATGTGGACATAGGCCAGAAACACCAGCAGCTGGCGGTCAATGTGAATTTGCTAGGATGTCAAACCACTCCTGTAGTGGCAGTACCGGCCCCAGTACATCACTGGAGGTGCTGTCCACACCACACCACAGCAGGCCTCATGCATGTGGCCCTAGCCAGTCCCAGGTGGGACATGGTTCCAGCGGACATCTGTCATCATCAGGGGAAAGTAGCACCTCAAGATCTGTACCTGCACATGCCCATGTAACCCCTGGCAGGCAAAGTCAGCATGTCTGTGACTAGAGGCAGTAAACTGCACACCCTGCCAGGTATGATCTGCAGCTGTCCAACAACACCTGTATAGGGCAGCCATATGGCAGAACTGTGTGCATGCATACCCACACACTATGCAACCACACCTAGGGCAACCCCATACCAACACACACCACATCACCACGCCCCAATCAAAGAACTAAACCCCTCACCCACACACATGGTGACAAATGTATGGACCACCCTCGGCCTCTGGCAAACCAGCAACACACCCTGTGCATATGATGATACCTGTGCCACATCTCTGTCATCCATAACAGTGATGCAGGGACAGGCTAATATGGTTCTGATGCACACGGTGACTGTAATAGAGTGCTGCAATGTACTGCAGTGTAAGATGTTGTCAGGGGTAATGTGTAATGCATATATGTCAGGTAATGTAACCATGCAGCTATGATGCATTTCAGCTGTTAGTAACACTGATTGATTGTTATCTTTAAAGTGTTATCCATTTGTGTTGTAGGTGTACAAGTGTCAGCAGGAGGATGTTCTGCAGTCATATTCCACAAGGGTTATGGCACTGTGGTGACACCATGGCCATGACATATCAGGTGTACAGTTGCACACATGTCACAGGTTTGTATTACAGTTATTGCCTGTGCCACATTGACAGGTGACCTGCTGTTACAGGTATAATCTGCACCCTTATGTCAACCCATTCACATACACACACAGCCTTACTTGGCAACACTGTAACTAGACCCCTACCTAGGTATGTAGTGCTACTGAACTGTGTGGCTTTCATTGCACACACAACACCATGTTTAGGGTGAGGTGTGTACCAGGTCACATGTTACATGCAGAACATCCACAGACATGTACAATATGGTAATGGGGGATTTAATGTTTGTATATGGAGAATACATAGTGTGTCATACCATCATATACACATTGATAGATACATAACAGGCAGACACACATCTTAGAGACCTGGGTTTATTGTTACTAGCTAACTAGTCTGTGTGTCCAATGTGTTACAGGTAAGCTGCACACAGCACAAGCATAACTGGACTTCTATCCTGTTATCAGTTACCTAAATGATTGATGGTGACAGTGGTCACCAGAAAGTGGTATGTGGGATATATACCGGGTGTACCATGGTGTAATGACAATGTACACAGCACCCACATCCCCAATGGATATTGTACACACTGGAACCCATCATGATACTCTGACATACCAACTATCACACATTGCCCATGACACCAATACAACCCATTGTATATCACAACAGTGGTACCACAGGGATATGCATGTGATGCACAAGCCACAGGCACAGTAGGGTGTTGCATTGTGATGCCTCACCTATGAGCAGTGACAAAACTATCTGTACTATTGCATGGGTAATGTGTAGTGTAATAGGAGTATGTGGCCTCAGAATGGTGTACCCTACAGATATGCAGACATGCAGACATACACACACTTGGCAGACCTCATTGGGTTTCCCATACCTATTGACCCATTTGCACAACACTGTTGTGCTGGTACTGCAAGGCACATTTAGCTGTTAGGGAGAGGAGTGTAACAGGGTACATGTCATGTCCAATAGAGCAGCAGCCACATCTGACTATGGCAATGGGAGTGGAGGTGGTTGTTGAGGCTGTTATGGAATTCCCAACTACAGGTGTGATAACAGACAAACAATGATATCCTCAGTAATGCACATGTACACATGTCAATACTGTGGTGTATTGCTGCAGGTGGTCATAGCTGTGTACATGACTATTGTCCATGGAGGGATTGGATGTGTAGGGGGTGTGTGTACATTGGTATCATGCCACCTACCATGTGCCAGCAGGCAAACTATCGACAGACACCATGTTTGTGACTGGCAGGGTGAGAGTGACATGCATCAGCAATCCTCTGGGTGCCTTCTGCACATGGCCACTGAGGTGATCCAGTTGACATGTATGCAACATGTATTACAACACATAGTTAGTGTCTGTGATGGAGACCTGTACCCAAGCATGTTCAGTTGACTGTGGTAGTGTAGTGTAGTGTAGGTACCCATGGCATGTGGCCCATACAGGGTGTTGTCTTATATATGTGACAGATAGTACACAGCTGGCTACACATGTCAGTGTCAATCAGGCATAGGTTGTCTGCATGTATCCCAGCTGGATACCTGCCATCTGCACATCTGTAGAGGGGCTGACAGACATCAGTTTGTTGAGTAGCTATGCAGCAGGATGAATGTGTCAACAACTGGATGTTTGACACCAATATGTATGCCATTACTACGTGTTGTAAGCCCTCACTAACATGTGCTGTACAGACAGTACTCTACAGTTACATTCCACATGTCTGATTATTATCCAGTAGGGGATATATACGGTAACACAGCCCACACACAAGTACATGACAGTGAGCCCTCAGAGTGCAGCTATGCCCACAGGTGTGCTTGTTGTCAGTAACAGTGTTAGCACTCTTCCCTTCCCTGGGACAGCACTATTGACAGTAGTAACGCCATGTTACACTACATGCCAGTGTGACAGCACGTACCCTGGGTTGCTACACCTACATGTCACACATTCACATGGATAACATTGCTGTGCAGGTCTCATATACTTGTGTGTCCCAGACATGACACTCAATACCCTTTGCTACTGTAATGACAGCACATAGACACATGTACTGTACATGGCAGTACATGCACATATTACAGTTGTCATTTTCCAGGGTTTGACATAGCCTTGTATGTTACACAGAGATAGCTTCTGTGTAGATGATATGCCACAGAGTATAGCTGGAGGATTTCTAGATGGTCGGCATAGGCCATCTGTTTTAGGCCTGTAATTCTTATAGTGAGGTATTTCCACTGCCTTCCCAACAGTTGCAGCTGTCTTGTAAGGTACATACCAAACAAGGAGTTGTACTCTATACTGGGTGTAATGAGGGATGAGTACAGTGGTACAATTACCCCCCTTTTTTCTGGATGTAAAGCCCTCATTGATGAGGTGTGCCACATAGAAGGATTTCCTTACTGTTGTGGCAATGTGGTTAATGAAGTGTTGTGGCAATGTGGTTAATGAAGGTGAGATCACTGTCCACCTATGTCCCTATGTCTGTCAGCACACTTTCTGTGTTTAGTGTACTGCCACCTATGTGGTAATTCATGGGTACATGGTATTTCCAAAGAGGATAACTATACATTACTTGGCATTAAGCTTAATCCCATGGCTCTGACACCAAGCATTTGTTTCTGTAAAGCCATGTTGTAGAATATCCACATAATTTGAGGATGCAATAATGGCTCCCAGTTTGCAGTCATCTGTGAACTTTGTTAGCCAGAGTTCCATAGTGTTGGCCTGTACTTCAAGAAAGTAGATGCCAAACAAGAGCTGTCCCAAGACTGACCCTGAGGTACTCCAATTGTCACTTGTCTGGAGCAGGGATTGGACAATGCTACTTTTATAGTCTGGGTTCCATCAGTAAGTCAATTGGCAACCCATCGAGTGACGCAGGTGTTTATGGCCAGCTTCATAAGTTTAACTATGTCTTTAGAGTTGGGGATGTTGTTGAAGGCCAGATATGCTGTGTGGACTGCCTTACCCTCTTCCACAGCTCCGGAGACTGAATCAAAGTAGTCAATCAGGTTCAGGAGCCAAGACTGGCCCTTCATGAGCCCCACCTGGGTGGGTTCCAGTGTTTGCTGGTTGCCAATGTCTTTGTTTATAAGTTGCATGATAATGCATTCCATGCCCTTGCAGATCAGGCTCGTCAGACTGATGGGACGGTAGTTCCCAGGATCCAAGGTGGATTCCCCCTTGTGGAGTGTGATAACTGTAGCTGTGCACCCTTTACATCCGTCCATTTTACTATTTGAAAGAATGTATGAAATGGACTTTAAGGCTTTTATTAACTGTCAACACAAGTGTGAATTAAAGACCAACTTGAACAAGAATGAACGGGAAGCTCTAAGAAACTTTAAACTTTTACCCGTCCGCCTAATGAAACCTGCCAAAGGGGGTGGGCTGGTCATTATGAACAAAATGGAATACAAGGAAAGAATGGGGAAGATACTTGAAAGTAACGCATATATTAACGTGAGCCTGAACGAACTGAACATAGCATGCAACCGCATCAGAATGTTCCAGAATGATATGTTCATTGACTCACTCATCGACCTTGACATGTTTAACTATTTGTCAGTACTATCACCTAGACTACCTGTACTTTTTGGAATACATAAAATCCACAAGAATCAAGGAGATCCACCTATGCGCCCCTTAGTGGACGCTCAACAATCAATCACCTATTCTTGTGCTAAGGTGACAGATGACATTCTGAAGAGATTTGTGGCCCTGGAACCTCAGATTTGCAAAGTCTCTTGGACATTTTTGATGAGTATTAACTCCTTAGCTTATAATGAACACTTTTGCTTTTTAACAGTAGATGTTTGCAATCTATACACGGTGATCCCACAAACCTTGGGAATAGAATGGGTTATCGACCATATGAGATTTAAAGGGGCAGAACATTCAGAACTGAGATTTGTGGAGGAATTGCTAGGTATAACACTGTCCAATAACTATATTACCTTTGATAAAGAATTTTTCAGACAGCAGATTGGTGTAGCTATGGGCTCCCCTTGTGGAGCTAGTTTCACCAATTCAGTCATGGCCAAATGGGAAAAAGACACCATTTTTGATAACCCTGGACTGAATGAGTGTATTTATTATTACACCCGCTTTTTAGATGACATTTTTATGATTATTAAAGGGGGTGTTGAACTAGCTGCTGAAATTTTGAGCAGTTTAATACGTCTACCACCTTTCTCAGGTTTACTAGTAATTTCCACATAGATTCTATGAGCTTCTTGGATGTGGAACTATCTAAAGATAGAGCACAGAAAAAAAATCTAGCAAGGATTTTCCGAAAGAGTACTTACTCTAACTCATTCATACATTACATTAGTTTTCACCCGCTGCACCAAAAGAGGAGTGTAGTGAAGGCCCAAGTGGTATGAGCGGCCAGGATGACTATGGAGGATGACCACTTCTTTGAGGAATGTGAACTTTTGAGGTCCATGTTCCTCAAGAGGGGGTACCCCATTGAGTTGATTGCTGACCTTATAAGGGAGGTGAGTAGTAAAAGGGCCTCTGGTCACATCAGACCCACCCACTCCCAAGGATGGACAGCAGCTCACACTTTGGAAACCAACATCTCAGTAGAGCTAGAACTGAGTAACCCCGTAGTTAGGAATAGTATTGGAGCACAAAGGGAGCAAAACTGTTTGAGATTCGTGACTACATTCTCTTTAGATTATGAAGCCCTGAGCACAATACTGGGCAAAACTGGCAGTTGTTACTGTCTGATAGGGATATACAAGGAAAGTTGGGAGACAAACCGCTGGTCACCTGGAAAAAAGGAAGAAACCTAAAAAAACTTACTGAAAGTAGGAAGGAACCTAAAAAAACTTACTGAAAGTAGTAACAGCACTTTTTGAGGCACCCCAGGGACATTTAAATGTGAGGCATGTAACCAGTGTCGACACATTGCTACAGGGTCAAAAGTCATTATTAGAGGGCGACAATATTTCCTGAAGAACAAGTTCAACTGTAACTCCAAAGCCTTAGTCTATGTAGCATTATGTCAGTGCTGCCCTAGTTTTTATGTAGGCAAGACTGACTGTAAGTTTAAGGAAAGGATTTACGAACATGTTTATTACATTAACAAAAGGAAAATGGAGAGCCCACTAGCTAGACACTGCGCTGAAACCTCTAACCACAGTTTCAAATTTAAGGCCATTGACTCAATTGAGATGAATAGTAGAGGATAGGTGTCTACACTTATGTTGGAGAAACTGGAACTTTTGTGGCAGCTTAGACGCAATGCATGCTTTCCACTGGGCTTGAATAAAATGACTTCTATTTTATGTGTGCTAAAATTAAAGAGCCTTAGAGATAATAGCTGTGCACACATTATTTTTGTTGGATGGTTAAATAATAGATGCTCATTAGCCCTAGAAAGGTTATAATTGCTAAGTTACACCCACCTTTTATAGGTTAAAAGTAATGTTACATAACACAGTTTTTATGAAAAGACTTTCACGGGTCCCTGAACATTAGCTACAAGTAAAGTGAACTAACTACGATTTTAATTAATACTGTTAAAATTACTACATGTTCCATTACAAGGCAACAGAACTTTGTTTTTTTATAAAACTAAGACACTCATTTTACCTAACGGCTAGACAAAAACAAACTGTTTGACTTCAGTATTTTAGGATTATACCTTTAAATTATGTGACTGTGCTTAATTGGCTTAATTGTATTAACAAGAATGAGTCACTAGGCTCATACTTAAACTTGTTTTTTCTTTCTGAGCACTATTGTCTGAAGAAGTTAGGAGAAGTGTTTCCTAATGAAAAGTGCTTTACACTTTGTGACTTGGATTCTGTGCAGCCAGATCGTTTTTAACTTTTTATTGCTTGGCAGTTACTGGAATGTGCAGCGGACTACTGATTGCTGTAAACTTGTTTTACTCAGCTATTAAACCTTGTTGGACTTTGCAGTGTACGCTCGTCTTGTGTTGTGAGGCTATGATTAAACATGGAACTTAGGTGAGATGCAGGTTTATTTTGTAGTTCATATAGTACACAGCCTGGGATGTCATCTGGTCCCATGGATGCTGTATTTCTAGCAGTGGATATGGCAGTTTCCACCTGTGTGGCCATGATTACTGGAATTTGGCAATCTTTTGGTACTGAGATGGGCCTTTTAGGGGGTGAGAGGAGGGTGAATGCGGCACTAAATTGATCTGCACGGATATTGGCAAACTCCTTGGAATCAGTACATTTAATGCCATTCTGTTGTAGCTCAGAGTAGTTCTGAGCATTGTTGTTTAGATTCTGGCCATAATTAAAGAATGCCTTGTGGTTGTCTTTGGAGTCTATTGCAATTATATTTATGTAACAAGCTGTGGTGGATTTTGAGGGATATCAGATTCTTACTGAGGCTAGTAAGGGAGCAGTTTGCATTTTGGGATTATCCTTTTTTCTGCAACAGGGTCTTCCTTCTGTTGTATAGTTTGGTCATGGCAGTGGAGCAGAAGATTGGCTTCCTTTTTGGGATGGCACAATTCATGCACAAGTGGATGTGCCCATACAGTGCCTTAGTGTAGGATTCACCAGTTGCACTTTCAGCTCCCATCTCCATGGGTGTCATGAGGTTTGTCACTTCTGACTTGAGTAGCATGGCATTGGCTTTGGAGAGGGTTTTATGGAGGATTCCTTACTGGTGGGTGGGATGTGGATGTCAGCGGTGATTACCTTATGGTTAGACCTGACCTATGAGGGGTTGACCACTGGTGTGGAGCATCTTACTCCCATGTTGGTAATGACCAGGTCTAGGATATTGGAGACCCTGGTTGGACAATGGATTAGTTGATCCTGGGAGTTGGAATGTATGACTTCCAGGAACCGTTGGTAAAGGGTGGTGGTACATGAGTTGTTTTCCCAGTTAATGGCAGAGTAGTTGGAATCACCCAGTATTATGGTGTTTGGTTGTATCTTAATATTGTCCAGTATGTTTATAATGGTGTAGTGAGAACCTTGGGCCATGGAGGGGGGAATCTGTAGCAAGCTACAATTTGGATTGCAGTCTTAGGTTCATAGGTAGGTACTAGGCTATCTGCCCGAAGGCATTTATAAGCCTAGCCAGAATGTGTTGGCTTTCGCCGCCACCTTAGATTAGTTCTCTGTGCCTCTGTCCAGCAGAGCCACTGAAGTGATCCCTGAGGTAAACTTTCTGTTTCCCATCCACTCGTTAAGATTTCTTTTGAAGAGTGTTAGCGAGGAGCTCTGCCTAATGTAGATTGGGATCTTGTTCCAATGCATGGGAAGTCTCTGGGACAGGAATCTATCCCTCCAGCACATCCTATTTATTGTTGTGGTGAGGTTTAGATCCCTAGAGCGTGTGGCTCACCTAGTGTTAGTTGCATCTGGAGATTCTCAGATGCATTGTGTTGGAAACTAGGCTGGAGGTGTGAATGACCTTGGTGAATATGGAGACTCCTCCACCTGTGGTGTTGTGGTCTTGGTTTGCTGCCCAACATGTGTGATAAGGGTTCTAGCCAGGTATTACAGGTGTGCTCTCTGGAGCGTTGAACCAGGTCCCAGTTACTGCACAGATATTAATGTTCCCCATTTGGTGTTTACATTACGCTGCCGAAAACTCAAACTGTCTACAGCGTAATAATAGACACGAAAATGTTGAAACCCCCAAACATCGAACACACACAAAGAAAAAAACACCCAAACACAACACAAATTGCTCTATACAGGAGGGCAAGCCCCCCTGCACCCCCCACCCCCACACCCTCCACTACTTAAATATACCAACTCCGACATCGCACTACATTGCAGTAAACAGAAATCTCCCCTTACGGAGATTTCCTTTTACACGCGCGATCACTTTCGCTTTTGACATTTTGGTGCCGACAATACCAGCTTTGATACTGTCGGCCTTTGACAGGGTGAAGTAGACCCCCCCATTTGTAGGTGTGCCTCAAGAGAGTGCCTTTTTAGGTTTAGACTTCTAGCATTGAGTCGCATTACCATCAGTTTTGCATGCTTGTATCTGTTACAGTGGTGGATTTGTCCTTTGAACCTTGCCTAGATAAGGCACTATGGGGGGTGCTAAGAGCTGTATTCAGTAACCTGAATCCCAGGGGCAACAGGTGCAGACCATCGCTGGCAGAGCATCGTGGTTTGCACGTCATGTCATCCCAGACAGACCGATACTGGATCCCCTTTAAATGACATCAGAAGCTTAGCCACTTGTTGAAGTCATTGCTGTGTATATGTATATGTGTGAGTGTTTATATGTAGATATATATATATATATATATATATATATATATATATATATATATATATATATATATATGTACATATATAGCTCCATATATGTATGTGGATATATATATGTGTATATATCTACATAGATATGTGGATATATGTGCACACGTGGATCTACTTCGAAATGCCGAAATGCCAGAATGCTGACAGCCATATGGCCGACAGCCATATGACCGACATTCAGAATCTCGACATTTCGAGTACATCCATAGAAAATAAAATAAAATTTCCTTTAAACTGCTATCGGGGGGGCTATGCCCCCACACCCCTTGTAACTTTAATATACCAACTCCGAGATCACACTACAGTGCAGGAATGGAAATCTTTCCATTCCGCACTATAGTGAGATGTTGGTTTCACATTGTCGGTATTCCGAATGCTGGCCATATGGGTGCCGGCCATATGGCTGTCAGCATTCTGGAATTTTGGCATTGTGAATGGGACCCGTACACATACAGGTTTACCACATGCCCAGAACATGGAGTAGAGCTCTACCTCAGTACCAATAGTCCCAACCCCGTAGTGCAAGAGGATGTCATGGATGTATTGCGGGTATGTATGTAGACTGTTGCTACTGTCATAGGGGTGTCTTAACAGACATGTTGGGTGTGGGAGGTCACATCTCCTATAGACGTGTACCATTGCCTACAGACAGACATCCTAGGGGCAGCATACTACAGTCCTACTGCTAGCACAGTAATAATCCTGTGTACTACAGCAGGGATTTGACCACTATATGTGGACAGTCTGGCACTCTGTGGTCAGTCTAGAAGTGTACACATGTCCCCTTCATGGGCGACATGTGTACACCCAATGTGGATGTTACTAGCCATGTACATGGGTATATCACGACAATACTGGGTTACATATGCCCACACAGTGTATGCACGCACACACGCCAGTCTGTCCAGACACATAATACCTGGTGGTGCTGAGTTCATATGGCCACATACTACCCAGTAGATAATGACATGCATCTGTACAGCATACCACTGCTTTGTCAGAAATATACAACAGTTATGCTGGCCTGGCAGCAGTATGTCTTGCAAATAACTGGACATAACAGCACAGTAGGTATTTACAGTAGGCTGCTAGGCATGTCACAAAGCACTGGTCAAACAACAGGCAGACTGCCACAACACTAGAATACATATTGTATGGGGGAATACAGATGTACTTGTGATTATAGCGGTCTCAACAAGCAGGTCACAGTACAGCATAGCAGACACCTGTGAGAATATGCATACCCACATCAAATGTCAACGCAGCCACAGCCACATACGATACACAAGCTTAACACTGGAGCAGCATCAGATAGAACAGGACAGAGAACAATGATGTCTACCAGAGTCTGTACAGAGGCATGGTTCGTAAAAGCAATACACATACAGAGCCCATGGTTTGTAAATGCAATACACATACAGAGCCCATGTTTCGTAAGCGCAATACACATACAGTCGTCAATCATCCTAAGTCAGGGGTCTGCAAGCTGCGGCTCTGGAGCCACATGTGTCTCTTCAACCCTGCTGTAGTGGCTCCTTGTACCTCTGAGGATTAATGGACGCTCTACAGCACAACACACACACACACACACACACACACACACACACACACACACACACACACACACACACACACACACACACACATCAAGCAATTCCAATGCAGGAACACAATTATGGACATATGTTTGGTATTGTTCTTATACACTTAGTTATATTATATTTAGTATAACTATGTATGAAACCGTATATGCTCTGCTATCTTCATTGTAGGAGTCAGATAGCTGTTGTGCCTCCTGATGGATTTAGTTCGGTGGGTGAGGGGTCAGGAATGGCTCTTTGGAAAGTGAAGGCTGCAGACTCATGCCCTACATACACAGACAACAGTTCTGTACACACAAACACAGAATGTCCAAGTAATGTCCTCAGAAGCAGTCCCTACTACACACATGTCCAGCAGTCTGTTATCTGACTGGCTTGTTATTAAATATTGATGTCAGTAAATAATGGTGTACAGACCATATGCACCATATATATATGTGGGCTTCATTTGCACAACACATGTGTGCACCTCTGCAGTCTAGAGGTCAGTGTATGTAACAGTGTTCCAAATCAGCCCAACAAAAAGGTGAAGCAATAAAGCCCTGAAAGGACAAACTTGAATCAAAAGTTTTAATACATAGACACCATTAACGCTCACAAAAATATGTTTTCGTTTGACGTACACTTCATCAAATGCAGGCTTTAATTAAACTCATTCTATATATACTATTTCTCTTACATATCAAACAATGAAAAGTGAACCAATTAATGAATTAATTGTTACAACCTAAGCAGAAAAACATATGTATACCTGGCATTTAGGAACCAAAACTGGTTATAGATTATTCACTTTACTGAATAAAAACATAAAACACCCAACAAATAACAACACATTGATTTAAAACCTATTTAAAATACATTTTCACTATATGTGAATGTAAAAAAAATTAAATTAATTAAAATACATTTGAATATTTATCTGGGGAAATGTCACCATCTTGTGGATTGTTTAAAAATTGCAATGCCCTTCAATATGCATAAAAAATACCAAAGTGTTTGAATGTGAACACAATCTAAAAAAACGCTTTAAAACCATTTTTTTTTAAAAAGATTTAAACAGCATATAACTAATAAATTACATCAAGGACCACAGTGTATATTGTCTCAGTTGTACCACAATCAAATCTTCTTATAATTTGGCTGCTCTAAGCTTCAAGAGGGAGCTTATAGAAATATGGTCATTCAATCCAGGCTTTTTATTAGCTTCCAAGGTGATCTGCCGCCATAGCTCCTTATATGCATTAGTTTCTTTCCATAGCCCCCCTCCAAGATTTTTATCCACCTTTTCCAAGGTGAAAAGTAAGTAATGGGCACTATACACACTCTAGGCTATGCTTGTACAAGGCATTCGTGTCGTTTTTATTTGATACGTCATCTGTGTGTTCGTATATTCTTTTTCTTAACTTTCATTCCATTTTACCTATGTAAAACGCATCACAGAGCTGACACGTGGCCATATAGACAAGCCCACTACTGTCACAATTTGTAAATTTCTTGCTTTCCAAGAGCCTATTTCTACATTGCAAATATATATTCTCATTGTTGTAGACAAAGGCAGATTGGGAACATTGCCCACATTTAAACGTTCCTCTCCTCTCCTCTTTTTAATCATTGTAACCCCATAATCAAAGTTACTTTCCAAAAGGTTTTTCAAATTCCTCGAGATTTTGTAGACAATTTTAATGCTTTCCTTTTTTATTTTGTCCAGGTCCGTAAGGGCTACAAATCTATCCCATTCATTGTTAATAATACCCCTTACCATGGTGGACCCAGCATTGAATTCCAATATTAAAGCCCTATCAAAATTTTCCACCAAGCCTGTATTATCCATTTTTGTGACCTTAACATCCCTTTTGTCTAGGATAGGTTGGTATTTCTCCAGTCTACCTTTTAAAACCTAATTTTCTACTTCAAGCAACAAATGATCCAGATAATTCATAGATTTAAACATTTTTCTTAACAATTCCATTTCCTTGTCAAAGTCCTCATTTGTGGATGTCATCCTAGAGTCCCTTATATATTGTCCTTTGACAATATTTTCCTTGTAATGCTTAGGATGAACACTATCAAAGTGTAGATAGGAATTGTAATGTGTTGGTTTTCTGAAAACCTTGGAATTAGACATATTGTCACACTTGTATATTTCCACATCCATATATTGTAAAGTGTCCTTACTGGTTTTCTGGTCTAAGAAAATAGTAGAATTGTTAAGGTATTCTATAAAGTAAGCCACTTCACTTTCTGGCGCCACCCACAAAATCACTATATCATCCAGAAATCTCTTGTACAGAATCCAATTCTCCTTGTAGATGGAATCTACTACATACTTCTCCTCCCACTTGGCCAAAACTAGATTTGCATAAGTGGGGGCACAAGCTGCACCCATTGCTACACCCTGTATCTGGTGAAAAAAATTCACCTTTAAAACAAACAAAATTGTATCTCAGGACAAAGTCCAAAAGCTGCAACGTTTTCATCCAGGAACAAGTCATTTTCTTCATAATTAATTTCTTCTAGTACCTTCAAAACTTCCCTATGAGGTATCAAGGAAAACAAATCCACTATGTCAATGGTAAGAAAAGTTAAGCCTTCATTATATTTCTCCTGACTCAAACACCTTAAAAAGTCCCAGGAGTCCTTTAGAATGTTCTTTTTTTCTAATCATAAGCCCTTTAACTTACAGTCCACATACTTGGCTAAAGGCAATGTCTTGGACCCATCCACAGAGACAATGGGCCTCAGTGAGGGGTGCTTCCCATATTTGTTTGTCTTGGGGATCCCAAAAATATGGCTATTCTAGGTTTTTCTACCTTAAGGTAATGGTACGTTCTTTGGTCAGTAGAGCCTTCCACTACTAGGTCCTCCAGAATCATATCTATTCTACGATACGCAATGTTTATCTCATTTCTGGATACAGTTACATATTTATTGGGGTCCCTTAGAATGTTATTCATTTTTCCTTCATATATAAAATCATCCATAAGGACCAACCCCCACCTTTGTCCGGTTTCATAGCATTTAAATTTTTATCATTTCTTAGTTCATATAAAACTTTTATTTCATCTGGGTCCAAGTTGCTTCTATATCTCAATTTGTCATACTTTTTTCTGATTTCTTTTTCCACAATACCTTCAAAATTTTTAATTTGTGGGTGTAACGGTGGGTTATAAGTACTTTTTCTTACCAGTCCTTCACGTTCTACCTTGGAGTCATGCTCAAACAATATTTGGAAATTAATTTTTCTTGTAAAAACCTTAATATCCATAAGTGTTTTGGCCAGGTCACCTTGTCTTAGGGGTATAAACTTAATCCCCTTGGATAAAAGTCTAAAATGGTCCTTAGTCAAGATTACAGTGCTAAAATTATAAATACTAAAGTAAAATTTAGTACATCAAGCCCACATCTGTTTTTATTAAATCCTGGTGAAAAACACTGCCTGGAACCACATTATTAGGATACTTCCAAATTCTAAGTTCCTTAGGCACTATAATTTGAGAAATGCATTCTTTCAAATAACTATTCTCTATGTCAGTGCTTTTGCACTTGAAAATAAGTCTTTCCAGTCTGTGTAATAAGTTTTTAAAAGTGTCTGTTTCAGGCCCCATAGCCACAGTTCTGTTTTTAAAGTTGGAAGAAAAACTAACCTGGAGCCATTCATTAAAATCAGCCTGCACATCTTTACTTCCTGAATCTGCATTTCATTTCTCTTGTACAGATGAAGCAGGTGACACTCGGTTTTCATTAGACCCATTTCCCCCCTCAATCGGTCTAAATATCCTGGGAGTTTGGTTGAAACAAAAATCATTGCTGTCTGAGCCTTCTCCTCTCCCGCCATTTTGTTCCAAGGTTGCCAAGCACTTCATGGTTCTGCCCCTCATGTATAGTAGACACCAGCTCCACCATCGATTGGCTGAGGGGTGTAAGTAAGTCAATCAACTGGGAGAGCTGGCCAATCAACTAACTGACTTGGCCCAGCTCCTCCTTGCAGTTGCTTTCCATAGCCTCTCCAGTCATTTCACCATCCATGGCAGCAAAGAAAACACTAGTAAATCAAAATAATTACCAAATGGGCTAAAAGTTCACCAAGAATTCCAAATCCAGACCAACAAAAAGGTGAAGCAATAAAGCTCTGAGAGGACAAACTTGGATCAAAAGTTTAATACGTAGACACCATTAACGCTCACAAAAATATGTTATTGTTTGACATACACTTCTTCAGATGCAAGCTTGAATTAAATTTCTTCTATATATACTATTTCTGTTACATATCAACCAATGAAAAGTGAACCAATTAATGAATTAATTGTTACAACTTAAACTGAAAAACATATGTATACCTGGCATTTAGGAACCAAAACTTGTTATAGATTATTCATTTTACTGAATAAAAACATAAAACATCCAACAAATGACAACACATTGATTGAAAACCTATTTAAAATACATTTTTCACTATATGTGAATGTAAAAATGTTTTAAATTAATTTAAAATACATTTGAATATTTATCTGGGGAAATGGCACCATCTTGTGGATTGTCATGGATGGTGAAACGAGCAGAGAGGCTATGGAAAGCAACTGCAAGGAGGAGCTGGGCCAAGCCAGGAAGCTGATTGGCCAGCTCACCCAGTTGTTTGACTTACTTACACCCCTCAGACAATCAATGGTGGAGCTGGTGTCTACTATACATGAGGGGTGGAACCAGGAAGTGCTTGGCAACCTTGCAGCAAAATGGTGGGAAAAAATGGCTTCTGAAGGAAACAGAGCTCACAGGGAAGCTGCCTGGAGAAAAGGCTCAGGCAGCAATGATTTATGTTTCAACCAAACCCCCAGGATATATACACTGACTGAGGGGGGAAATGGGTCTAATGAAAACCGAGTGTCACCTGCTTCATCTGGACAAGAGAAACGAAATGCAGATTCCAGCAGTAAAGATGTGCAGGCTGATTTTAAAATGGCTCCAGGTTAGTTTTTCTTCCAACTTTAAAAATAGAACTGTGGCTATGGGGCCTGAAACAGACACTTTTAAAACGTATTAAACAAACTGGAAAGACTTATTTTCAAATGCAAAAGCACTGACATAGAGAATAGTTATTTGAAAGAATGTATTATTCAAAGTATAGTGCCTAAGGGACTTACAATTTGGAAGTATCCTAATACTGTGGTTCCAAGCAGTCTTTTTCACCAGGATTTAATAAAAATATTTAACAGATGTGGGCTTGATGTACTAAACTGTATTATTGAAGAGAACAGTAGAGTGAAGGGGAAATTAATGTGTGAAATTGAGATTGTGAATGAAATTATTAAAAAAGATTTAATGTTCACTATTCCTGCTGAAAAGGAAAAATATCATAGTATTCAAAAGGAAGTGGATGGTCAATGTAATGATTTGATAAAAAGAAAAATTAAAAAATTAGAGCGCGACATTTTAGAATACCAAAACAATACTAGTTATCCTAAACCAAAGTCTGGAGAGAGATTTTGGGACAGGAACAATAATGGGAAGTGGAAAAGTAATAACAGTGAGGAACCGACAAGAGGGGGTGATTTAGTGTCAGAATTGGATGACATCTCTGAGTATCTCCCCTACGTAGATCAGAGAGGATCAGAAATAGGAACGAATACCAGCAACAACCGTTTTCAAATTTTCATGGGGGAGCCAGAAAGGGGCTGGGGAGGTATTAAATAACATCGCCCACCCTGATTTAGAAGAGAAAGAGATCAATCGGGACATGGATAATTCTTTGAGATACACATATGGTGATTTTTAGTATTTATAATTTCAGCACTGTAATCTTGACTAAGGACCATTTTAGACTTTTATCCAAGGGGATTAAATTTATACCCCTAAGACAAGGTGACCTGGCCAAAACACTTATGTATATTAAGGTTTTTACAAGAAAAAATAATTTCCAAATATTGTTTGAGAAGGAATCCAAGGTAGAATGTGAAGGACTGTAACAAAAAAATACTTATAACCCACAATTACACCAACAAATTAAAAATTTTGAAGGTATTGTGGAAAAAGAAATCAGAAAAAAGTATGACAAAGTGAGATATAGAAGCAACTTGGACCCAGATGAAATAAAAGTTTTATATGAACTAAGAAATGATAAAAATTTAAATGTTATGAAACCGGACAAAGGTGGGGGTTGGTCCTTATGGATGATTTTATATATGAAGGAAAAATGAATAACATTCTAAGGGACCCCAATAAATATGTAACTGTATCCAGAAATGAGATAAACATTGCGTATCGTAGAATAGATAGGATTTTGGAGGACCTAGTGGTGGAAGGCTCTACTGACCAAAGAACATACCATTGCCTTAAGGTAGAAAAGCCTAGAATAGCCACTGATTTGATTTTTGTGGGTCGCCCCAGAAAGTGAAATGGCTTACTTTATAGAATACCTTAACGATTGTACTATTTTCTTAGAATTCACCTACAAAACCAGTAAGGACACTTTACAATATCTGGATGTGGAAATATACAAGTGTGACAATGTGTTTAATTCCAAGGTTTTCAGAAAACCAACACATAACAATTCCTATTTACACTTTGATAGTGCTCATCCTAAACGTTACAAGGAAAATATTGTCAAAGGACAATATATAAGGGACTCTAGGATGACATCCAAAAATGAGGACTTTGACAAGGAAATGGAATTGTTAAGAAAAATATTTAAATCTATGAATTATCCGGATCATTTGTTGCTTGAAGTAGAAAATGAGGTTTTAAAAGGTAGACTGGAGAAATACCAACCTATCCTAGACAAAAGGGATGTTAAGGTCACAAAAATGGATAATACAGGCTTGGTGGAAAATTTTGATAGGGCTTTAATATTGGAATTCAATGCTGGGTCCACCATGGTAAGGGGTATTATTAACAATGAATGGGATAGATTTGTAGCCCTTACGGACCTGGACAAAATAAAAAAGGAAAGCATTAAAATTGTCTACAAAATCTCGAGGAATTTGAAAAACCTTTTGGAAAGTAACTTTGATTATGGGGTTACAATGATTAAAAAGAGGAGAGGAGAGGAACGTTTAAATGTGGGCAATGTTCCCAATCTGCCTTTGTCTACAACAATGAGAATATATATTTGCAATGTAGAAATAGGCTCTTGGAAAGCAAGAAATTTACAAATTGTGACAGTAGTGGGCTTGTCTATATGGCCACGTGTCAGCTCTGTGATGCGTTTTACATAGGTAAAATGGAATGAAAGTTAAGAAAAAGAATATACGAACACACAGATGACGTATCAAATAAAAACGACACGAATGCCTTGTACAAGCATAGCCTAGAGTGTGTATAGTGCCCATTACTTACTTTTCACCTTGGAAAAGGTGGATAAAAATCTTGGAGGGGGGCTATGGAAAGAAACTAATGCATATAAGGAGCTATGGCGGCAGATCACCTTGGAAGCTAATAAAAAGCCTGGATTGAATGACCATATTTCTATAAGCTCCCTCTTGAAGCTTAGAGCAGCCAAATTATAAGAAGATTTGATTTTGGTACAACTGAGACAATATACACTGTGGTCCTTGATGTAATTTATTAGTTATATGCTGTTTAAATCTTTAAAAAAAAAATGGTTTTAAAGCGTTTTTTTAGATTGTGTTCACATTCAAACACTTTGGTATTTTTTATGTATATTGAAGGGCATTGCAATTTTTAAACAATTCACAAGATGGTGACATTTCCTCAGATAAATATTCAAATGTATTTTAAATAAATTAAAACATGTTTTACATTAACATATAGTGAAAGATGTATTTTAAATAGGTTTTAAATCAACGTGTTGTTATTTGTTGGGTGTTTTATGTTTTTATTCAGTAAAATTAATAATCTATAACCAGTTTTTGGTTCCTAAATGCCAGGTATACATATGTTTTTCTGCTTAGGTTGTAACAATTAATTCATTAATTGGTTTACTTTTCATTGGTTGATATGTAAGAGAAATAGTATATATAGAATTAGTTTAATTCAAGCCTGCATCTGATGAAATGTATGTAAAACGAAAACATATTTTTGTGACAGTTAATGGTGTCTATGTATTAAACTTTGGATCCAAGTTTGTCCTGTCCGAGCTTTATTGCTTCACCTTTTTGTTGGGCTGGATTCGGAATTCTTGGTGAACTTTTAGCCCATTGGTAGTTATTTTGATTTACGTAAGTAACAGTGTGCTATGCCCCTGTAAGGCAGTGTATGGGGGGTATGCACCATAAGTATCCCAGGGTGTTACAACATGTGAGGACTACCAGTAGTAAGCTGTCTTAAGGTATGCGGATGTGCATTACCATACATTTCACCTTGTGAGCATTGCTGGCCTACTGCTGGTATCCTAGGGTGCTACAACATGTGAGGATTACCAGTAGTAAGCTGTCTTAAGGTATGCGGATGTACATTACCATACATTCCACCCTGTGAACATTGCTGGCCTACTGCTGACTGCCATCAGTGTGATTGTGATGATTACAGTTATGCATTGTCATGTGACAGATACCACCCATAGTGTCCTCCCAGGACTTTTCCCCCTAGGGATTGCATGCAGAATATATTTAGATGCCGATGGGCTATAAATCTGTACTGTGGATTGCTGGTTATGCTGTGGCAAGTCTGTCTTTCCTTTTGTACTACTTGAAGGCCTTGGCATGGACACCAACAGAAGTAATGTTTTCGGATTACTGTAATAAATGATATGTTTGAGTGTTGCATTACTCTGTTTGTATGTATGTTAAACTATAATCAGCTATATGAAATGCCATATACAACTGTAATAATCCACAACTGAACCTTTCCTGTGTATACAAACCTGTGAGTTGTGTTACATCCTTTGACTTCTCTGTGGGTATATATGTCAGACAACAACTGTCTGTGGTATGGGTGACTCATACACTGTCCATCGGATGAGGTGGCAGCTGTAGGGATACTGACTGTTCAGTATGGTGTGCACCCACTGATTATGTATCTTCCTAGACATACCTATGTGTGTGTATGTTTAGTTGCTGTATATATATATATATATATATATATATATATATATATATATATACATATATGAGTATCTGCATACATGTGTATGTGTATCATAGGACTGTTTATTGCTTACACATTGTGCATCCTCTATGGTAGTCAGACTGTAATGCATATGTTATCAATACCAGCCTGACATAATAGAGGTGGGATGGCTTACTGTTAACATCTTGTGGCCATGTAGTGTCACATCCTGGTTATGGCATTTGCAGGGGGGATATCAATATGTGTAAGACATATGTTGCTTGAGCTCCCTCACCCCCATTAATGGTGCCTGTGTTCATATATGTCTTTGATATATTCTCTATTATATCTAGAGATATATATCTGTATATACATATCTATATCTATATATATATATATATATATATATATATATATATATATATATTTATATACATATATATATATATATATATATATATATATATATATATATATATATATGTAGACACACACACACACACACACACACACACACACACATATATATATATATATATATGCATGGAGAGAGATGTATATGTATCTATTTAGTTTTAAATATATATATATATATATATATATATATATATATATATATATATATATATATATATATATATATATATATATATATATATATATATATATATATATATATATATATATATATATATATATATATATACATACACACACACACACACACACACACACACACACACACACACACACACACACACACACACACACACACACACACATACATCTAGATGTTAAAGTACATTTTTCTGTACTGTTGAATAATTGTGCTGGATGATATGTTTCTGAAATCATCAGCTTTATGTACATCTGTCATGGCTTAGTGGTAATTAATTTTGTCTATGGTTTGCAGAGTCCTGGGCTTGAGCCTTGCAGAAGCTGTTTATTTTGCTGCTGGGTAGAACACCAGCCATTGGATACAGAGTGATTAAGGCACTTTAAAGCTGTTGTAAAAGGGTTTGTGCAGAAGTAAGCACTGCTAACTTCCGGTTACAGTGTGTTACACTCAGCTTCTATATTGCTTAACCTGTGTAGGCAGTGCTTACCCCCACGCAAACCCACTTACAACTGTTCAAAAGTGGCTTATTCACTCTGTATCCAATGGGCTGCGTTCTGCCCAGCAACTAAACAGCTCCTGCAAGGCTCAAACCCAGAACCCTGCACACCATAGACAAAGTAATTTACCACTAAGCCATGCCTGATACAAATAAATCCAATGTTTTCAGAAACATATCATCCAGTCCAGTCATGCAACAGTACAGAGAATGTATACCAACATCTAGATTTATGTGTACGCAAATATATTAATATCTAAACAGATACAACATATCTATATATATGTGTGTGTATATATATATATATATATATATATATATATATATATATATATATTTCTAAAACTATATACATATATAGCAATATATATGAACATATATACATGCAAATGCCTACATCGACACATATATGTGTCTACACCTATATGTCTACATATACACAGCAAGTTACATATGTGTATGCAGATATATATGTATGTGGGTATATATGGCCATACATCTGTAGATAGCAATGGCAGATTAACATACACACATATGTCCACATGCACCATTAATGGGGTTGAGAGGCCCCACACACTATACGTCTTGTACGAATAGGCATCCCCCCACAGCCAAACACACCCACCCTATATATATATATATATATATATATATATATATATATATATATATATATATATATATATATATATACACATATGTATAGATATACATGTGACTACACATACACATGCAGATATATGTACAGTAAGATACATATGTAGAAGGTGCACACAATATGGAATAGCCATTATGCCTACAGTGAACACCTGAACAACTGGACACTGTATGGGCCACCCATACAAATGACAATCATTGCCTGCAACATATACCCACAGAGAGGTCATAGGAAAAACACCACACACAGGTTTGCAGAAATGGAAAACCTTTATTTGTGCACTATTATTGTTTTATATGCCATGTCATATAGCTGTTCAGACACTGACAACCATACAAACAGAGTAATGCAACTGTGAAACATTTATACTAATACAGTAATCTGGAAAGGTTCACAACTCTTGCTCTCCAGGTCAAGTGCTGCAAATTGTACAATAGTAAAGACAGACTGGGCAACAGGATACCACACAATCAACAGTAAGTGATGCAGGTGTATAGTTCAGTAGCCTCTATCTACACTCTGTACAAACTCAGTAGGTGGTAAAGACGTCATGTGATCAAATGGGTTGTAACTTGTACATAACAAGACATAACTGACACCATCACGAGCACACTGACAAACAGAACAGTCTGCATGGCAGGAGGCAGTAGGCTTGTTAGTAATGTGAATATAGGTGAAGTATATGATACTGTACATCCAGATAACTTAAGGAAGCGCACCCCTGATACCCTCACATTTTGTAACAGCCTAGGTCATTTATGGTGCCCCCCCAGACTCAATAATACAGGGTCATATACCATTGTTACATACACTGGCCTCTGGAGTGCATAAGGACACACATGTATTGTGTAGGTGACACCCACACATATATGGCCCCAGCCCCACTGTATGTGTGGGGAATACAACAGCAGTGGACTGATGGCAGCAATGACAGTGTGATACACTCATAGCCCACTACAGAACAAACCCCGACAGCATGACATATGTGCAAAGCTTGTTATGTAGGTGGAGGACAGAGGCTGGAACACAGGCCCATATGTGGAAAACTGTTGACATACACTAAGCAAGGTGCTGGTTTTACAGGATAGTCTGCAACATACCCTTAGTCAGGGAATTGAGGTTAGTAGCAGAAATGGATGTAGCCATGTACTGATAGCATTCAACACACACACTGCTAGTGAAATATCTGACACAGGACCTGTGTGGTGGATGGACATCACATGATAGGCATACCTCTGTCAAGCAAGAGGATAGGCCCACAGTAGTGAGCAATGCAGATAGACTGCATTCCAAGGTAAACTAGTATGTACACACACACCCTATAACACCAGTACTATGCAAGGAATACCACAACTCTACTCACACTGTCTGTAGTTCCTGATCCTCCTACAAATATATGGCTGCCCTGAGTGTGCTGGTTCTCCTGTAAGAGGTATTGCTACCTGTTGTTTGTAACACTGATGCCCACACACAGGAAGGATGTCCATCACACAGGAAATGTAAAGGGACCACGCCCACATGATGTAGCGATTTATGGTGGGTGGTTGCCATGACAGTGGTAATTGGAAGTACAACACATGTGTAATCATATATATATATATGGCTATCTGAATAAGTATATGTACATATATTTCCACCATAGGTCCTGGACATGGAGTATAGCCCTACAGCAGCCCCTATAGTCCCAAAGTCGTAGTGCAAGGGGATGTCAGGTATGTATAGCAGGTATATTAGTAGACTATTGCTACTGTCATTGGGATTGTCTTCACAGACATGGTGTGTGTGGGAGGTCACATCTGCTTATAACATGTGTGCCATTGGCTACTGACAGACATCCTAAGGAAATCATTGGAAAGTACTGCTGCTAGCATGTAATGCACCTGTGGACTGTAGCAGAGATATTGGCCAATCTATGTGGACATTCTGACACAATCAGTACAGTCCAGAGGTATACACATAACCCCTTTGTGCACAACATGTGTACCATGCCTGACAATATTGATGTAGACAGCCATGTAGATGGGTATAACACATAATGACTGGTATACATTTGCCACTATAGGTTATGCATTCACACACTCCTATCTGGCCTGACACATAATGACTGCTGGTACAGGGGTACCATGGCCACATATTACCCACTAGATATTGACATACATCTGTACACCATCCCACTACTCTGTCTGACATACATGACTTTTAAGGAAGGCCCGGCAGCAGTACATTTGGCAAGTATCTGCACATGACATCTCACTAGGTAAGTACACTAAGCTGCTAGGCATATAACAATGCACTGTGCAGGCTACAGGCAGATTGGCTCAACACTGGCATGCATCTCCTATGGGGGAATGCACATGTACCTGCATATATAGCAAGTTCAACAGGCATGTCACAGCACAGGGTAAGATACACCTGTGTGAAAGTGCATAACCACAACCAATGTGAACACAGCCACAGCCACATATGGTAAGCTAGCATAATATTACAGTAAATGGACTATCTGTTCTACACCATCCTCATATGTGCCACTCACCGACTGACCCTACATATACTGGGCTGCTACACAGTTTGGTCTGATGGCTGTCTGTGGTATGGGACATGTGTGTGGAGCGGCATGTAACATCAGATAGGAGGGGAACAAGAACAATGACATCTACCACAGTCTGTACACAAGCTAAAGAACATATTAACAATACACACACTGTCGACATTCACCATAAGTACACAGACCTCAGCACTGTACAAACATCCACAGAATGTCCAGGTTATGTCATGAAATATAACCCCTACTGTACATAACATGTGTAGCAGTCTGATATATCACTGGGTTGTTATCAGATATGCATGACATATGTACAAAGGTTGACAAAGGTGTGGCTGGAAGCACATACACAGGGCCAATATTGACATGTTGCCGTGATAATCTCATACATTTACTGTTGTAACAGGGTTTGTTGCAACATATGACGTATGAGGGATATGAAGTCAGTAACTGTCATGGCTTTCACCATCTACAGACTACAATCCTCACACTACCTTCTGCAGTCCACAGATAGATGCTCCGTGGCTAACACATGACACCAACGGCACAACACACTGCCCAGTCTGCAGATGACCCTGCAGATGGGGATGCCACATAAACATGGAACTGATATGGCAGGTATTAATACATGTATGACAGCCATATCCACACACACACTGTTAAACCAGCATTACTCCAAATGCAGTATAGCAGCACTCACAGTCTGTAGTCAGGTCAGGCACATCCCCCTCCTGTTTGTTGCCTTTTTCCCACAGTGTATGTTGTTAGAGGTAAATCCCCAATCCATCTGAGATGTTGTTTGCCAAACAATATATCTAGTTCCTGCTCACAGTGAATGAAAAGGGCCAACACCACCATGATGTTCCTAGATATTGGAGTGTGTTGTTTCCATGCAATTGGCTATGGGAATGTTACCACAGCTGTTCCACATGCAATCAGCTAGGGGAGGGCTGCAATTCATGCAGAGGCCATCAGCTGATCATGAGCATCACTTAAAAGACACATGCTGCTGCCTAAGAAAAGCAGTTGTAGGTCTCCACATCCACCAGAGGGGGAGTGGAAGAGGCAGACAGATGCAAAGACATGTCAGGGAGGGGTGGGTAAGTAAAACTGAAGCATGTTTGTGTCACACACCTACCAGCACAGGGTATAAAACCCCTCACAACTATGTAGTGCTATCACAGTTCAATGCAGTTATTGGATGCACTACATGGGTTACATGCTGTGGAGCACTCAGAACATATATGTGATGGTGAGTGACCTCTGCAACAGGGATATGGTAGCTATACAGTAGATGATGTATACTTGCCTGTCCGCATGAACAGGTGCTAGCATCAACACAGCCACACTCTCACAGGGATGCACACATATTGACACACTTGGCAGGGTCAGGATTACAACTCATCAGTAGTGGGATTGCCACAATACATCACTGTGCAGGTATTACATGCACCACAAGGGTTATACTGAGGTTGTATGTGCAAAGGGTATGAGGAGGTGTCTGACATCACACAGCATGCTTCAGTATGCCCATGGGGGTTGTAGTGAGTGTGGATGTGAACATATGAACCATACAACACACACACAAACACACAGGGTGCCAGCACTGACATGCATGGGTGCATGTCTGCATGGGTGTGTGGTGGTCGACTGTGGCAGCAGGCTATACAAGGGTAGGCGATGGGTATACCTTGGCATCAGGCCACATGACAATGGTCTGCATTGTGGCTCAGGGCTGTAGTTTCTGCATTTGTCTACACACACAGATGGGTATTGTATCTCCCATCCAGTCACCTGGGTGACTATTGTGTGTGGCCAATGCTGCACATCGCTTGCCATGTATGTGTTCCTTAGTCCATGACATGGACAGTGTCTGGGATGTGCACACCTCCCACATGCATGTACAGTGACATGCAGAAACAGTACCTGGGGTGTCTAGCCCATGTTGTGTACACAGATTATCATCAGATGTGCCAGTCTTGCCCACCTGTGGCGGGAACTGGTAATGGGCAGCAGTTTTACCCTGCATCTACATTGATAGCATGCTAACAGCATTCCCTGGTGTCAGTGGCATCTGTCCATACAGGGCATGTTGTCAGGCATGGTATGTCTATTGTGGGTCACATGCGATGGCACCACAGGTGTTGCAGGTGTCCATTGGGGAACATGGGGAAGGTGCACTGTCTTCATGCACAAGCATATTGGACAGATGGACAGAGTGCCATGCCCTCTGTAGCCCACAGCTATCACCCCATAGTTACTATCAGTGGCCAATATGCAGTGTACTACCCACATATAGGCTGCTGCCTAGGCATGTGTGTGTGTGTGTGTGTGTGTGTGTGTGTGTGTGTGTGTGTGTGTGTGTGTGTGTGTGTGTGTGTGTGTGTGTGTGTATGAGACATGGGTTGAGAGTGTGATCTAGGTAATACTGGGGTTGCTAACTGTGATTTCCTGGCCTTGATGTCACATATATGGGTATGGCTTTGCACCCCAGCCTCTCAGCTATTTCACATCTGTTATCCCTGTATGGTGGACATTGTGATATAGTAGGGTCACCATATAAGAAATATGAAAAACCCACTTCACATTGGCCACACACTCACAACCACCTCTACACAGGATATGAGTTACAAACACATTCACACACACACGCACACACACACACACACACACACACACACACACACACACACACACACACACACACACACACACACACACACACACATGTCATGTCTGGGAGTAGAATCCCTACCTAACTAGTTTATTACATTACAGCACTCAGCACTTATAGTGCACACTACGGACATTACTGGAGTACTCCTTCCCCAAAGGTGTATTTCACAATGAATGACATCAGCAGGATTGCCAAAGTAGGGCATTTGTAATGTACTGCGAGTGACTAGCCTAAAATGCATTGCTCCCTACACAGACAGTGACACACACACAAAACCTCCACAACAGATGTGTGGGTATAGAACCCCTAACAGAGGTCTCTATCACACTACAGCATAGAGCTGTTATAGGATGCACCATGGGGACTACTAGTGATCTCCTTCCCTAAAGGTGTGTTTCACAATGAATGTCATCAGCAGGATTGCCAAAGTAGGGCATTTAAAATGTACTGCGAGTGACTAGCCTAAAATGCATTGCTCCGTACACAGACATTGAAACACACACAAAACATCCAGAACTGCAATGGTGGGGATGTAACCCTACCACAGTTCTAAACCACACTACAGCAGTACGCAGTTACAGGACATGCTACAGAGATTACTGGGCTACAACTTTCCCAGAGGTGTATTTCTAGGTGGGTGACATCAGCAGCCTTGCCAAAGTGGAGTATATGAATTGTAAGGAGTGGGAGAACCCTAAAAAGCATTGCTCTCTACACAGACAGGGTCAGACAGACAGAGAGATGCACACACACACTTGCCATGGTGGGATTAGCACACCTAACCTAAATACTTTATCACACTACAGCAGTACACAGTTACAGGATGCGCTACAGAGATCACTGGGCTACAACCTTCCCAGAGGTGTATTTCTAGGTGGGTGACATCAGCAGCCTTGCCAAAGTTGAGAATTGTAAGGAGTGTGATTACCCTAAAAAGCATTGCTGTTTGCACAGTCAGAGACAGACAGACACGCACACAAACACTCACACTTGCCAAGTCTGGGGTTAGAACTCCTATCTTATTACTTTTTCACACTACAGTAATACACAGTTACAGGATGCACTATGGAGATCACTGGGCTACAACCTTCCCAGAGGTGTATTTCTAGGTGGGTGACATCAGCAGCCTTGCCAAAGTTGAGTATATGAATTGTAAGGAGTGTGAGTACCCTTAAAAGCATTGCTGTTTACACAGTCAGACACACATACAAATAGTTGCTAAGTCTGGGGTTAGAACTCCTACCTAACTACTTTATCACACTATAGCAGAATGCAGTTACAGGAAGCGCTACAGAGATTACTGAGCTACAACTTTCCCAAAGGTGTAGTTCACATTGGATGACCTCAGCAGGCTTGTCATAGTAAGGCTATGGGGAGAGCGGTTTGTGCATGGGCCATAACCCATTCATCTAGGGGTTGACACGCCACATGTGGCCACACATGGGGTCATATGTCACAGGTACATGTATACAGCTACTAGATGACTACATCCTTGTACAGTCATGTTGCACAGCTGGCATGTGCACCACATTGTCTGTGATGCTGACAGGTACTGGTTGCTAGTATCTGCAGTGAGTGACATCTGCACCTCATGTGTTTGGGGCCCTTTGGCTGTGCGCTGGGTGGGACAGGCCTGGATGGCTCCTTGTCATGGTCGCCCTCTTCCACACATCTATGTCCATCTACCTTTGGCTTATTATAGTGTGTTGTCCCTACATATATGTCTGTATTCCTATCCACTATGTATGCAAAGAATGAGTGGTGCATTTTGACAAGTGTCTGCACTAACAACTGTAATTGCCAGATATGACTGACCCACTGGTGTTTGCAAACATGGCCTTCATGCATTTAAGTGTTTGAGCATGCCCAGTATGACCTTTCAGTATGTTGTTGACTGACATTGCCTTTATTTCTCTAAGTGTGTGAGCATGCCAATGATGGCCATCTGTATTGCATATGTGGATCAAGTCCAGGTAGTTTGTATTGTGGTGCTGATCTTTGTGTTGTATACCAACAGGTAGCATGCTGTACCTGCAGGGTATCCATCGTTCATTTGGCATTGACTGTTGCTACATTTCTGCATAGTGGGGGGACACCTGACTGTTTCTACATTTCTACACAGGTTTGGGGGGCATACCTGACTGTTACTATATTTCTATGTACAGTATGCCTGGCACACTTCCTCATGATGTCACCTACCTCCTAGGCTTGCACACAACTATTCATACTCTTATACTGTTGGGACCTGACTCACATGCTGGGGAAAATTGGGATTCACTAACCTTCCCCTCATTTGCATAGGATTGCCTGTTAATGCATAGTTACATGTGTCACACTGGTCCTCCCCCCTTAGCAACCACTACTCACTGGCTAGGTTGTCTTCTACCTGCCATTGACTTGCATGGCAGAATACCGATTTCAGTTAGAATGCTTATTTTAGGTTTATTTTATTATTTTCCCCCGATCCCATTTGCGTGCCACTGCCCTATGCTTAAACAGCCAAGATCAGCTAAAAAAAAATAAAAGCTGATTTTTTTATTTTTTTGTATTGTTTGCAATGCCAACGGCCTTATACTTTGCCATTGGCATGCTTCCTCAATGATATGCAGCCTTTATTTGGAGCTGTCATAGCTCCATTTTGGATTTTGCAGAAATGTACTCAGTTCCTAACCGAGTACATTTCTGCAGAAAGCACTAGTCTTGCACGGACTGTTGCAAGCTTCCTGGATTGCAAAATCACCTCATTTGCATGGATTTCACCTGCAAATGGGGTGATTTGAGTACCAGGGCTTAGCCCGTGCAAGATTAGTGCAGGAGCGCTCATGCATGCCCCTGCAGGCTTTTTGTGGATCGCACGGCAGACATATTGCCTGCTTGAGCTCCTGCACTGATCTTGCTCTCCGTGCAAGCTTTACAAAATCCAGGGGAGAATCTCCAAAACAGCTGTTTTGTTTATTTTCTTAAGTTTGATATGAGAGAGTAGAATTCTTATAACAGCTTTCTATGACTTTTTACAAAATTCTGCTATAAAAGCAGGTCCTGATTCAAAGTTCATTTGCTGTTCAGTAGTTGCTCAGTTGTTGCAGTAGTTGTTGTGGTAGTCAGTTGTTGTTTTCAGATCAGTAATTATCACTCAGAGTTCTCCAGAGATGTTCAGCAGAAATAATAGGAGTTGCTATTCCAGTCACTGAGGACCAGACAATAGCATGAAGAGTGGACAAATATTCTTATTTTGTCTTACAGAAGTATGAGTATCATCTTGCCTTGCTGAGTTAATTATATTAGACAGGGCAGTTCATCTTTAGACAGTTAGGGATCTCCAGTTAGAGAGCTAGATTTTTTTTCTTCAATCAGTGTGAGTCTTATGCTACAATATTATTTTCATAATTCCTGTGTGTGAAACTATGCTGCTTATAGGAATCAGTTATTCTCTGTATATGTGTTTTAAATCATTTTATTTATTAAACATTTCCTACCTTCTATTGTGGCTGGTTATTTAGAAAATACTTTTAGTAAGCTGCAAGTGTTTATACTTATTATGATAACACCAGGGCCATTCTGAAAAGCCTTACTGCTTGGATTGCATGCTACCTTTTTATATTGATATTTACTTTATTCAGTATAATTGAACACCCCTTTTGAATGGTACTGTGGTATTTTGACTGGTGGCAGCCATTACCATTTACTTTGGGAAAGTGAACATAGCAGCTAAATCTGTGCCAGTCTTTCCCAAGAGTGTTTGTATGACTGAATATCAAATATTTAAGAGTGATTGTGTCAAATATCTAGAACTTGGACACAGTGCTGTGCAGTGGTTAGTGTGAAGACTCATTTGGGGACATGTATTGAAGCATAAAGTCCCATCCCAGGTTTAGAGCCTGTTTCCGGTGTACTGTTAGGGGAAATTGTGTTTTTATCTCTGCTTTCAGTAATGCTCCCTTACTGGAGACAGTGTTGAGGATTGAGGCTCCTTAGTTACTCTTCTAGATTAAGTGTGATCATCACATCAGGTTCCCCAGATTATCCATACCAAAATAAAAGGATAGCATTTCTGTAAATATTTATTTCTGCCCGTTTCCTACCAAGGTCATAAGAAGTACAAGGCTATTTGACCAGAGACCATATATGTCTTGCCAATAACTACCTGAAGGTCTACTACTCTTTTCAGGGAGGGAAATGCAGGTAAGTCTTGGGATATATTTAAGGTACCAAACCAGTTTTGCAAACTGTATTTAAAGGTCAACAAATAATCATACTGCTTGATATGTAGGGGAAGCCTATTCCAGACCAAGAAGAGAGACTATGTGATGATCCTCCATCACTCTCTCTCTCTACTTAGTTTTGTTTATTTCATGGTGTAGGGTGATATCTTTTGTTCTAGTATTGATTGTACCATTTGACTTATCAAAAAACAGGTAATAGGATACTTGAGGGTGCAGTAAGTGAGTCAGAGATGACCCTTCAGAGGCCTATATGTCACCAAATACAAGATCAGATGTTTAAGCCTCTCCTAATAGCCAAAATCTTGAAGGCCAGAAATCCTGTTAGTTAAGACCTCTAGATGTTTTTGAGATTTTTATATGTCTGGACAGACACATACTGAAGGGTGTGTTATGTTCTATAATGACTCTGACAAGTTTAGGGGGGTGATAATTGTCCTGGTTTTAATGAGTCTGACAAGTATAGCAAGAATGATAACTGCCCTGGTTTTAGAAAAGATGCAATTAATTTTAAGATATAGAAGGATTTTCTGACTGTGGTAAGGGCAGGATGGATAAAGAAGATAGAGCTGTTGATCTAGGTACCCAAATCCCTAATCATAGTCACACTAGATAGTGGGGTGCTTATTGGTGCAGCAGGTTGTATAAATTGCTGTTTCCCAAAACGGGTGATATTGCATGTCTTGGTGTTTATTTTAAGCCCTTTTTCAGCACATCATGAATTAACACTTAGCATTGGTTTATTTGAAAACTAAACTAAGCTTAGAGTCACTGGCAAACATGGTGAGCCAGAGCTCATTATCATCAGTTTTAAATTCTTAGAGATAAATTCCAAAAAAAAAAAAGAGAGGGCTAGCACTGAACGCTGAGGAATACCACTGGCCACTTTTTCCCTAAGTGAGGAGGCCTCAGCATCTCTGACACCATATGTTCTGTCCTTGATAATGTTTGATGTCCATCTCACCACAGACGACTCAATGTTTAGAGTTATAAGGCAAATTGTTTCTGGTTGAGGTTACCCCAATTATGGATGACAAGGTTATTCAGTTTGGTAATGATGCACTCCCTGACTTTGTAGATAGGATTTGCCAAAGCTAATGGATCTATAATTTCAGTTTGGTAATGATGCACTCCATGACTTTGCAGATAGGACTTGTGAAAGCTAATGGGTCTATAATTTCCTGGGTCCTGGGTGAGACCACCCTTGTGGAAGAGCATCACCATGGCATTGCACCAAGATTCATGGAAATAAACTATATCTAAGCTAAGGTTAAATATTTGAAAATGGATGGATAATGTCTGACACTACTTATCAGACAACACAGTTTATTGTCTGGACCATTTAATATGACCTTAAGATATGATTTTTGGTGATAATGGGGAGAAGACCAAGTCTAGGATGAATTGAGTGGGGATGACAGTTTCAGGAGAAAAGCTGGCCACAAATGTATTTGCTAGTACGTTTGCAATGACCTCCAGTATTGACAGGAAGACACCATTGTGGAAAACTTCAGAGCATTAAAGTGAATTATTTCTTAGTTTTCTAACATAACTGAAGAAGGACTTGTACTTATCCTTCCCCCAGTAGATGCTTTGATGGTCTTAATAGCTGTCTTCAGATTCTTAGTGAAGTTTTTTTTATATATTATCTTCGTTATGAGGGGTTCTTACCTTATGTGGTGCTTAGAGCAGTTCCTTCCTTTTGATGTAAAGTTTGTTTAGATCAACTGACCAACAAACCATTTCCTTTTTGTTACATTTACTGCTGTATTTGGTTCTAGTAGGAAATGCTCCATCAATGCAAGGTTCTAAATAGGTGTAATGACCCTTGGCAAAGGTGGCTGCAAATACTTGGTCTATGGTGGGGTTAACATTGGTAAATGTAGGGATTTTGTCAAATGGTTGCAAAGGTTTTTCCTTTTTTTAAGCTTCTGAAGAGGGTGGAGTTGGTTACCTGGGGATGGATGTTTTGTAGCTGAAAGTAATCTATTTGTGATCAGGCTTAACCAGTGAGGGGCCACTCACAAATATGGAACAAGCTGGGGACATGTTAGCAAAAACTAGGTCCACAATTTTGCTGCTCCTGTTGAGAATTATGGCAATTTATTCCAGGTGGCTTTTAATTACCCATTCAAATAAAATTATACATACCCAGCATTGGAGGTTTGGGTGTTCCAGTTTATGTAGGGCTAGAGGGATAGTTTTTATGTATTTATTTATTTTGCTTCTTCCCCAGTTTCACAACTTCAGGTATTAAAGTTTGCTATTAATGTAGTAGCATATTTCTTCCTGGGTACAGTCTGTACGTCCGAGCTTCCAGCTGTCCCAGTATTTGAGTTTGAGAAAGTAGCTTCTGGTCAGCTCCTTAAATAGCTCAATATATCCATACTACTTTGTTAAAATCTTCTCACTGCCCTGTATTAAAAAAGTATGTTTGTCAAACAATCTAGACTATGTTGATCTATATTTCTGACTTATCTACTAAATTTTTTGCATTGCTTTATAAACTACCTGCTTTTATATTTTATTTATTGGAAGGAAAGCACCCCGAATATCTTTTCTAACATTTGTTAGTGAGGTATGCTATGATATTTCCAATCTGCTATGGATGCCTGTAAATGTGCCTTTTAAATATGACATGGCGCATATAATATGACATATTTCATTCTCACTCCATAGTGGCATGAGAACAATGTCCTGCTAAAACTGCCCCCTAACAATCTGTGTAATTTATGAAGTTCATTGAGCACATCAGGAGTTTTGTTGAATAAGTCACATCCACTTTAATAGAATTAGTAATCCATTGTATTTAATAATTATTTTTAGGTTATAATGAATGTAAGTCACACTGGAAGGTGTTGTTTTACTTTACCCACTCATTAATCAGATAGCCTAAGTTAGGTTTACATTATGTATCTCAATATCAGTCAAATTTATAAGGGGGGTAACAACCCTCTTTTACCCATGTGAGATTCTAAAGGGTAGGTGGTTGTTGGGATTTTCCAGTCCCACTTCAAAACAAAATTAATGGAAAATGCAGTTTGCTATCCTTGACTTAGTGGTGTTAGTAGCACAACAGGCATCATACTCACCTTTGGTGCAGAAGGTTATAGGTTTTATTCCTGCAGTGAGTAGATCAATAGATGACCCTCCCATTCAGGATAAGGGGATGCTGCACTCCTCAGAGTGCTGTCCTTTGGAAGGGATATTAAATCAAGGTTGCATCAGCTTGAGGGGTGGGAGGTTGGCATAATGGTTAAGGTATTTACCTTACAGACACAAAGTGCAGTGTTTGATTCTCACATGGGATAACTGGCTAGACTTAAAATGGCCCAACAGGGCAGTTAGCCTACTACTAGTCTAAGAACATATTGAGCTGATGGTAGCTCAGCTGGATATGAGAGACCCCACAGCACCTAATGGAAAAAGTAGGGGAAGCCCCTCAGTATCCTTTCAAAATTTCCCCTAGCAGTATAAATGACATCTCAGGTCTCCCTGAAAAGAGCTACTAGGCTAGTGGGATTAACCCAGTCATCAAAGGATAAATAAGGAAATAAGTACATTTAGGAAACATTTTTCAAAACACGAGCACTTCTTTCTAAAATCAAATAGTGCCATGAAAGTTTTGTTCTTAAAAGTGGCTAGGTATTGCAAAATTATGCACGAATAATAGTCCTTGTAAAATTTACTGCAAGCTTTAATAGTTTCAACCTAGAACAGTAAAAACGTATACTCCTGGCAACATTTTCAATTTTGTGGGAAAATCGCTGTAGGAATTCAAAAGGTCAGGCTACCTGAATGCAATAAAATGTAGGATTTCATAGCAGGCTACATTTTGTAACAGATCCCAGTGAAACATATGTTTTACTACATACACTTTGATGTATTACTTTGTCTTCTTATTCTGTTTGATATCATCTTTAGTAGGGTTATAAATGATACATTATATTTAAACAGGAATTACCACAGTCATGGGAAAGCATTTGGTAA
This sequence comes from Protopterus annectens, assembly GCF_019279795.1. NCBI lineage: Eukaryota > Metazoa > Chordata > Ceratodontiformes > Protopteridae > Protopterus > Protopterus annectens. The sequence goes on from NC_056737.1 coordinate 1,194,786,328, forward strand.
CATATTTTTTGCATCACAGCTGTAGATGGAGGGTTCAGTCCTGACATCCAGGTGCTGCCACATGGGATTTGGATTTGGGTAAAGTGTAACTAAAACATGAATGCCTGTTTTTTTAGTTTTACTGTCTGTTATGTGGCTAATATATTTGATGTCCATTGAAAGTCTTTAATGTACTTTGACATGTTATTTACATTTTGGTCTGTACCATTAAGTGACTACTCTGTGGATGAGATTCATCGTCTGCACAGAGTAAACCTGTTCTCCTTCTATCTGCATGAGATTTTGCTTTATTTTAATTTCATCCCACTACCAAATGACATGCAAATTAGATTCCTGTTCTTGATGTAACTGCTTGAATTTAATTTTGTATGGAGAATTTTTAGTAACCATAAATCATTTACATTGATAATAGCCATAACTTTGGTCTTACGTTAATAGAATATTGTGGCAACTCGTGCCATTTTACAAATAAGGATTATACATTTACAATTTTTCAAATAAGCTACTGCTGTGACAAAGACAAGGATTAAAATGGGTAAACAACCTTTAGAATTTTGGGATATAAATAACAGAATTCCTTTAACCTCAAGATTTGCAAAACTGTAAAAACTGCAAAACTGAAAAAAAAAATATTCACTGGGACTGAAAAAGAATCCCACAACCGGCATTGAGAGCTGTGAACAAAAGGGGCTGTTTGTGCAATGCGTGAAGATGTCATTCAAAGACATGCTAGCTACAATGAGGAAACGCCTAATACTTGTCTAATTTCCATGTCTTTGAATCATCCTTAACTACCACAAGTGGGCATCAGCACTTTTCTGTAGCAGTCAACTCTGGTGGCCGGGCATCACACTGGCACAGGCATCCCTCCTCCTTCAATCGCTCTTTTTCTCTGTCTGTCACTCTCCCACACAAGTGCACACATTCAAACACACACACACACACACACACACACACACACACACACACACACACACACACACACACACACACACACACACACACACACACACACACACACACACACACATACGTGCATACGTCTCTGAAAGTTGAAAAGAAAAACACCTACAGATAGTGATAACATTCCTGCTGTATTCATAGCCATTATTAAGAACATTCTAGTACCCATTGTATATAATACCAAAAATTGGAAAGTCATCTATCACATTAAATTTAAAATGGGGAAATAAAACTTTCAAAATTATAGGCCAATAAGTGTAGCATTTATAATGGTAACTTAATCTTTTTAAAGATGTCTAATTCAACTTACTAAAAGATTCAGCAAATAGTACTTATAAGTGTGAAAAAAATATCACCCTAACAAAATCCCTCTCAGTTAGTGAAGAGGGTTAAGGCTCTGACATATGAAGTTGTTTTCTGTGAGAAGGGTGCAAGGTTATTGAAATCTTATATATACACTAACTCCATGATCCTCCTATCTTAGAGAAAAGGGCTATTCTGAGAAATGTCCAACTTGGTCCTAATATATATATGAAATTACAGCTACGGCTGCTCTGAATCACACAGAAATTAAACTCGGCTCTCTTTCTAGCTGCCTTTGTTTTTATGTTAATTTGACCACACATTTCCTTCACTCTCCTCTTTCATTGGTTATTGTGAGTGAGCACAAAATTATCACATTATGAAATCACTCCCCCTCAGCTATTTACATAAACTGGCCATCCCACTGTATTTCATAGAACCAGAATACAAAGTGCCCCACCTCTTCCACTCTGTCTTGCTCATTTAAATGTAGTGGCATTAGTTGTCCCTCTTCCATATCTAACTGCTTAGTGCACACTGCATCTCTTAGGATAGTAACCCATTTATCTGTCTTACCTGTAAAATCCACATCTACTCCAAGACCACAAATTATTGTAAAGACCACATTCTGCATTGCGGTGGTCATCTTGTGATTAATGCTTCTGTTTTGGTCCTGGTGAGAGAAACAGCACAGGGACATTATATCCTGGAGGCTGCATATCACCAGAAAGCTGAATAATGGCTTCATAGTTGCCCGCTTGGAATTTGCTCTTATATTTTTCTCCTGGTGAGAAACGTAGCTGAGTGTATTGATTCTGGACTGTTCCTTCTCGGGCAGTGAGTGTCTGTGTTGGACCTTCCTGATTGGTCTGGTTGCTATTCAAGGCATCTACCAAGACATGGGAAGAGCAAGACTACAGACCCTTCCAACATTTGGGAGAAGACTGTTGATCACCAAAGAGCCTGTGGCCTGCTTCTCATTTTGAGATTGGAGCTACTGTTTTGCTTCTGGTGAGACAAGAAGCAGCATGAAGCTGTGGGAAGACCAGCACTAGTAGTAACCAGGCAGTAGCCATTTAGTGTGTCTCCTCTTTTCATAATTCTTCACAAAGCTAATTCTTATTTTTTTCAGTATGCATGCTTCATTTGCTGTTGTCTAACCTAACTTTAGAATATCTGCCTAAATACTTCATCTGTAAATCATCAGGGTCTTCTTAATAGTTTCCCCCAAGTGTTTGGAAGTACTCTTTATAGACAGAGACACCCTGAGTTTACATTTTTCCTGTAAACCACCCTTGTAATTTCACCAATGCCTAGTTGCAGACAGGACAACTACTTTGCACTTAGAAACATTGGCTCCATAGTTTTAAACCAGATATTCCTGACATTATCTAATGAAAAATGTGGCTTGTTGCCACAAATATGAACTTTCCTACTATCTCCATTACCAGCTTTGTGAATACGGGCATCCTGAGGCAATGTAGAAATTGTCTCATGTTTACTGGCAACAGTTAATTCAGAAACAAACTGATATTGTATGTGAGAGATGTATTTACACAATGTCACTGGAGAAAGCACGCCTAATGCCAATAAGGTTGTGAGTAGTACACACGCTGCAACCATCACACACAGTACAAAGCAGACATATAGACACACAAATGCTGAGGCACTTAAATGGAACTTTACTAAACCTTAAAGACCTACTAGATGAAGTACACACAACTAATACCCTCAGCAGCCCCAAATGCACTCTTTCAAAACAACACCCACATCAACACATACAGCCACAGCTCATGCAGCCTCTACTTTTAAGCCCATAGGCAAGCCACCACACAATCCAACTCACAATCCAACATTCTGGTCATTGCAGACGCCATTGTTATTCATACTGATGTCTCTCAAACCAGCCTGAGTAAGGAGAAAGCCATGATCAGTTGCTTATCAGGGACCAGGATCCACCATATTACACATGTGCTCAGATCACTGGATCAGAAGTATCAGTATGACTCAGTCATAGCCCATGTGGGTGTAATGACCTGAGACGTACCTCGCTGATCAGTATGAAGAGAGACATCATGGAGTTACAATACGTGTCCCAGGTTGGTATGAGCCTAGCACTGAGTAGCATTTTATCTTCTGCAAGGATGATGCCACAATATGAACAAAGATGATTGACTTTAATAATTGGCTTAGTTTATGGTGTCATTATAATGGGTTGCAATATTTGTCAGCCTGGAAAGAGATGGCCAACAGACTACACTGCCAGAGATGGTCGGCACATATCCCCTCTTTGCTTTCAACTATTAGCTAAAGCATTTTCCTCTCCCAGAGGGTCTTTTTTAGGTAATGCCAGACTGAAAGCACTTCTGAGATAGCAAATCAAAAGCAAGAAAATGCAAAGGTCTTACTGCTCAATGCTAGGAGTCTTAACAAAAATCCACCACCTACAAGCTTTCCTCACTGAAGAGAATACCGACAGCTGTGTGGTCACTGCGACACGGCTTTAAGTCATGAAGACCATCCTCACTGAAGAGAATACCGACAGCTGTGTGGTCACTGCGACACGGCTTTAAGTCATGAAGACCATCCTCACTGAAGAGAATACCGACAGCTGTGTGGTCACTGCGACACGGCTTTAAGTCATGAAGACCATCCTCACTTGAAGAGAATACCGACAGCTGTGTGGTCACTGCGACACGGCTTTAAGTCATGAAGACCATCCTCACTGAAGAGAATACCGACAGCTGTGTGGTCACTGAGAGGTGGCTTTAAGTCATGAAGACCATCCTCACTGAAGACCATACCGGCAGTGCAAGATTACTTCACACATTTAGACCAGCTACTACACAGACAGGGACTAGAGGTGGAGGTGTCTTGACTTACATCAAAAATAAATATACCTCAAGGCTGGTCAAACAGGACAATGCACTTGAACTTCTCCATATTCAAATCACCACAGGCAAAATCCCATGTCACTTCCTTGCGAGCTCTAGGTCCCTGTCAATGACCCATGAATCCCATGACATGTATTTAAACATATTGGAAACTCTCATCATCCAACCCAAAAGCATATTCATGGGTGACATTAATTACCCCACTATTAGCTGGGAATCATATGTGAATATATGACATCAAAAGTACAGGCACAGAAATTCTTAGATTTTGTAAACACAGACACCCTGGATAAGACAATCAAAACATCGACCAGGGGTTCAACCATACTACATCTACTCCTCACTAATATGGGAGATTGCTGCATACCCCTTAGTGTAATGTTTTCTCTGGACAGGTCAGACCATAAAATTGTCTCCTTTGAAGTAAAAATAAAACCTGGAAGCCCAGCTAATCCTGGAATATACAGGAACTACTCTAAAACCAACTTCCTACTATTAAGTGATAATCTGGCAAAATTTCAAGCCCCAGTAAATCCTGAGTATGCTGCTACTTATGCAGAACTGTTCACAGAAACCCTATACAAGCATGTCAATAGCGGATTCCTATTACAAGAACGAAAGTTTACTACTTTGAACTTGTAATAGGAAACCTCACTTCTGCAAAAGTTCACTTTAATGAAAGTGAACTTTTGCGTAAGTGCACTTCACCGAAAACACCACAGCACAGTGGAGGACATAAAAAACAAGCTATGTCCTCCACTATGGTGTGATAGTCACGGACTTTAGGGTTAGGGCATGAGTTAGGGTAAGGGGATAGTTAGTAAAGCTATGTCTTTCACTGCACTGCAGTCGTCATTGACCTTAGGGTTAAAGAACGGGTCATGGTAAGGGGGCTATCCCCTTACTATGACCCGTGCCCTAACCCTAAGGTCAGTGAGTATTGCATGAAAGTTCAGTACAACACCCGTTCATTGTACTGAACTTCGCGTAAGTGCACTTTCGATTAAGTGCGCTTTCGCTGCAGTGAGCACTCTATTTCGGATTAGCGAAAATTTGATCTAGTGCATGGAACCCAGGAAGAAGTACAACACTAACTCGAAAAACAAGCCACCCTGATGAAATCACAAAATCAATAGGCTGTATAACAGAAGGAGGAAAATCATGGCAAAAATTAGGAGGTGCAGCACCCAGCAGGATAAAAGCACTCTCATCAAACCAAACAAATAACTCAAAGAACAAATAAAACCCACCAAAGTCAAATTTGAGGTAAATTTGGCCTTACAGACCAAGGACAACCACAAGGCATTATTTACCTATGTCTGGGACATCAAAAGCAATACACAGTTGTGTGCAGAGTTCATTTTTAATGGAGCCACCTATACTGAGCCAGAAGCTATAGCAAACCTACTGGCTGACAAATTTTGCTCCAACTTTATCTCTTTCACCCCTCAATCTCCCCTCAGGAAATATCAAATATAACTCCCCCTAATATCACTATGGAACAGGTCCTTAATGGTCTCGCTGAGGTCAAGAACATTACATCAAAGACTATATCCCAGGATGTCTTCTAAATGGCAAAAAACATGACCTATCAGGCCCTCTGGAATTGCTATTTAACTGTAGCCTCCAAACAGGCTTCTTGCCTCACAAATGGAGAACAGCAACTGTTACCCCTCCTCAGAAAGGTGAGTCATCTACAGACCCTGGAAACTACAGACCCATAAGCCTCACTAGTCTCTTATGCAAAGCCATAGAAATAATTATCATGGACATGATTGGTAATGATGTAGGAAACCTCCAGACACTGGACCCAGCCCAACTGGCTTGTCAAGGGCAGGTCATGCCTACTCAACCTGGTGGGCATCTTTGAGAAGGCCACCAAAGCAATAAATGAGAACAAAATGGTTCACACTGCCTACCTTGACCTTTCCAAGATATTGAACTCAATAATCCACTTAGACATTGTTGATAAACTCAGAGTTAGATATAAACCCTTATGTCACCTGGTGGGTAGCCAGCTGGTTCATAGACAGGACTCAAAAAGTCAGAATTGCGGAGTCCACCTCTTCAAAGAGGCCAGTCACAAGCAGAGCACCTCAGGAATTCTTACTGGGACTGCTCATTTTTGGCATTTACCTCTCTGAAGTCAAGGCCCATGTCAGTGGTCTCTGGCTGACTAAATTTGCAGATGACTTTAAATTAGCAGCAGATATAGAATCCCCCACCAACACAAATGTTCTCCAGGAAGGGCTGACACTGTCAAATAACTGGTGTCAAAGCCATGGACAAAAACTAAGTGCCAAGAAATGTATAATAGTATCCTTCAGGAAGTCATAAATCTCTGGTAACTATCATATTGACAGCACACCCCTAAGAGTGCTGTGTTGGAGGGAAGCCTTCTAGCTTATCAGTGGGAGTGGTAAGCACTAGGTAACCTGTCTACCACATAAGGAGTGGTTTCTGGGCCCAGAAATTGTAGTTATTGGCTGTTTGGGCAATTTTTCCACATCTCTCCCAACTTTCTGATTTAAAAGTTAGCATTTGCCCTTGTATCCACCCTTTCCTGTAACTAGTCTAGTCCAGATAGAGATTTTCTGTATCCAGGACTGCTTGTTAGCTCCAGAGCCCCCCCCCAGTCTTTCTGTGTTGGAGGGAAGCCTTCTAGCTTATCAGTGGGAGTGGTAAGTACTAGGTAGCCTATCTACCACAACAGGAGTGGTTTCTGGCCCAAATTTGTGGTTTATTGGCCTTTTGGGTAGTTTCTTCCATCTCTTTCAACTTTCTGGCTTAAAAGCCTGTGTTTGCTCTTGTTTTCCCCCTTTCCAGTAACTAGTTTAGTCCAGATACAGATTTGCTGTGTCCAAGACTGTAAGCATCTGAGCCCCACCAAGCCTTTCTGTGTTGAAGGGCAGTCTTCTAATGTATCAATGGGAGTGGTAAGCACTACGTAGCTTATCTATCACAAGATGGGTGGTTTCTGGTCTAGAAATTGTAGTTTATTGACCATTTGGACAGCTTTCCATCTCTCACCTTTCTGGTTTAAAATCCGACGTTTGCTCGTTTCCTTCCTTTCCTGTAACTAGTCTAGTCCAGATACAGACTTGCTATATTCAGGACTGTTTGAAAGCTTCTGAGGGGTGCCAAAGCCTGCTCTTCAATTTTCCCTTAGATCTACTAGTTCTCTCCTGAACTTATACTAGCTTATTAGTCTAGCACTTTACCAGATTTCTTGTAGCAATTATTGTAGCACACAAGTGTTACCAGCACAAAACGTTCTACAAGGAAACAGATCTAGTACTTATTATCAATGCCTACCCTGCTAGGCATGTCTAAAGGTCAGTTTCCTGTGCTTTCTCCTATTACCCTAGTGAACTTGGGCATCCTGAGGCAATGTAGCAACTGCCTCATGTGCACCAACAACCCTCTCCTCTTACCTTCCAACACTCTGACTTGCAAAAGATGCACTTATATATCTAAACTGGAAGCCACGCACTCTCCAACCAAGACCAGAATAGCTAGTCAAGAGGAGAAGGCCAACACTTGCACCACACCACATAGAACACATAACCCTCTGGAACACACCCCAGTACTGCCTTCACATAAAAACACAAACCACACGCCCATCTTCGCGGAGGCTCTCAATAAAAATCTACCCAAGCAGCAGAGACCACCAAGACAGAACCACACTCAACCACCACAACACAACACTAATCATGAGACACATAACTCTCCTAAACAGTGTGCCACTCAACCAAACCCCCTAAGGCAAAACAGCATGCCCAACACACTAGTCATAGGTGACTCGATAGTGAGGCACACTGATGTCCCACTCACTAGCTTGAATAAGGAGAAAGTAACAGTCAGCTGCCTGTCAGGTGCTAAGTTCTGACACATAACTCATGCACTCAGGTCACTCAACAACAGGTACAAATATGACTCTGTCATTGTACATGTGGGTGTGAATGACCTGAGACGTACCACCCTGTACTACATGAAAAGAGACATGGCGGAGCTCTTGGGTATGATCCTAGCCCTGAGCAGCATCCTACCATCACCCAGAATTATACCACAATACAAGCAGAAAATGATTGATTTCAACAACTGGCTACATTTCTGGTGTCATTCCAGTATCTATCTGCCTGGGATGACATGAATGACAGACCTTGATGCTTTGCCAGAGATGGTCTATATCTGTCACCTCTGGGGTTCTGGATACTGGCAGAGGCTCTTGCCACCCCTATAGTGCCTTTTTAGGTGGTGTTCCAAAGACCAAATTACCACTGTAACAGCTACAAACAAATGCAATCAGAGGGTCATGTTGCTCAACGCTAGAAGTCTAAATCTCAAATTGCACTCGCTCGAGGCACTCCTTAAAATGGAGAACATTGACATTTGTGCTGTAACAGAGACCTGGCTCAAGGCAGCAAAAAGCACCCCTGCATTACCAGGCTATAACTCATTCCACACCTTTTGGCCCCAGAACTTAGACATCCTTGACCTGGTCATTACTAACATGGGCGACCATAGCTCTACACCAATAGTCAGCTCCTCCCTGGTTAGATCCGACTACAAACTAATCACCTTGGAATTCCACATCACTCCCACCCCCCTCCCCCCCAGCAAAGGTAAACACCATGAAAAAATTTCTCCAAAGCTAACTTTGGGATCATAAAAACACAGTGGTTAACTTCACCACACCCATGCAAATGGAAAATAGTTGCATGACTGTAGAATCATACACCAATGCACTGTACAAACATGTACACAAATGCATAGATCTCGCCATACCCAATAGAACCAAGACACTCTCCTCCAAAAAAAGGAAGCCAATCTGGTGGTCCCCTGCCATAAAAAAACTCTACAACAGAAGGAGGAAACTGATGCAGAATAAGGGGAAGTCCCAAGACTGGAAAAACTCCCTTATCTGCCTCCACGAAAAGTTGAGATCCCTCATCAAATCCTGTAAAGCTAGGTATGAAAACAGAATTGCATCAGATAGTAAAGATAACCACATGGCCTTCTACAGTTATGTAAAGAATCTCCATGACAATACCCAGATTTGCTCTGAACTACTGCACAATGATACCTCCTATACCGAGCCAACAGATATTGCCAGTACATTGGCCGACAGATTCAATGCCAACTTCACCGCCTCTCCACCCTAAAGGACCAACCACAATACCAGTAGATTGCCAGGCACTAAGTATTACTGCTGCACAGGTTAAAACAGCACTGTCCAATGCCAAGAATACAGCTTCCATGGGATCTGACAATATACCTGGTTGTGTTCTACATGAACTACAGAGGGAACTGGCACCTCACCTGTGTAACCTGCTCAATCACAGCCTCACCTCAGACTTTGTCCCTGCCAAATGGCACACTGCTACAGTCATCCCTCTCCACAAAGGAGGAGTGACTACAGACGCTGGGAACTATCACCCCATTAGCCTGATGAGTCTGATATGGAAAGCTATGGAAAACATCATCATGGACCTAATAAACAAGGATATAGGGAATCTCCAAACTCTGGCTCCCACACAGTTTGGTTTTGCAAAGGGTAGATCATGCCTGCTCAACTTGGTCGACTTCTTTGAATCAGTTACCAGAGCTGTGGATTAAGGCAAGATGGTTCATACAGCCTACCTTGATCTGGCCAAGGCTTTTGATACCATTCCCCACTCAGGAATCATAGAAAAACTCAATGAGCTTGGTGTCAACCCCTATATCACTAGGTGGGTTGATAGAACCCACAGTGTGAAAGCAGATGACTCCAAGTCAGACTGCCAATTAGTCATGAGTGGAGTCCCACAGGGTTCAGTCCTGGGTCCTCTCATGTTTGATATCCTTCTTTGGATTTCTCTGAAGTCCAGGCCAACACGAAGGGACTCTGGCTGACAACGTTCGCAGACAATTGCAAGTTGGGAGCTATTATTAACTCCCCAAGTGATGTTGACATCCTACAGAATGGCCTCACTGTGACCAATGACTGGTGTCAGAACCATGGCCTTAAACTCAATGCCAAAAAATGTGTTGTCATCCCCTTTGGGAAAAACCCGGTTCCCATGTATTACCACATTGATGGTAGTCCACTGAACACAGAAAGTGTTATAAGAGATCTGGGAACACAGGTTGCCAGCAACCTCTCTATTGATCATCACATTGCCACTGTGGTCAGAAAATCCTTCTATGTGGCACATCTCATTACTAAGGGTTTTGCATCTTGGAAGAAAGAGGTCATTGTCTCCCTCCTCTCTTCCCTCATTAGGCCAGTCATCGAGTACAATGCCCCATTTGGCATGTACCTCACTAGACACCTGCAAAAACAGGAGAGGTTGCAAGTATCTCACAAAGAGGATCCTAGGCCTTAAACACTTGTCCTATATGGACAGACTCAAAAAACTCTAACTATTCTCTGTCTCATATTGCCTACTTAGAGGCGATCTTTGCTTGACTTACAAAGCCATGTATGACCCAGCTCTGTTAGAAATGCTACATCTAAAGAAATCCCAATTCCTCTGCACAACACACTCCAGAGACCTCAACCTCATTACCACAATTAACAGAACATGCTGGAGGGACAAGTTCGTAACCCAGAGACTGCCCATGCTATGGAACAGACTTTGCATACATGTCGAGCAGAGCATCTCGCTGACCCTCTTCAAGAGAAATCTTGATGAGTGGATGGGAAACAGAAAATTCACCCCGGGGATAACACCAGTGGTTCTTCTCAACAGAGGCACTGGGAACTAAGGTTGGGTGACAATATGCTGGGGTAATCCTATAGCTAGGCTTGTAAAAGCCCCAGGGCCAATAGCCTAGTACACACCTATGACCCTATGAACCTATGACCCAATAGTTAGGGACCTGGGGACACATACAGACAGTAATCTAGCCTTTGACCATCATGTGTCTACAGTAGTGAGAAAATAATTCCCTGTTGTGCATCTTATAAACAAAGGCATGGCATGTAGGAACAAAGAAGTTATTGTTCCACTGTATTTGGCATTCATCTGACCTATCATTGTCTATAATGCCCCCTTTGGTAAGTAACTAACCAGGCACATCCAACAACTGGAACATCCACAGAGGTTCCTCATTAAAAGAATACAGGGTATAAGTAATGCAACATGCCCTATCCAGATCACCTCAAGGCCCTCTCTATGCATTCTGTCTCCTACAGGCTGTTAATTAGAGATCAATACCTGGCATGCAAGGTATTGTCAGACCTCATCCTGATGGATTTCCTGCATATCACAAAACAAATGGCACCAAAATTACCCTTTCTAAAGACTTAAACCTTGCCTGAGATATAAATAGGACCTGCTTAATAGACAGGGATGTATCTCAGAGACTACCCTGTCTATGAAACAGGTTCCCCATCCTTGTGAAACAGAGCTCCTCCCTAACTGAATTCAAGTGCAACTTGACAATTGGATGGGAACAGGAAATTCATCCCTGGTTTGGTACTTATCTCTGTAATAGACATAGGCAGCCTCTATATGGTTCATCTCTCAGGCCTCCACTTGTAAATATTTCATTTTGCAAGCCTCTGTTTGCACTTATCAAGGGTGCCAGCACTTGTCAGAGATTTGGGATGCATGTCTAGCCTTAAAAAGACCCTTGTTGTCATTAGCCTAGTACACACCTATGAACCTATGAACCTATAAGTCCATTTTTTGGCCATTCATTCTCAGCATTACAGGACTCACTACCAAGCCAACAGATATTGCCAATAAACTGGTCGACAGATTCAGTGCCAACTTTACCCCTCTCCACCGCCCCATAGGACCAGTCAGAATACAAATAGATTGCCAGGCATCCAGTATTACTGCTACACAGGTTAAAATAGCACTGTCCAAGGCCAAGAATACAGCTTCTATGGGACCTGACAGTATCATTGGCTGTGTTCTATATGAACTACAGAGTGAACTGACACCTCACCTGTGTGCCCTGTTCAATCACAGTCCCATGTCAGGCTTTTTCCCTACCGAATGGTGCACTGCTACAGTCATCCCTCTCCACAAAGGAGGAGTGACTACAGACCCTGGGAACTATTGCCTCATTAGTCTGACGAGTCTGATATGCAAAGCTATGGAATGAATCATCATGGACCTAATAAACAAGGATATAGGGAATCTCCAAACTCTGGATCCCACACAGTTTGGTTTTGTGAAGGGTAGATCATGCCTGCTCAACTTGGTCAACATCTTTGAGTCAGTCACCAGAGCTGTGGATGAAGGCAAGATGGTTCATACAGCCTACCTTGATCTGGCCAAGTCCTTTAATACCATTCCCCACTCAGGAATCAGAAAAACTCACTAAGCTAGGCATCAACCCCTATATCACTCGGTGGGTTGCAAACTGGCTCACAGGTAGAACCCACAGTGTAAAAGTCCTGACTCCAAGTCAGACTGCTGACGAGTCATGACTGGAGTCCCACAGGGTTCGGTCCTGGGTCCTCTCCTGTTTGGTATCTACTTCTCTGAAGTTCAGGCCAACACGAGGGGACTCTGGCTGACAAAGTTCACAGACAATTGCAAGTTGGGAGCTATTAATAACTCCCCAAGTGATGTTGACATCCTACAGAAAGGTCTTTGGGAAAAACCCAGTTACCAAGAATTACCACATCAATGGTAGTCCACTGAACACAGAAGGCATTATAAGAGATCTGGGAACACAGGTTGACAGCAACCTCTCTTTTGACCACGACATTGCCACTGATAAGAGATCTGGGAACACAGGGTGACAGCGATCTCTCTTTTGACCACCACATTACCACTGTGGTCAGAAAGTCCTTCTGTATGGCACATCTTATTACTAAGGGTTTTGCATCCGGGAAGAAAGAGGTCATTGTCTCCCTCTATTCTTCCCTCATTAGGCCAATCATTGAGTACAATGCCCCATTTGGCATGTAACTCACTAAACATCTGCAACAACTGGAGAGGCCGCAAAAGTACCTCACAAAGTGGATCCTAGGCTTTAAACATTTGTCCTATATGGACAGACTCAAAAAACTCCAACTATTCTCCGTCTCATATCGCCTACTTAGAGATGATCTCTGCTTGACTTACAAAGCCATGTCTGACCCAGCCCTGTTAGAAATGCTACATCTAAAGAAATCCCACTCCCTCCGCACCACATGCTTGAGAAACCTCAACCTCATTATCACAATCAACAGAACGTACTGCAGGGACAGGTTCATAACCCAGAGACTGCCCATGCTATGAAATAGACTACCCATAAATGTCAAACAGAGCACCTCACTGGCCCTCTTCAAGAGAAATCTTGATGAGTGGATGGGAAATAAAAAATTCACCCCGGGGATCACTCCAGTGGCTCTATTCGATAGAGGCACTGGGAACTAAAGTTAGGTAGCACTATGCCAGGGTAATCCCATGGGCTAGGCTTGTAAAGGCTCCAGGACCATTAGTCTACCACACACCTATGAAACTATGAATCCTGAAATTTCAGTTACCCTTTGGGATTTATGTATCCTTAGTGTTTAATGGTGGGGTAGAGGAAGAAAACTGTTAAACAGCTAGGTTTGTGATGGGTGTACAGGGTCTGAACCCACCCTTTTACCTTAACATTTTATTTTTACCTTCCAACCTTCAGGTAATATGTAAGAGGCTACTTGATACATAATGATAGTGTAGAGAGTTAAGGCTCCATGACAGAGCTGTTTGTGCATATTGAGGGTACAATTCTGCAGTCTTTCTTAAGTGCCTTTAGAGCACAATATCAAGGTGAGTGTTCTGTTCATCTAAGTCTTTCATGCTTCAAACCTTTATTATATTGCCTTTCTACATGTCTTAGGTCATGATATTAAGAGTATCTGTGTTAGCTAGTGTTCTCCTTGCTCCATATCTTTCTGGGTGCTTTCATTTTTCTACATGTCTTAGGTCATGATATTAAGAGTATCTGTGTTAGCTAGTGTTACCCTTGCCCCACTTCTTTTTGGGTGCTTTCATCTTTCTACATGTCTTAGGTCATGATATTAAGAGTATCTGTGTTAGCTAGTGTTCCCCTTGCCCCACATCTTTCTGGGTGCTTTCATATTTCTACATGTCTTAGAGAATGATATTCATGTCTAGTGTACCACTATCCCACATATTCTGTAATGCAAAACTTTGTTCTACTGTTTTTCTGCATGACACAGGGCCTGATATAGTGTAGTGTCCCTGCATGTTACAGGATTTCTTAGTCTAGAGTGGTGTGGACAGCCATACACACACCTTCACATGTTCATGCCTACACTATACATGCACCCTACCCTACCTATCCTGTGACTAAACCCCTGCAGCCTCCCAGGCAGGCAGACAGACAGACAGACAGGCACATACGCACTCATCTTAATCCATTGGTTCATAGGTAGGTACTAGGCTATCAGCCTGAGGGCAAAAGTAAGCCTAGCCAAAAGTGTCTTGGCTTTCACCACCCAAACAGATTAAACTCCTGTCCCTCTATCGAGTAGGGCCACAGAAGTGATCCCAGGAGTGAATTTCCTACTGAATTTCCTACTACCAATCCACTCATCAAGGTTTTTCTTGAAAAGCGCTAATGATGAGCTCTGCTTGACGTAGATGGGAATTTTGTTCCAGAGCATGGGAAGTCTCTGGGACAAGAATCTATCCCTCCAGTATCTCTGATTTATTGTTGTGGTGAGGTTTAGGTCCATAGAGTGTGCAGCTCAGAGAGATTGGGATTTCTTTAAGTGGAGCACGTCCATCAATTCTGGGTTTGACATAGCTTTGTATATCAGACAGAGATCTCCTCGGAGTAAACGATATGTGACCGAGTAAAGTTGGAGTTTCTTGAGCTGGTCAAGATAGGGCAACAGTTTGAGGCCATCAATCCTCTTGGTGAGGTACTTCTGGGGCCTCTCCAGTTGTTGTAGGTGTCTTGTGAGGTACATCCCAAAAGGGGCATTGTACTCAATGAGGGGTCTGGTAAGTGCTGAGTAGAGAGAGACAATGACCTCCTTTTTTCTAGATGTGAACCCTTTTATGATTAGGTGGGCCCTGTAGAAAGATTTTCTGACCACTGTGGCAATGTGATTATTAAAGGAGAGGTTACTATCCACTTGGGACCCAAGGTCTCTTATCACACTGTCGGTGTTAAGTGAACTGCCACCTATTTGGTAGTTCATGAGTACTGTGTTTTTACCAAAGGGGATGACAATGCACTTTTTGGCATTTAGCCTGAAGCCATGGTTTTGGCACCAGGTATCTGTCTCATTGAGGCCCTTTTGCAAGATGTCTGCATTGGCTGGGAATGGATTACGGCACCCAGTTTGCAGTCATCTGCGAACCTAGTTAGCCATAGACCCTCAGTGTTCACTTGCACTTCAGAGAAGTATATGCCGAACAGGAGAGGTCCCAAGACTGAACCCTGGGGCACTCCACTTGTCACTGGTTTGGAGTCGGATCTGGAGTCTGTAATTCTCACTGTGTGGGTTCTGTCCATGAGCCAGTTGGCCACCCATCTCATGATGTAAGGGTTCATGTTAAGGTTGGTGAGTTTATCTATGATTCCTGAATGAGGGATAGTATCAAAGGCTTTAGCAAGGTCCAGGTAGGCTGTGTGGACAACCTTGCCCTCATCCATGGCCTTGCTAACTGTTTCAAAGAAGTCTACCAGGTTTAAGAGACATGATCTACCCTTTACAAATCCAAACTGGGTAGAGTCCAAAGTCTGGAGGTTACCAATGTCTCTGTTTATGAGTTGCAGGCTTGTCAGGCTAATAGGTCGATAGTTCACAGGATCTGTGGTGGCTCTTTCTCTGTGGAGTGGGATAACCATTGCTGTGCGACATTCAATGGGCACATAGCCTGTGGCAAGGCTGTGATTGAACATAGAGTTTAGGTGGGGAGCTAGTTCATTTGGAGTTTGTGTAAGATGCAGCCTGGGATGTTGTCCAGTCCCATGGACATTGTGTTTTTGGTTTTAGAGAGTGCCATTTTTACCTGCGTGCTTGTGATTAATGGGGCTTTACAATCATCTGGTATAGTTATGGGCCCTTTGGGGGGTGAAAGGGGAGTAAACTTAGCACTGAACCTGTCTGCCAAGATGTTGGCAATATCCATTGGTTCTGTATATTTTGTGCCATTCTGTTGTAGCTCAGAACAGATCTGGGTGTTGCCATGGAGGTTCTTGACATAGCTAAATAATGCCTTTTGGTTGTCTTTGGAATCCGTGGCATATTTTCTTTCAAAATTCGCTTTGGAGGATTTTATGAGGGATCTTAGTTTCTTACTGGGGCCGGTCAGGGAGTTCCTCCATTCATGGGATTTTACTCTCTTTTGCAACAGTTTCTTCCTTCTGTTGTAGAGTTTGTTTATGGCAGGGGACTGCCAGATTGGCTTCCTTTTTTTGGAGGATAGTATCTTGGTTCTGTTAGGGATAGCATGATCCATGCACTCATGTAGGTACTTGTAGATTGCATTTGTGTAGGATTCAGCAGCCATGAATATATTGTCCATCTGAAGGGGTGTCGCAAAGTTAGCCACCTCTGTTTTGAGAAGCATGAAGTTTGCTTTGGAGAAATTTTTTACGATTGTTTCCTTGTGTGGGGGTGGGGTCGGGATGTGGATGTCTAGGGTGATTGGATTATGGTCTGATCTAACCAGCGAGGAGTTGATTTTGGGCATGGAGGACTGGTCACCCATATTGGTAATGACCATGTCCAGAATATTGTTGCCCCTGGTGGTGGTATTGATAAGTTGATCCAGGGCATTAGAGTTTATAAATTCCAGGAATCGTTGAGGAAGGGAATTAGTACAAGAGTAGTTTTCCCAGTTTATGTTGGGGTAATTGAAATCACCCATTATTAGGGTATTTGGTTGGACCCTCATTTTTTCAATGTCTCCAGGAATAAAGAGTGTGAGTCCAGGGTCATGGTAGGGGATCTATAACAAGCAACAATTTGGAATGCATTTTTGCCCAGGGTTAGTTGCACTTGGATAACCTCTGAGGCATTGTGTTGAGCAACTAGCCTGGAGGTGTTGATATCCTTAATGAATATGGACACACCTCCACCCTTACTGTTTCGGCCTGGGTTTTATGGCCGAAACGTGTGGTATGAATTATAGCCTGGTAGTGCTGGGGTGCTCTCGGGAGCCTTGAACCAGATCTCAGTCACTGCACAGATATCAATGTTCTCCATTTTGAGGAGTGCCTCAAGTGAGTGAGTGCATTTTGAGGCTTAGACTCCTAGCATTGAGCAGCATTACCCTCAGTTTTTTGTCACTTGTACCTTTTACAGTGGTGGTTTTGTCTTTGGAGCCTTGCCTAAAAAAGGCACTATAGGGGCGGCAAGAGCCTTGGCCAATATCCAGAATCCCAGGGGTGACAGACGTAGGCCATCTTTGGTGAAGCATCATGGCCTGTCAAGCATGACATCCCGAGCAGACAGATACTGGATCCCCTTTGAATGACACCAGAAGCTTAGCCAATTGTTGAAGTTGATCATTTTGTCCTTATATTGTAGTATCATTCTTGGTGAAGGCAGGATGCTACTCAGAGCTAGGGTCATACCTGTCTGGGCTACAAGATCGGAGAGCTCTTCCATGTCTCTTTTCATGTAGTCCACGGAGGTATGTCTCAGGCCATTCACACCAACATGTACAATGACAGAGTTATATTTGTACTTGTTTTGCAGTGACCTGAGTGCATGCGTTATGTGGCGGATTCTGGTACCCAACAAGCAGCTCACAGTAACCTTCTCTTTGTCCAGCCTGGTGAGTGGGATGTCAGTGTGTCTGACTATAGAGTCACCTATGACTAGTGTGTTGGGTATGTTATTTTGCCTTATGGGCTGTGGTTGTGTGGCACACCGAGTTTGGGGGCTATGTGTTGTTTGGGGTGTGTTGGTGGAAGGAGCTTGCTTGTGTGTCTGCTTTGGGGGTCTCTTTTGCCTAGGAAGATTCTTATTCAGAGCCTCCGTATAGGTCGTGGTGTTTCTATGTGTGGGTTTTGGAGGTGTTGGTTTAGTGGGTCTATGTGAAGTGAGTGGGGTGCTGTGAGTTTTTACCTTCTCGTCTTGACTATCTGTTCCAGTCTTGTCTGAAGAGAGCCTTGCCACTAGACTGGCTGTATAAGTACATCTCTCGCAGGTATTAGTGTTTGGTGGTAGGAGGAGAGGGTTGTCTGTGTACATGAGGCAGTTGTAACATTGCCTCAAGATGCCCAGGTTCATCAGGTAGACTGAAGAGTACACCGGGAGCAGTCCTCTACATAAACTCAAACATGCAGCCCACATACATATACCCACATAAAAATCTCTCAAAACTAACTGTCCACTACTCCCTGCCACTCACCTAATATGATCAGGAGAATGCAAGCTTTTGGCTGCGTTCATTAACATGAGAGGCTAAGGTAACTTATGTAGCCGAGTGATTGTCTGTCTGACCTGCTCCATAAGTGCCTTACTGCTGGAATTTCTGGCCAAGAACACATGGCTAGTTAACATAGGCTGCTCCTTTGGAATGCCTCATTGGTATTTACAGTAAGACTCAGAGACAGCCCCCACAGTATACAGTAAGACGCAGAGACAGCCCCCTACAGTATACAGTAAGATGCAGAGACAGCCCCCTACAGTATACAGTAGGACTCAGAGACAGCCACATATAGTATACAGCAGGATGCAGAGACAGCCCCCTACAGTATACAGTAGGACTCAGAGACAGCCCCCTACAGTATACAGTAGGACTCAGAGACAGCCCCCTACAGTATACAGTAGGACTCAGAGACAGCCCCCTACAGTATACAGTAGGACTCAGAGATAGCCCCCTGCAGTATACAGTAAGATGCAGAGACAGCCCCCTACAGTATACAGTAGGACACAGAGACAGCCCCCTACAGTATACAGTAGGACTCAGAGATAGCCCCCTGCAGTATACAGTAAGATGCAGAGACAGCCCCCTACAGTATACAGTAGGACTCAGAGATAGCCCCCTGCAGTATACAGTAAGATGCAGAGACAGCCCCCTACAGTATACAGTAGGACACAGAGACAGCCCCCACAGTATACAGTAAGATGCAGAGATAGCCCCCTGCAGTATACAGTAAGATGCAGAGACAGCCCCCTACAGTATACAGTAGGACTCAGAGACAGCCCCCTAGAGTATACAGTAGGACTCAGAGATAGCCCCCTGCAGTATACAGTAAGATGCAGAGACAGCCCCCTAGAGTATACAGTAGGACACAGAGACAGCCACATATAGTATACAGCAGGATGCAGAGACAGCCCCCTACAGTATTGTTTTAGTCACACCTGCTCAAGCAACATTGTTACAGCTAGAGCTAAATTTACATTGTAATGACACTTGTCACCAGTTTGTATGTGTAACTTAGCAAGTATTAATATGTTTCATTTGACCCTCTTATGTTTACCTGGCATCAGAGTGCACATGAAGTTATTGGAATTACTGTGTAGGCCCTTCATTTCCAAGGTCTATGGTACCAAAGTCCAGAGGTGCAAAGTGCCACAATCCATGTTTACTAGACATACTATCCACAAAGGAAACTACCCTCCATCTTAGGTTTACCAATCTCTCTCAGTATTTTTGAAAGGTGCCAGCATGTCTTACGTTGTTGGCTTCTACAGACAGAACCATGTAGCTGCCATATAGACATTATGACCTATGTTACTGACTCATTTATAAAAGTTCAGTGTGTTTTAAAAAGCAAACGTCTACAAAAACATAAATGCAGCACTTACCAAATGTTATGTCGTTTATTGCATCCAGTATATCATCATATAAGCCTTTACCTGCATAATTGAAAAACATTTATAAGTAAAGCATTTCAACAAATGAATTTTGAACAGTTAAACTCACAATGCATTAGCTTACACCACACGGTATAAGGGCTGTTTTAATATGTATTTATAAAACAATTGGTATGATTTGTTTTCTATTCATAAAGTCCTTCATTTACAAATATTCTTTGCTGATTAAATCTAATAGTGTTACTCCTGTTAAGCACATTTCAGGTGTGATTATAACTTCCTGACAATATACATTATTACTTAATTCTGTTACAGTGTAATACTACTATATAACAGAAATAATCAAGTTTAACCCATTAATCATATGCTTACTGGCTACAGAATACATCAACATTCCTATTAAGCACATTTCAGCTGTGAATATAACTTCCTAATAATATACATTGTAACTTAATTCTGTTACAGTGTAATCCTGCTGTATAACAGAAATAATCCATTTAACACCTTAATCATATGTTAACTGGCTACAGAATACATTAACATGCCTGTTACGTACATTTCAGCTGTGAATATAACTTCCTAATAATATACATTGTTACTTAATTCTGTTACAGTGTAATACTGCTGTATAACAGAAATAATCCATTTAACACCTTAATCATATGTTAACTGGCTACAGAATACATTAACATTTCTGTTTGCTTGCTCAGTGAGATGATGTCAGCAGTACAACTCTACAAATACAGTATAATCTCTTGCATGTGCTCACTTATATGCCACACACAGGTGCACAGTTAGCGTAGTTGCATTATGGCTCTCAGTTCTCCTGCTCAGTTCATGGTTCAGGTGACTTCTGTCTGGGGTTTCCATGTAGGCAAGAATAGAACTGCACTTAATCATGGGCTCTCAGAGCATGGAAAGAGACATGTTAAGAAAGTTTGGAGTTCTAGTCCCCTTTATGTCCAAGGGGAGCAACAAAGTAAAATAAAGGTGTAGGTGAGTGGGGGACTCTCAAGATGTTTGTTCAGATAGTGGAAAATTTAAAGCAAAATGACATTTTTTGCCTAGAACTATCCCTTGTAGGGGAAGACAAAGAATAAAATGTTTTGCCGGTTTTGTTGGGAGAGAAAGCTAACTGTTGACCTCAGTAAAACCTAGTGAATAATATATTTGTGAATTAGCAGACTTACAGGTAAGCCATGTAAACTTTAAAAAGACATTTGACAAACAGCTTCTAATTGTAACTAAGTCCAACAAAAGAGCTGGATAATGCCTTTATTCCCATGCCATTGCTAAATTATGGAATGCACTCCCTCACTTGGTTGCCCAACTAGACTCTATAAAAACATTCAAATCAGCATTGAAAGAACAGTATCTCAGCAAACATGTCCATTCCTGTAATGACATGATTAAACAACCTTAAATATATTTCTGGCTGCAATGCCCAACAAATACTTTACAACCTTTAATATATTAACCAATTATTCACTATCTTGTCTTCTTCTCTAGTTTTTCTTCTATAAATGTTCATAGGTTCATAGGTAGGTACTAGGCTATCGGCCCAAGGGCCTACATAAGCTTAGCCAGCAAGGTTCCATAGCTTACGCCATCCAATAAAGTTATTTTCCTGTGCCACTGTTCAGCAGAGATACAGAAGTGATCCCCGGGGTGTATTTCCTATTTCCCATCCACTCATCAAGATTTTTCTTGAAGAGTGCTAATGAAGAACTTTGCTTGACATGGATGGGTAGCTTCTTCCAGAGTATAGAAAGTCTCTGGGACAGGACTCTATCCCTCCAGCATGTCCTGTTCATTGTGGTGAAAAGGTTTAGATCCCTCGAGTGTGTAGTTCAGAGAGATTGGGATTTCTTTAGGTGTAGCATGTCCAACAGCTCTGGGTTTGACATAGCTTTATATGTTAGGCAGAGATCACCTCAGAGTAGGTGATATGCTACGGAGTAAAGCTGGAGTTTTTCGAGGTGGTCAGTGTAGGGCATTTGTTTGAGGCCAGTAATCTTCTTTGTGAGGTACTTCTGTGGCCTTTCCAGCTGCTGCAGATGTCTTGTGAGGTACATTCCAAAAGGGGCATTGTACTCTATAATGGGTCTAATGAATGACGAGTAGAAGGGAACAATGACCTCTTTTTTCCTGGATGAAAACCCTTTTATGATGAGGTGTACCACGTAGAAGGACTTCCTGACTACTATGGTGATGTGACTATCAAAGGAGAGACTACTGTCCACCTGGGTCCCACGGTCTCTTATCACGCATTCAGTGTTAAGTAGATTGCTGCCTATGTGGTAGTTCATGGGTACAAAGTTTTTACCAAAGGGGATGGCACTGCACTTTTTGGCATTGAGCTTGAGGCCATGGCTCTGACACCAGGCATCTGTCTCAGTGAGGCCCTTCAGTAGGATGTCCACATCATTTGGGGACTTGACTAAGGCTCCTAGTTTGTAGTCATCTGCGAACTTCATTAGCCAGAGGCCTTCTGTGTTAGCCTGTACTTCAGAGAAGTAGATACCAAACAGGAGAGGTCCCAGGATGGAACCCTGTGGTACTCCACTTGTCACTGCTTTGTGGTCATTTTTGGAGTCTGAAACTTTTACAGTGTGGGTTCTGTCAGTGAGCCAGTTGGCAACCCATCTTGTGACATAGGGATTTATACCTAGTTTAGTGAGTTTAGCTATAATTCCAGAATAGGGGATGGTGTCAAAAGCCTTGGTGAGGTCAAGATAGGCTGTGTGAACCACCTTATCCTCATCCACAGCTTTGGTAACTGCCTCAAAGAAGTGGATCAGGTTCAGGAGGCATGATCTGCCTTTCACAAACTCGAACTGGGTGGGATCCAGAGATTGGAGGTTACCAATGTCTTTGTTTATGAGTTCCATGATGATACGTTCCAAGGCCTTGCAGACCAGGCTCATCAGGCTAATAGGCCAATAGTTCCCGGGATCAGTGGTGGCTCCCCCTTTGTGGAGTGGGATAACTGTTGCTGTGCACCATTCAGTGGGCACAAAGCCTGATGCAAGGCTATTATTGAACACGGTGCTTATGTGGGTAGCCAGTTCGTTCTGAAGTTTGTGTGAAATGCAGCCTGAGATGTTGTCCGGTCCCATGGATGCTGTGTTTTTGGCTTTAGAGAGTGCAGCTTTTACCTGCGTAGTTGTGATTACAGGGACTCTGCATTGTTCCTGTATAGATATGGGCCCTTTAGGGTGTGAGAGGGGGTAAAGTTAGCACTGAACATATTTACCAGGATGTTGGCAATATCAGTTGGTTCTGTAATTTTCATGCCTTTGTGCTGTAACTCAGAGCAGATCTGGGTGTTGCCATCTAGATTCTTGACGTCACTATATAATGCTTTGTGATTGTCCTTGGATTTAGTGGTGATTTTGTTTTCGTAGCTAGCTTTGGAGGATCTTATAAGAGATCTCAGCTTCTTACTGAGGCTGACCAGGGAGCTCCTCCACTCATGGGATTTAACTCTCTTTTGCAACAGTTTCTTCCTTCTGTTGTACAGTTTGTTTATGGCAGGGGATCACCAGATTGGCTTCCTTTTTTTGGAGGATAGCATCTTGGTTCTGTTTGGGATAGCATGATCAATGCACTCGTGTAAGTGCTTATAGAGTGCATTTGTGTAAGATTCAGCAGTTGTAACTGTATTGTCCAGCTGCATGGGTGTCATGAAGTTCACCACTTCTGTCTTAAGAAGCATGAAATTGGCTTTGGAGAAATTTTTTACTGTGGTTTCCTTAATGGGGGGGGGGGGGGCGGGATGTGGATATCAAGGGTGATAAGCTTATGGTCGGATCGGACCAATGAGGAGTTGACTTCAGGTGTGGAACACCGGTCACTCATGTTGGTAATGACTAGGTCTAGGATATTGTTGCCCCTGGTGGGGGTGTGGATAAGTTGATCTAGGGCATTGGAGTTTAAGAATTCCAGAAAGCATTGAGCTAAGGAGTTGGTACACGAGTAGGTTTCCCAGTTAATGGTGGGTAGTTGAAGTCGCCCATTATTAGGGTGTTTGGTTGAACCCTAATATTTTCCAGTACATCAAGAAAAGAGGAGTGGGAATCCTGGGGCATGGTGGGGGATCGGTAGCAAGCTACAATTTGGATTGCAGTTTTGCCCAGAGTTAGTTGCACTTGGATAACCTTGGATGCATTATGCTGAACAACTAGCCTGGAGGTGTGGATATCCTTAATGAATATGGACACACCTCCGCCTTTGGTATTTTGGTCCAGGTTACACGGCCGAAAAGTGTGGTATCTGTTATAGCCTGGTAGTGCAGGGGTGCTCTCTGGAGCCTTGAACCAGGTCTCAGTCACTGCACAGATATCGATGTTCTCCATTTTAAGGAGTGCCTTGAGTGAGTGCATTTTGAGATTTAGACTTCTAGCATTCAGTACCATTACCCTCAGTTTTTGCTTGCCTGTTCCTGTTATGGTGGTGAATTTGTTATTTGAACCCTGCCTAAAAAAGGCACTATAGGGGCCTATAACTTATACGTTTCTTATTTTAGTTCTGTGACTGTATAAACTGAATTACTTAAACATTAGCACACTGGATTGAAAGTTTTTCTTGTGTATCTCTGCTTCTATTGTAATATTTAAAACCTTATATTGACTATCCCACTTAAGCTGATGTTATATAAAATTTTCTGTAAGTGTTTGGAGCTTTTCTCCCTGGGCCTCCAGTGAAAATGTGTCCTCTGGCCCAGTGGACTTTCCCGGTCAGCAAATGTCAATAAATAAATAAATAAATAAATAAGAGAAAGTTCCTACGTCAAGTGGGAATAAAGTAGAATCGAACCAGGTTTGTAGGTGAAAGGAATGAATGGGATGTCTCTAGTAGTTCTTATAAATCTCAGTTAAAAGATAACCACTTAAAAACATTCTACAATAGTTGCCAGTCATACCTCCCAACCTCTTAGCGCAAGAAATCTCAACAAATCCATAAATAATGGGGGCCAAAGGGCCAAAAATAGGTACAATTTTTAAATAATGCTTTTACAAACTTAGAAAATAGATAGAATAAGAAGTTTTGCATTAACTTGAATTTTCTGAAGGGTATGAAGTCTAAAACTTAAATGTCTATCATTATCTTCTGACTTAAATCTTCAATGGTTTGTCAACGATTTGCTTGAAAACCACAATTTTATGAAAAATTATGAAGCAAAAATCTGGACATTCTGTGAAAATCTGTACAGTTGAGAGGTATGTTGCCAGTGCAAAGCCTTATAGGATACAAAGTCAAAATCAAAGTCAAAGTAAACTTTATTGTCATTTAGATCTGTGCATAGTACAGCTAAACAAAATTACATTGATTCATTCTCAGTGCAAGAAACATACATACGGTTACTATTTAGTAATACTAGGATGGCCACTTACAGATATTACCTGTATAAAAATGTCCCATTTAGGGGATTGCACAATTAGATATTGTATGAACTTGAATTTTCACATTAACAGGTACCTGTGAAGCAAAAATATTGCTTAGAGTATTGCACATTTAAGTTTCAGGACAGATGAAGATTTGGATATTGCACTAACCTATGCTACTAGTAGTAGTGATCTTTGAATAAATGGACATGAGAGGATGTCATTTACTGGATTAGTCAACAGAATATTCAGTTAATTGGTTGAAAGAGCAGAATGGCTTCTGGCATGCCTCTTGTTAGGGTTCAGCAATATGATGGATAAAGGAAAACAGCTTCTATTGAGGCTGGAAGTCTTATGGTGCATGCCGCAGTAACTTCTACCCAAGGAAAGGCGAGAGAATATACCACAAGCAGGGTGAGTATGATCATTTATTATTTTTCTAGCTCTTCCAATATATCAAGATGTTTGTGTAAGTAAGTCATCCAAGGATGCCAGTGGAAAGCCAATGATTCTTTCTGCTGTTGTTACTACTCTCTGGAGAGCCTTACTATCTGAGGCATTACAGTTCCCATACCATACAATCATATTGTTTGTCAGTACACTTTCAATGGCTCCCTGTAGAAGGATGAAGGATGGACTCTGACAAGTTTTCTTTCCTCAGTTTCCATAGGAAGTGCAAACATTGCTGTGCTTTGTTAACAGTATGGTTGATGTGCAAAGTTGTGGTCGATGTGCACCGACCAAGACAGGTCCTCTGTTGTATGTTTACCCAGGAACTTAGCACTCTTGGCTCTTTCTATTGCTACTCTCTTGATTTCCAGAGGTTGATATGGTCCCTGAGACATCTTAAAGTCCACAATCAGTTCCTTGGTCTTGCTGACATTCAATGCCAGGTTGTTGCTGCCACACTAGCCTAGCAGATGTTCCACTTCACTTCTATGTGCTGTTTCCATGCCGTTCCTGACAAGACCTAAGACTGTGGTTTTGTCTGCAATCTTGATAATTCAGTTGGATTCATATCTGACTACACAGTCATGTGTAAGCAAGGTGAATAGTAGAGGATTCAGGACACAGCCCTGTGGTACACCCATGTTCACAGTTATGCTTTTAGAGTTATTATTTCCCACACATACCTTCTGGGATCTGTCTGTGAGAAAGTCTAGTAATCAATAGCACAAGGGGGGTTGATGCCCAGTTGGATTAATTTCATCACTAGGTTCTGGGGGGTGACAGTATTAAAAGTGGAACTGAAGTCAATAAATAACATCCTGACATAACAGTCTTTATTTTCCAAGTGAATCAAGGTTTCATGAAGTGCTAAACAGATGGCATCTGCTGTGCAGCTGTTTGACCTGTAGGCAGAGATGGTATCTGCTGTGCAGTGGTTTGACCTGTAAGCAGAGTTGGCATCTGCCATGCAGCGATTTGACCTGTAGGCAGAGATGGCATCTGCTGTGCAGCGGTTTGACCTGTAGGCAGAGATGGCATCTGCTGTGCAGCGGATTGACCTGTAGGCAGAAATGGCATCTGCTGAGCAGCAGTTTGACCTGTAGGCAAAGATGGCATCTGCTGTGCAGTGGTTTGACCTGTAGACAAACTGCAATGTATCTAGTGTTGCAGGTATGCTTACTGAGATGTAGTCCTTGATCAGCCACTTGAAGCACTTCATTACTGTTGATGTTAGAGCAACTGGGCAATAATCATTCAGACTTGCTGGCTGTGGTTTCCTGGGTAAGGGAATGATAGTCATGTTCTTAAAGCATCTCAGTACAGTGGCTAAATGTCTGTGAGTACCGATGCCAGCTGTGCAGCACAGGCCCTGAGAATCCTGTCCATAATGTGTCCAGACCAGCTACTTTCTTTGGGTTAACTCATCTCAAAGTTTTTAGCACATCAGCTGTACTGAGGCATAGCACTTTCTCATCCTGAGTGACAGGTAGTTTATTTGCCACAGTTTTGTTGTCTGCATCAAACCTGCCAAAGAAGTTGTTTAGTTTGATTAAGAATTCTATACTGTCATCACAGGGTAGATGCAGGTTTGCAGTCAGTTATGGCTTGTATGCCTTTCCAAAGACATCTAGAGTACCTTTGGTCATTAAAGTGACCCTGATTTTTTCTACCATAGGTTATCTTTGTCTCTTTTATGCCTTTGTTTAGGTTTGCTCTGGCCACCCTTAGGGCATTCTTGTCTTTAGATCTGAATGCTGCATTGCATACCTTTATAAGCTCATACACCTCACTGGACAGCCATGTTTTTGCTTTGCACATATGGTGATGTCTTTGATAGTTGTCACATCATCCACACATTCTGAGATGTCAGCCATAACAGATTCGATATATTCTTCCAGGTCTATTTGGTAATTCACTGTGGCTACCTCCCTGAACATCGAGCAGTCAGTACTCTCGAAGCTGTCTTGCAGTGCTGTGACTGCACCCTCAGGCTGTAATCTTATTTGCTTCCTTGATGGTTTTCCTGATTTTTAGCCACAGTCTGTATGCAGGAAACAACATGATGGCAAGATGATCCAAGTTTCCCAGGTGTGGATAAGGTGCTGCCTTGTATGTCAGTTTTATGATGGTGAAAACCATATTTATAGTGTATTCTCCCCTCTGGTCACGAAGTTCACATGATGATGGTAGTGGGGTAGTATCAATTTCAGGCTGGCATGGTTAAAGTCACCTGCAATTACAGGGGCAAACTCTGGGTTCCTGTTCTGGAGTTCACTTATGGACTGGTATAGAGTGGCAAGTGCCGCATTAGTGTTTGCACTGGGTGGAATGTAAACAGCTATTATGCTCATTCCATTAATGTCTCTAGGCATGTAATAAGGCCTGCATTTTAGAAACAAAAATGCAATGTTCTCTGAGCAGTGTGGGGCAACCTCCTCAGTTTATACACCAGTTGTTGTTCATGTATATACATACACCCCCTTCACGAGATTTGCCACAGAGTGAATGAATTCTGTCAGCACAAAATAATGTAATGAGACCAGCTCATAATTATGTTTTAGATGGTCACATAAGGATTGACAAAACAAAGGCAAGATTAGGATCTGGATTCCACTGGTCAGACATAATAAATGAGATGGAAAATTTCTGTACTTCTTGTTATGCCTGACTGCAAAGTGCAATGTCAGTTATCGGGTTATCATTTGACTCTAGCACTATAGACATCGTGAGACCACTAGGTGCAATGTCAGTTATTGGGTTATCATTTGAATCTAGCACTACAGACATTGTAGGACCACTAGGTGCAATGTCAGTTATCGGGTTATCATTTGAATCTAGCACTACAGACATCACGGGACCACTAGTGGAATGTAACAATGGATATCAGTACCTGTTAGTAAAAAATGGACTGTGCTAAAAAACAAGAATAATCTGTGTCATTATGCATGGACTGTGCTACAAAACAAGAATAATCAGTGTCATTACGCATGGACTGTGCTACAAAACAAGAATAATCAGTGTCATTATGCACGGACTGTGCTACAAGACAAGAATAATCAGTGTCATTACACATGGACTGTGCTACAGAGCAAGAATAATCAGTGTCATTATGCACGGACTGTGCTAGAAAACAAGAATTATCAGTGTAATTATGCACAGACTGTGCTACAAAACAAGAATAATCAGTGTCATTACGCATGGACTGTGCTACAAAACAAGAATAATCAGTGTTATTACGCATGGACTGTGCTACAAAACAAGAATAATCAGTGTCATTATGCTCAGACTGTGCTACAAAACAAGAATAATCAGTGTCACACACGGACTGTGCTACAAAACAAGAATAATCAGTGTCATTACGCACGGACTGTGCTACGAAACAAGAATAATCAGTGTCATTATGCATGGACTGTGCTACTAAACAAGAATAATCAGTGTCATTACGTACAGACTGCGCTACAAAACAAGAATAATCAGTGTCATTATGCATGGACTGTGCTACTAAACAAGAATAATCAGTGTTATTATGCACGGACTGTGCTACAAAACAAGAATAATCAGTGTCATTACGTACAGACTGCGCTACAAAACAAGAATAATCAGTGTCATTATGCATGGACTGTGCTACTAAACAAGAATAATCAGTATCATTATGCACGGACTGTGCTACAAAACAAGAATAATCAGTGTCATTACGCACGGACTGTGCTACAAAACAAGAATAATCAGTGTCATTACGCATGGACTGTGCTACAAAACACGAATAATCAGTGTCATTACGCATGGACTGTGCTACAAAACAAGAATAATCAGTGTCATTACACATGGACGGTGCTACAAAACAAGAATAATCAGTGTCATTACGCATGGACTGTGCTACAAAACAAGAATAATCAGTGTCATTACACACCGTTACTGCCAGAGAACTGGCACTGTTATTCTGCAGAGCTGGTATCCCTAAACAGACACTTACTGACAACAACACTTCCTTTATGTCAAGGGTGCGTCATCAGATTAGTCATTTCCTTACCGTTACACAGCCGAAGGTGTCGGTGTGCCATCTGGAGATGGATGTATTAGCAGACAGAGTCACTAAAACATTGAAATCCATGCTAACTAATGTAGCTGATGCAAATGGAAAGAACTGGAATCATCTGCTGAATTACTTGCCTGCTGTAAGTGAACCATCACAAACATCAACTAAGTTCACCCCATCTGAACTTTGGGATGCTTGCCCTATAAAACAGAACTGCTTGGCATTGCTAAGGAAACTTGAGAAGAAGATAAGAGTTTGAACAAAAGCTGGTTATGCACAAAGTAAAGGAGCAAATGCAGAAACCCACAAGCTGCAACAGTGGGTTTATAATAAGAACCCCCATCTTAGAAAATGTAACCCAGGAGATCATGGTAGTATTAGTGCCTTCCACAAAGTATACATTTGTTCCTGAGTAGAGGGGCCATTTGAAGTAATTTAAAGAATAAATACAACTTTTTTATTACAGGGCTTATTTCTTAAGCACAACAGACATAAAAAAATCTAAAAGTAAAACACAGAATGTACATGATATGAAAATATGAAAGGTAATACATGTATAGAAAGTCTGCACACAATATTTGAATAAAACAGGTAAACAGTAAAATGAACTAAAAAAAAATCCTCAATGGGCTCCTCCTGTTTGCATATTGTCAGAAGGCAAGTTATTGGTCTACAGCTCTTAGGATGGCTTGCAGGTTCAACCGAAGGAGGAGTCTAATTTTTCTTGTTCTTAACCAGGTTGCTGTCTGTTGAGGATGTGCTAAAAAGTCATTCTTACTCAGAGCTAAATCTCTGTACAAAGATGTTAACATCCTTAGCGAGAAGTTAGGTACTGCATCTAGATCTTTGGTTTTCCATTAAGAGTTTTTTTTAATTTTGTCTCTAAGTTTCACTGGCCCTTACTTCATCCCATTTTATATCCTCTACATTAGGACTCCTAATGGTTTTCTTTAGTTCTTCTATACAATCAGCATCTTTTTGTGTTCCGCAGCCATTTATAAATAATTTTCTGAAACATGTCTATTTCTTCTTTTTATTTTTTGCTGATGTTTCTATTCCTTTTCCTTTTTCCGAATTTCTCTCTGTAAATTCTTTTGGGTTATCAGTGACGTGCTTGTATTATTTTCCTTTGCATATATCTGCGTATCTTCTAAGTTTTCTGCTTTTTCTGCTGCTATTTATAGTTTATAATTATAAATAGTGTGTGATAAATCTTGGTCTGTTTTAATACTGTTCATTACTTTTATCACATCTATCTTTCCAGGTATTTTGATGATATGTAACTTCTTATATACTTCTTGTCTTAATTGCTTGTTTTCTCTACTCGGTGTTTCCATGGTGGCATTTTACTTATTCCCTTTCGTTCTTTAATTACTCTGGGTTTTTTTGTGGAAATATTTCATCCATTATTAGTTTAGCTGCACAGTAATATATTTTTATTTCTGTTACATCACATCAATTTCTGTTAATATTCCCAATTACTGTGTTTATCTGTTTCTCCAGTCTTCTAACATTGTGTGCCTTGTTTACTTTCTCTAATTTGTTCCTTTCATTTCTTTTTAATATGTCTATCCATCACTATTAAATCAAGCAGGTCACCCCTTAGATCATTTTCTTCTAAGTGATAGCATCTTCTTTGCTGTCTGCTTCCTGTGAGTTTTCTACAGAAAGTTCAAGAACATCTTCCAGTGACTTAACCTCTTCAGATGCACCCAGCTTCATCCGCTGCTCCTTCATATGGGATCCCATTGGTCTATATGTCATTGCCTTTATCAGAGTTGCCACTGTTTCCTGTTGCTTTACCATGTAACTTCAACTGAACTTTCATACTATTACCTTTGCATCCTTAGTTATTTCCTCCCAGTACATTCATTCCCTGGCTACTTTTATCCAGTAAATCCCAGCTGCCTTTATTTTCTATACCCCTGCTTGGCAGAATCTCCTTTCTCCATATTGATTTTGGCTTACTTTTGAGAATATTCCCTGCTGTTGTATGAGCTTAATATTCTGTATGGTCGTTATTATTGTCCTTAAGGACCTGCATCCAAAATCCAACTATCTCCTCACTGCTCAACCCCCCCCCCCAATTTCATAATAAGTCTTTGATTTATAACCTTCTGCATTGTTAAGTATATAAACCTTAATAGCATAATTCTAAAGTATCCCTTCAAATCAGGTAATTCGAAATCATTTTTCTGTGGGGAAAATCAACTTATTCCACTTATTTTTGCCCTGTTCTCCTGCAAATGAATTCCTTCAACTCTTTATTATTTATCATCCATAACTTCTCCTCTGCTCACTGAAAATATGCATAACTTGTGTATAAAACCATAGAGACTAAAACATTTTCCTGATCCTACCTTATTATCCATAATCAAGGGCTTTTATTTTCTCAGTTTATATATTATCTTTAATTTACTATCTTCCCACATATCTTTAACTGCCATAATAGAAGCCTTTTTAATCTAAACTTCTGGATACTTCATCATATCATGTCCCCATAAATATGGGTAGTGCTCATCCAATCCATGTGTGGGTACTTCATTTACTGTTATAGGCTTTTTTATCTTCATTAATTTTATATCTCAAAATATATGAAATTATCTCAAACTGTTTCACAATATCAACATCAACATGTCCTTTTCAAGATTTTTCCAAGCATAAAATAATATATCCTGCAAATTCAGCTACATTTTCTTGTCTACCATAAAAGTTATACCTTGAATTTGTGAGTCCCTTGTTTTCTTTGCCAATGGTACTACAAATAAAACAAATGACAAAGGGGAAAAGGGCACCCCACCTTGTTCCTCTGTTTAAATACAACTTGTTGGGGGAAGCTTCTCACTTTAATTCTTGCCTCTGACCTAATATATCATTCTGATCAGCTTTTTTATCCTATCAGATTATGAAAATGCTTCCATTGCCCTACTTATATATTTCTAGCTGATTCTATCAAATGTTTTCCCTGAATCAAGACCTATCAAATCTGCTAGCATTATCTTATCTTGTGCTTTCCTCCGAATCATCATCTTTTATTTATGTATGCATTTGTTTGTTTATTTGTTGAGAGTGTAGTCACAACAGACCGATGGCTTCTTTTCAGTGCAGTGCCTACGTGGTATTCGTATTAACTAGGGGAAATGCTGACAAGTCTGTTTTCTGATAGTCTTTGGAGGACAGGAAGTGTATCACTCTCTGGAACTGCTAGGTGGCACTGGAGGCCTGCTACCACAGTTCTGAGAATTCCAAGATGGAGGAGAGTGCAGCAGAGCTGTGGTGAGGAGCAGGTGAAACATTACTGAAGGAAGGAGAAGAAGATGAAATAACTGTTACAGAGTTGAAAAAATGGGGGACTGGAGACCCAAGAGCTGATAGTTTTGATGAACCAGGGAGAGGCAATTGAAGGACAAGAAGCAAGAGGAAGTAAAATACTTTGCAGAGTATTACAGGAGGTAGAAACTGAGAGACTGAAAACACAAACAGCTGGTGAAGGGAAGACAATGGAGGTATTTTCAGTTGGTGGAGTGGTCAGTTTTCAGGATTTACCTCTGTTACATTTTTTTCATTACAAAAAAATAAGTTGTGTAGATACAGCAAAGCAGAATAGAAAAAAGGAACAGAGAAGGGACAAAGATTTGCAGTTTCTCAACAGCTTCAGAGAAGATGACCAGTGGTAAGAATATCAGAATAAAAGTAAAACTGATGGGGGCATGAGCAAGTATGACATTATACATAGTATTATTTGGACGCTAGGGTTTAACATTAAAGACATAAGAGCATTACTTCATTTAGAAGCTGAACATTGTTGTGAAGGGACATTTAAAAGCTTTTAGTTGCTGAAAAAATTATGACTAAGACTGAAAAAAGAAATACAGTAGCATGACGGTTTGGCTATTTCACATCTTGGGACTACAGATAAAAAGGAAAATAAATGTGCAATATAGGACTTCTGATATACATGAATATGAGTTAAAACTTTTGTTTTCTTTCACTATGTAGCAAAGTATATAAAGTTAAAAAAATATGTAATGAACGAAATTTATGGACTAGGGGTTGAGAGGTGCGGGTAACAATGGATGTAAGGGATGGGAGAATTCAACAGATTTCACATATAGCAATTGTGAATGGTAAGAGAGGATTTGTTAGGTACAAACGCCAACCCAAAGAATGTTATTTGTGAGGAAATTAAACTAATTTAGTACAAAACTATACCAAATTAAAATGTGGCCAATATAAAAGACATACAAACATAAAATGTAAGCCTTTTTATAGAAAATATAGAGAACTTGGACATTTCTGGTTTGACTGACCCATATTAGAAAAGGAAAGAGTAGTTAAAGAGGAAAGGCCAGAAGAAGGGCAAACAGTAAAAGAAAATGATGACAGAAGAGAGAGTGGTATTGGGAAGGGGATACTTAAGAAAGGTTAAACAATGAAGAGATGGTTAGAGAAGAAATAGTGCAAAATGAGGTTGTTGTTATTTATTTACTGACATTTGATTACCAGGAAAGTCCTACTGAGTTGGTGCCAATCTTTGACAGAGGCCTGGGGGAAATGTCTAAAGTATTACAAAAACATTTTAAGAACAAATATTTTGCAAGCTTCAAAAATACATAAACATCTACCATTTAACTTACACTTAATTAGACATAACGTGAAAACAGTTAAAATAGATACAACTTATATGACAACTAATTAATATTTAGAAAATATTTAGCCAGTTTAGAATAAGTAAAGGTAATTTAGTAAATGCAAACAGGAACTGCAATATGAAGTGAGTAAAAACAGGGTTATGGTATAATTATAGGAGTCAGGAGAGAGAAATTGATTGTAGTTAGGAAGTGAATAAAGAAATTACTTGTTCATGTTTAGGGATATATTTTATCCTGGGGTTGAGCAGGAACAGAGGCGGATTTTGACTATGAAGTATTTCAGAATGGCTTTAAAGGACTCAAGGGAGGGAACTGATCTGATGAATATAGGTAATAACTTCCAGGCTATTGTAACATGGGGTGAATACAGACCGTGCCCAGCAGATTTGATAGGTTCATAGATTAGGTTCATAGATTAGTACTAAGCTAACTGCCCTTGTGAGCCATTTTAAGCCTAGCCAATTATCCCTTGTGAGACTCAAACCCTGCACCTTGTGTTTGCAAGGCAAGCACCTTAACCATTAGGCCACCCTCCCAACTTTGTGGACAGACAGAAGTTTTTGTTCATTGGATTGCAATGACTAACTGGGGACATGGTGTGATAAATAATATTTAGTGCTGAACAAGCAGATGGATGCCGGATAATTTTATAGCCTGTAATAAGTGGTGTATATATTAGTTAATGGAGTTGTCCAATTTAGCCTTGATAATATACAGGAAGAGAGCAGATTTCCACTTTTAGAATGTGAAGAGGAAGAAGAGGGCGACAGGAGAAGAACAAGAGTAATATAGCAAAAAATCATTTGGTGGAAGACTTAGGAGAAGAAAGAGGATGAAGAGGGTGACAGGAGAAGAACAAGAGTAATATAGCAAAAAATCATTTGGTGGAAGACTTAGGAGAAGAAAAAGAAAATACGATCTGGAAGTAAATTACTTACAAAAAAGGAAAAGGATGATGAAGGAATTTCAGCATTAAATTATATAAGTGGTTTGATGGTGGTGGAATGGTGTAAAATAAAAACAAAGATGTTTTCTGCTAGCTAGATACCAGATGTAACAAAAAAGCCAAAAGAAAAAGATTACAGACAGTATGGGGGTGCCAACTAGTATGACCAGTAGGAAATGAGACATTCTCAAATACGAATTTCTATAAAAATGAAGAAATACAAATTTTAATTCTAGTAATAGTAGTAACATGCTTTTTATAATTTCTCCAAGTCTTTTGAGATTCTAGTACCATGATGGGAATGGACCTCATTCCTAAGTCAAAATAAGCTCTTCGCAGTACCCACAATGTGCCCAGTAATGACTCATTCTGTAATTCGTATGGGGTTACATGTATTGGTAACATTTCTAAATATGATTACAAATTTTATAAGACCTGTTGCTCCTACTACCATTGGAACTGTCTGGGTATCTTTCTTCCACACTACTCTCATTTCTGCCTGCAAATCCTGATATTTTATGACTTTGTGTCTCTCTTTAGTTATGTTAGGAACCTGGGAGGTAATTCCCAGATATGCTCAGAATTAGTCCAAAATTACAAAAAATACACCGAACCCACAGACATTGCCAACATCCTAGCTGACAGGTTCAGTGCAAACTCCCTCCCCCTCCCCACCAAAAGGGAAAATATCTATCCCAGCAGAGTGCTGCCCCCCTGACATCTCAGATGCTCAGGTAAGAGCCGCCCTCTCCAAAGCAAAAAACACAGCATCAATGGGACCAGATGGTATCCCAGGCTACGTCCTACATGAACTCCAAGAAGAGCTAAACCCAAACATAGAACTACTGTTCAATCTCAGCCTTACTACAGGATATGTGCCCAAAGAGTGGCGTACAGCAACAGTGGTCCCTCTCCATAAAGGTGGTGCCTCAACGGATCCTGGAAACTATCGCCCCATAAGCCTGACTAGCTTGGTCTGCAAAGCTATGGAAAGGATCATCATGGACTTCATAAATAAAGATATTGGGGACCTACAAACACTGGATCCTACCCAGTTCGGCTTTGTTAAGGGCAGATCCTGCCTCTTAAACCTGGTTGATTTCTTTGAAACAGTCACCAAGGCCATTGTGAGGGAAGGTGGTCCACACAGCCTACCTGGACCTCGCAAAAGCCTTCGATACAATACCCCACTCGGGAATTATAGATAAGCTCACCAGCTTAAATATAAACCCCTATGTCACTAGATGGATTGCAAACTGGCTCAAGGACAGAACCCACATGGTTAGAATTGCTGGAGCCATGTCAAACTCCAAACCTGTTACAAGTGGTGTCCCACAAGGCTCAGTCCTGGGACCTCTCTTGTTCGGTATATATTTTTCAGAGGTACAGGCCAACACGGAAGGACTGTGGCTGACCAAGTTCGCAGATGACTGCAAACTGGGTGCCATAATCGACTCTCCAGCCGACACAAGCATCCTCCAAAAGGGCCTCATAGAAACAGACAACTGGTGCCAGAGCCATGGCCTCAAGCTAAATGCCAAAAAGTGTATAGTCATCCCCTTTGGCAAAAACAAAGTGCCCACAAATTACCACATAGGTGGTAATCCATTATGTACAGAAGAAGTAATTAGGGACCTGGGGACCCAAGTTGATAGCAATCTCTCATTTGACAACCACGTGGCCAAAGTGGTTAGAACAACATTTTATATAGCCCACCTAATCATGAAGGATTCACATCTAGATCCGGGAGGTCATCGTGCCTCTTTACTCATCCCTCATCAGGCCCATAATTGAGTACAATGCCCCTTTTGGGATGTACCTTACCAGACACCTGCAGCAACTGGAAAGACCCCAAAAGTACCTCACCAAGAGGATCAAAGGGCTCAAACAGATGTCATATGCTGCCCGGTTAAAGAAACTCCAGCTCTACTCAGTGGCATACCGCCTGTTCAGAGGCGATCTGTGCCTGACGTATAAAGCCATGTCCAACCCAGAATTAATGGACACGCTGCACCTCAGAAAATCCAAATCCCATCGAGCTACATGCTCGAGAGACTTGAACCTCAGCACTGAAATAAATAGGACATGCTGGAGGGACAGATTCATAACCCAGAGGCTCCCTTCACTCTGGAATAAAATCCCAGTCCAGGTTAGGCAGAGTCCCTCATTGACTCTCTTCAAGAGGACTCTTGATGAGTGGATGGGAGATCGTAGGTTTACCCCGGGTATCACTTCTGTGTCACTGTTAGACAGAGGCACAGTATACTAACCTCGAAAAAGGGCATAGCAAAATAAATTTAAAATGGGTGGCGAAAGCCAAACACATTCTGGCTAGGCTTGTAGATGCCCTAGAGCAGATAGCCTAGTATGAACCTATGTATGCAGGAAGCTGTAGTCACTGGGTGTGGCAATTTCAATGATCAATGCTACTTTTGTCTTCCTTTCATGGACCACTATAGTTGGGAATGGGTGATCCCATGTGATATAGACTTCATCATTTTCTATGATACTTTGTGGCTCATATCAACACAATGATGTTTGCCCAATCCCCAGTGCAAAAGTCTTGCCACATTATTATACCTTTCAGTATGCAGTCCTTCTGTCATTAGTATGTTTCTAATTCAGTGTTACAAAACCTACATTTGTCGGTTTCTCCCACATACCCAGTGATGCTCTATCTCATTAAAACCTACATTTGTTGGTTTCTCCCACATATCCAGTGTTGCTCTGGGTCTATATTAGATCACCGAGTGCTTAAAAAAGTGAACAGTGATTAATCTACCCTATGTAAGCGAAAGTTTACAATTTCGAACTGTCAGAACAGCAATTTTTTTCCTAGGGAAATAAATCACTGTTCCAACAACAACAACAAAAAAACATGCTTTAAACATTACAATAAGTGGGGGGGGCTTTGCCCCCACACCCCCCGATGTGGGGGTTTGTGCTCCACACCCCCCCTACTTAAATATATCAGCTTCGAGACCGCACTACAGTGCCAAAAACGGCAAAGTAATGAAGCGGCCAAGCGAATTCTTTCCCACAGAAAGAATTCGCTTAAAAGCCACTTCGATATTTTGCCATTTCAGGCTTTTGAGTTCGATCAAGACACATTTGAAAGAATGCATCTTTGATCTTTTAATAGGGAACCTGTTGCTCTATCTCATTAAAACCTGCATTTGTCGGTTTCTTCCACATATCCAGTGTTGCTTTATCTCATTGTGGTGTTTCTCAATTAGATTTTCTGCACTGAATCCTTCACCTCACAGGTACTTCATAACCTCAGCTTCTATTTCTTCAACTTCTCCATGACTAATCTCCTTTTCCTCTTTGTCTTCTTATTTTCTGTATTGTAAAATTTTCCATGTCTAGGTTCCTTTGCCTGTATTTCTCTTCAAATATCTTTGGGGCTGCCATTTTGTATGGATTAATTTTGCTTTTTCCTTTGCATAAATATTACACCATATTAAATCTCTCTTTCTTTCCCATATCCATATTTCTTTTTTATGCTTTTCAAAAATTGCTAGGTTTTGTTGTTTACATTTTCACACTTCCTCAGATGCTTTTTTTTCAAACAGATCAAAGTTTCTTGATCTATATACTGTTTTTCACAAATCTGTTGTATTAATGAACACAAATTTTTATTTGAAGCTTCTGACAGTTTTTCTTGTGGAAGTATTTTTCTTTCTCTAATTTTTCTCAATCTTTTTGTATATCATTTGTCTGGAAATTCTGGGCTTTTTGCATAATAGTAACAATACATAATTTCTTTTTTATCCTCAATTGTCCACTTTATCGTCTTTATGGCTCTTCTTTGGCCTATCAGTTTTTTGTGATTTTTGTGGACTAGTACTTCCTTCTACAAGGGGGGGGGCATCCTCCCCCTGGGCCTGGCCCCATTTTAGAAATGTTTCCATAGTATTGGTACTGTAATGGTTCTGTTCTATGAATATTATATTGGTACTGTGATGGTACTGCTCTATGAATGTGATGGAACTGTGATGGTTCTGTACTGTGATTGCACTATTCAGGGAATGTGTTGTTGGTACTGTGATGGTCCTGTTCAGTGAATATATTGTTGGTACTGTGGAGGTTCTGTTCTGTGAATGTGTTGTTGGTACTGTGATGGTACTGTTCAGTGACTGCTATATTGTTACTGTGCTGGTACTGTTCTATGAAAGTTATATTGGTACTGTGTCCAGTCCTGGTACCAGTATGCCTACCAGGATTGTGCACTTTTTTTATCCCGAGTCTTGTGCACCCAGCTCTCTTTTTTAATTTTACTTCTGTCCATGATATATGTTGGAAAAATACAGTCTATATATCAGTGTCATCTTGGTGAGATTTTGTGAAAAACAAGGTCCACCTCATGAGGGTCCTTACCAAGACTGGAGGATGAATCCAATTTCAGCAGTACTGTTCTCTTTTACTTGCTGACTTATCATCTGTCCATTCGACCCCTGGAAGGGTAGTGGTATATGATTTGAGAACAAGACAAAAATGTATAACAATAATAGTGATGTATGCGCATACTAATATGGTGAAGAGAAAACAGTTGTCTGAAAATATCAAAAACTTTGTCTTACTTAATACATTCATCAATAGTGTTGGTAGGATATTTTAACTGTGACCTGAGGAAAAAAGAGAAAATTGCACAGGAAATTAATAGAAGGTGGAGATTTAAAGGTAATAAAGAATAGAAAATGGGCATACAAAGGGATATTTTTATGACTGAAATGGATTATATAGTTTACTCTAAAGACATTAAAGAAATAACAGGGAGTCACAATGGTAGAGTTTCAGAATATAGAGTAGAATAGGCTAGAATAGAGGAAGAAAGCAAAATAATAAAGGAGTGAAAAGGGGTAAAGAGGTTAACTGTAGAGTTTAAAAAGGAGGAAAAAATTATAATAGAGAAAGAAATATTGTGGAAAGATCAAGCGACAATGAGACAATTTCATAAAAAATTGACAGAGTAGTTGGTAGCATGGACACAGATGTATAAAAATATATTTGGAAGTGGAAAAAAGAATAAAAATTAAGATGAAATATAAACACATTTTATGAAATTCTAAATAAAAGATAGAAAAGTGAAGTGAGAAAGTAGGGGAAATAGAAAACCAGGTGTATGAAAAGAAAAAAAAAGTAAATATGATGTTCTATAGACAAAGATTTTTTTCTGAATGGAAAGAAAGATTATAGGAGGCATCCTCCTTATTTAGGAATAGAAGTACATGTGACAGGAGAAAAAATGGATGCTATCTTAGAAAGAAAAGAAATATAAAGTACAAACAAGATGATATTATGGAGGTAGTAGAAATATTTGTGGAGAAAATGTCTGAAAAAGAGAAAATGAGTGGGAAGAAGAATGGAATGTAAAAACAATGTCAAAAGTAAGGATTGTTTTAGAAAGAGGTATAACAATAGACAAAAAAGAGTGTGAAAAAAGACTGCACGACTGAAAAACACCAAGGGTAAATGTTATAAAGGAAATGAATAATGAATGAATAATGAAGAAAGAGAGTTTTTTAAATAGTAAATGAATGGATTAAGGAAGGTATAATGGAAGAAGACAATTGTAGTGGTCTGATAAAATGTATATAAAAAAGGATGAAAGAAAATATATAAAAAGGGAGGCCTATAACATGAGAATACAAACTATTAATAGTTATGAAAATATTACAAAAAATGGGTGGAGAAAATATTGGATGAGTCAGTAGGAGAAATAATTTCTAGTAGAAAGGAAGAGAGGTAAAAGAAATGATAATGGAAGAAGAAGTAGAGATGAGACTAAAAGAACATAAAGAAGAAAGACAGATAGCATGTGACCACTAAAGAGCCATGAACCAATGAGACAGATTTTAGAGTAATATGGAATAGGAGGAAAATGTTAATGTAATAAAGAAATGTTATGAAAAATCCACAAGTACGAGTTATAATAAATGGATGGATGGTTGCAAAATAAGTATTAAGAGATGAATAAAATAAAGATATCCCAAAAGCATGTGACCACTAAAGTGCCATGAACCAATGAGGCAGATTTTAAAGGAATATGGAATAGGAGGAAAATGTTAATGTAATAAAGAAATGTGAAAAATCCACAAGTACAAGTTATGAAAAATGGATGGATGGTGGAAAAATAAGTATTAAGAGATGAATAAAATAAAGATAACCAATAAGCATGTGACCACTAAAAAGCCGTGAAGCAATGAAGCAGATTTTAGAGGAATATGGAATAGGAGGAAAATGTTAATGTAATAAAGAAATGTTATGAAAAATCCACAAGTACGAGTTATGATAAATTGGTGGATGGTGGAAAAATAAGTATTAAGAGATGAATAAAACAAAGATATCCAATAAGTGTGTGACCACTAAAGAACCATGAACCAATAAGGCAGATTTTAGAGAAATATGGAATAGGAGGAAATGTTAATATAATAAAGAAATGTTATGAAAAGTCCACAAGTAATTTATGATAAATGGGTGGATGGTGGAAAAATAAGTATTAAGAGATGAATAAAATAAAGATATCCCATAAGCATGTGACCACTAAAGTGCCATAAATCAATGAGGCAGATTTTAGAGGAATATGGAATAGGAGGAAAATATTAATGTAATAAAGAAATGGTATGAAAACTCCACAAGTACAAGTTATGATAAATGGATGGCTGGTGGAAAAATAAGTATTAAGAGAGGAATAAAATAAAGATATCCAATAAGCATGTGACCAAAAAACAGCCATGAAACAATGAGACAGATTTTAGAGGAATATGGGAAAGGAGGAAAGTGTTATTGTAATAAAGAAATGTTATGAAAAAATCCACAAGTACACGTTATGATAAATGGATGGATGGTGGAAAAATAAGTATTAAGAGATGAATAAAATAAAGATATCCAATAAGCATGTGACACTAAAGAGCCAGGAATCAATGAGGCAGATTTTAGAGGAATATGGAATAGGAGGAAAATATTAATGTAATAAAGAAATCTTGTGAAAACTCCACAAGTACAAGTTATGATAAATGGATGGATGGTGTCAAAATAAGTATTAAGAGATAAATAAAATAAAGATATCCAATAACCATGTGACCACTCAAGAGCCATGAAGGAATGAGGCAGATTTTACAGGAATATGGAATAGGAGGAAAAAGTTAATGTAATAAAGAAATGTTATGAAAAATCCACAAGTACGAGTTATGAAAAATGGATGGATGGTGGAAAAATAAGTATTAAGAGATTAATAAAATAAAGATATCCAATAAGCATGTGACCACTGAAAAGCCATGAATCAATGATGCAGATTTTAGAGGAATATGGAATAGGACTAAAACGCTAATGTAATAAAGAAATGTTATGAAAAGTCCACAAGTACAAGTTATGATAGATGGGTGGATGGTGGAAAAATAAGTTTTAAGAGATGAATAAAATAGAGATATCCAATAAGCATGTGACCACTAAAGAGCCATGAAGCAATGAGGCAGATTTTAGAGGAATATGGAATAGGAGGAAAATGTTAATGTAATAAAGAAATGTTTTGAAAAATCCCCAAGTTCAAGTTATGATCAATAGATGGATGGTGGAAAAATAAGTATTAAGAGATGAATAAAATAAAGATATCCAATAAGCATGTGACATTAAAGATCTCTGAACCAATGAGGCAGATTTTAGAGGAATATGGAATAGGAGGAAAATGTTAATGTAATTAAGAAATTTTATGAAA
The DNA here is from genome assembly GCF_019279795.1 of Protopterus annectens. Classification (NCBI taxonomy): domain Eukaryota; kingdom Metazoa; phylum Chordata; order Ceratodontiformes; family Protopteridae; genus Protopterus; species Protopterus annectens. The sequence goes on from NC_056737.1 coordinate 1,194,829,406, forward strand.
ACTCCACAAGTACAAGTTATGATAAATGGATGGATGGTGTCAAAATAAGTATTAAGAGATAAATAAAATAAAGATATCCAATAACCATGTGACCACTCAAGAGCCATGAAGGAATGAGGCAGATTTTACAGGAATATGGAATAGGAGGAAAAAGTTAATGTAATAAAGAAATGTTATGAAAAATCCACAAGTACGAGTTATGAAAAATGGATGGATGGTGGAAAAATAAGTATTAAGAGATTAATAAAATAAAGATATCCAATAAGCATGTGACCACTGAAAAGCCATGAATCAATGAGGCAGATTTTAGAGGAATATGGAATAGGACTAAAACGCTAATGTAATAAAGAAATGTTATGAAAAGTCCACAAGTACAAGTTATGATAGATGGGTGGATGGTGGAAAAATAAGTTTTAAGAGATGAATAAAATAAAGATATCCAATAAGCATGTGACCACTAAAGAGCCATGAAGCAATGAGGCAGATTTTAGAGGAATATGGAATAGGAGGAAAATGTTAATGTAATAAAGAAATGTTTTGAAAAATCCCCAAGTTCAAGTTATGATCAATAGATGGATGGTGGAAAAATAAGTATTAAGAGATGAATAAAATAAAGATATCCAATAAGCATGTGACATTAAAGATCTCTGAACCAATGAGGCAGATTTTAGAGGAATATGGAATAGGAGGAAAATGTTAATGTAATTAAGAAATTTTATGAAAACTCCACAAGTACAAGTTATGATAAATGGATGGATGGTATAAAATACGTATTATGAAATGAGTAAAACAAAGATATACAATAAGTATGTTCCTATATGTATTATTTTATTAAGTATTTATTTTACATTTGTTTACTGGGAAAGTCCAACTGGATACAATTCCTTTTTCAGCTGAGGCCTAGAGAGTAAACCTCCACATTTACAACAAGATAACTGCACACAATATAAAAACATTACATTAATAAATGCAGTAGTACATATATGATTGTATGAAAGGAGGGAGGCTAGATGTGAGATTGAAGGAAATGTTATATTACCAGTATGTATGACATATACAGATGATTGCATTCTAATAACAGAAAACAAGGGATGAATACCTGAGGTGGTAATGTTATATTACCAGTATGTATAACATATTTAGATGATTGCATTCTAATAACAGAAAACAAGGGATGAATACATGAGGTGGTAATGTTATATTACCAGTACGTATGACATATGCGGATGATTGCATTCTAATAATGGAAAACAAGGGATTAATACATGAGGTGGTAATAAGGATTGCAAAAGCTCTAAAAAAATGAGGCTGAAGTTAAACAAAATAAAGTGTAGGGGATTTTGTGAGATAAAAAAATGGAATATATTTCACAAAAAAAGGAAGTAAAGATTTTGGGACTGAGATTTGGTGAGTGTGAAAGTGTAATAAGTCAACAGAGAGAGTTACTGGAACCAATAAAAATGTTAGCTTGATGGAAATGTTTTTACTTATCGATTCATAAAAAGACATCCATGCTGAATACTTAAGCATTAGGAAAATAATATACTTTAAGGGAAATATAGCTGTTTATCACTCAAATGGAAAAAGAGTTATTAGATTTTTTTTGTCTTCATTTGGGGCTCAAGGCTGAACCCAGTAAGAAGATGGATAATTTAAAATAAAAAGGTGGTTTGATTAAAAAAGTGGTACATTTAGCATCAATGCATTTATTTTGGGTGATGAAGCAATAAGAATGTTGAAAGAAAGACAAACAGAAATTATAGGAAAAGTATTATGTGAAAAATATAAAAATGCATGGCAAGATAAAAACCAGGAAAATAAAATATAAAGGGGGCAGGCTGAAAAACAAATATGATACAAAAATGAAAATATGGATGTTAAAAGTAAGTGAGGTGGATGGGAAAAGAATGGCATAACACAATTTAAAGAAAAAATGGTGTATTCATGCTAAAGCATTTTCAGAAAGGCAATAAATGACAACTAAAAGAGGCTTGAATTGTTTTTGAAGTGGAGTATTTTTGTTGAGAATTTTTTTAGACCTGTTACCTTTGAAAGATAATACAAAATGTAAGGTGATGGAGGAAAGAAACTGTATTGACTGCATTGAAGAAGAAAAAAAAAACAACAGAACATGGTCTTTGGGATTGAAAAAAATATTTTTGAGAAAAGTTTAACAATGATTATAGATGGGAAGGGTTTAAATGTATAAGAATGAATATGATATTATATAGGAAGTTTAATAAAGACACGTGATATTGATAAATGACATAAAGTACTGTTTGTGGCAATGTGGGTTTTGTTGAAAAAAGATGTGAGAATTTATTATATAGCAAGAAAATTAAATAGGATGATGGGTTAACTTAAATAAGAAAAATAAGAAGATGGCACATTTGGTGATGATGGGGAAGAGACCAAGTCTATGATGACTGAGTAGGGATGACAGGTTCAGGAGAAAATCTGGCCACAAATTTGTTTGCTAGTATGTTTACAATATCTTCCAGTTTTTGAATGGCAGACATCATTGTGGAAAAGTTCAGAACAGTGATATGAATTATTTCTTAGTTTTCTAACATAAACGAAGAAGAACTTGCAGTTAATCCTTTGCCTTAGTGTCTAATCTAAGTTCATGAGATGCATTTTTGGTCTTAATACCTACCTTCAGTCTCTTAGGGAAGTTTTTTATATTATCTTCATGCTGAGGATTTCTTAACTTATGCAATTCTTAAAGTAGTCACTTCCTTTAGTTATAAACTTTGTCTAGAATGTTGCTGCTGCTAGTGGTGGTATTAACATCAATTTATTCCAGGGATGCTTTGATTACCCATTCCAAGAACATTGCACATTCCCAGCATTGGAGGTGTGGGTGTTTAAAAGTATGTAGGGATAGAGGGATATATATTTTTTTCTTTCCCACTTTCATAACTTACTAATGTAGAGCATGTTTCTTCCTGGATACTAACAGTCCCTACTTCCAATGATCCCATATTTCAGTTTGGGAAAGTAGCACCTCACCAACTCCTCAAATAGTTCAATATACCCAGACTACTCTGTCAAAAATACATTTAGACTAACTTCTCACTATCCAGTATCAAAAAAGTGTACATGTCAAGCAATTCAGACCACATTGATATCTATGTATTTTGTCTGACTTATCTACTAAACGTTTTGCCCTTATTGTGAACTACTTGCTGAAAATATATTATTTTTTGGACACAAAGCACTCCTGAATGTCTTTTTTACTATTTGTTATTTAGGTATACTGTGATATTACAAAATATGCCATGCATCCAAGCATGTAAATGCGCCTTTTAAATATGATATGATGTAGACAGTATGACATATTTAATTCTCAACTCCAAACTGGCATGAGAACAATGTCCTGCTAAAGCTGCCCCCACAACAATCTGTGTAACCTATGAAGTTCATAGAACACATCAGTGGTTGTGCTGAGTTAGTCACGCCCACCTTAATGTCTGTATAACCTATGAAGTTCATAGAACACATCAGCGGTTGTGCTGAGTTAGTCACGCCCACCTTAATGGAATTACTAACCTATAGTTATTATTATACCTCCACCACCCACTCAGTGCCTGAAGCCTCTGCTAAATATCTCAATCATTCAACATCAGCCCAGCACTTACCTCTACCATTAAAAATTCCTACATAAGCTAAAACAAACCACTAAAGCTGCTAACCAACCCCACTCAGACTGCTTAAAAAATAGCTGCAGATGAAATTGCTTTTCTAGTTTCTATACTGATAAATATCTAAAATACATTTTGTCCATCTGTAAAAATCCATTATTATACCTTTACATAAATCTGGTATATCTACAGAATTTAATAACTATGGGCCCATTGCAATCCTCCCCTCTCTATCAAAAATGCTTGAAAATGTATTTAGATTCAACTTCTATATCATCTAAATTCAAATAATCTGCTCTCATAAACATGGCATGGGTTCTAACCCCACCACAGAGCAACCACTACCCTCCTTTACTTCACCAACAACATAAACAAGCATAGGAACACTGATAATCTAGTGTCAACTGTATTCATGGACTTATCCAAAGCTTTCAACACTGTATCACATCAATGTCTGATCACTGAACTCTCTTCTATAACCTCTCTTAATGCTCCCTTAAATGGTTCCTTATGTAAATGTCTGGAAGGCAAGAAGCAGTCAAATGATAATAGGACCTCTCATCCTCTCTTCCAGTTACCATATGCATCCCCTAGAGCTCTATACTAGGACCCCTTCTTTTTAATATTTTTACAAATAAGTTTCACCCTGCCATACACCAAGCAAATGTAGAACAATACACAGATTATTCAAATTTAATATGTACAGCCCCCACAATACCTTTACATAAATCTGGTATATGTACAGAATTTAATAACCATGGGCCTATTGCAATCCTCTCCTCTCTATCAAAAATGCTTGAAAATGTATTTAGATTAAGCTTCTATATCATCTAAGTTCAAATAATCTGCTCTCAGAAACATGGTGTGGGTTCAAACCCCACCACAGAGCAACCACTACCCTCCTTTACTTCACCAACAACATAAACAAGCATAGGAACACTGATAATCTGGTGTCAACTGTATTCCTAGACTTATCCATAGCTTTCAACACTGTATCACATCAATGTCTGATCACTGAACTCTCTTCTATAACCTCTCTTAATCCTCCCATAAATGGTTCCTTATGTAAATATTTGGAAGGCAAGAAGCAGTCAAATGGTAATAGGACCTCTCATCCTCTCTTCCAGTTACCATAGGCATCCCTTAGAGCTTTATACTAGGACCCCTTCTTTTTAATATTTTTACAAATAAGCTTCACACTGCCATACACCAAGCAAATGTAGAACAATACACAGATTATTCAAATTTAATATGTACAGCCCCCACAATATCTAGACTACAAGTAGTCACTCAATTTTCTTTCTCTTCAATTAAATCTGGCTGAAAAATTCAAACATCCTCCTCAATCCCAGTAAAACAAAACTGATGGTCTTCACCACAAAACATGACCTCCATCAAAAACAATCTTTCTTGGTTACATCTGCAAATAATAATAAAATTAAGGTAGTACCACTGATTATTACTGGCATTGTAATAAATGACAATCTTAAATGTGATCAACATATCTTTTAAACAATTAAAAAGATCCAAGACAAGCTTAGCTCCCTTTACATAGCACAGCAGTACTTTACAGACCCAGCATTAAAAACCCTAGCCTCTTCCTATTGGCTTCCAACCTTCTTACCAATCTAAGCTCTACACTAAAATCCAAACTAGCCTCCTGTTACAACAAAATAGCTAAATTTTCTATCAGTGCTGCGCACCAAGCTCACTACCGTCAAGTCTTAAAATGGCTAAACTGACTAGAGCTTAGCAACAACATAACATACTCTCAGCTAGTTAAGGCATACAAACTGATATATTATCCAGAACAATGCCCTGCATTAAATATATAATGTTGCCCTACATCCCACAAGGGACCTCCATTCTGGTGATAAATTTCTCCTTTGCAATACTAAAGCAAATAATTAATTGGGGGACTCACTATACTCCTGTTGCATCACCAACCTCTGGAAAACCATCCCTCCACAAATTAAAATTATTAACAAACTCCCAAACTATAAAGCCCAGCTAAAACAATACTTTAACCAGTCCTGGTCATGCTCATGTTCATCACCAGGTTACCTTACCCAGTCCTGGTCATGCTCATGTTCATCAACAGGTTACCTTACCCAGTCCTGGTCATGCACATGTTCATCACCATGTTACCTTACCCAGTTCTGGTCATGCTCATGTTCATCAGCAAGTTACCTTACCCAGTCCTGGTCATGCTCATGTTCATCACCAGGTTACCTTACCCAGTCCTGGTCATGCTCATGCTCACCACCAGGTTACTTTACCCAGTTCCTGGTCATGCTCATGTTCATCACCAGGTTACCTTATCCAGTTTTGGTCATGCTCATGTTCATCAACAGGTTACTTTATCCAGTCCTGGTCCTGGTCATGTTCATCACCAGGTTATCCTACACAGTTTTGGTCATGCTCATGTTCATCACCAGGTTACTTTATCCAGTACTGGTCATGCTCATGCTCACCACCAGGTTACCTTACCCAGTCCTGGTCATGCTCATCTTCATTACCACGGTACCTTACCCTGACCTGGTCATGCACATGTTCATCTCCAGATTACTTTACCCAGTCCTGGTTGTGCTCATGTTCATCAACAGGACAATACCTTATTCAGTCCTGGTCATGCTTTTGTTCATCACCAGGTTACCTTACCCAGTCCTGGTCCTGCTCCTGCTCATGTTCATCACCTGGTTACCTTACCCAGTCCTGGTCCTGCGCATGTTCATCACCAGGTTCCCTTATCCAGTCCTGGTCATGCTCATGTTCATCACCAGGTTACCTTACCCAGTCCTGGTCATGCTCATGTTCATCACCAGTTTACCTTACCCTGTTCTGGTTATGCTAATGTTCATCACCAGGTTACCTTACCTAGTCCTGGTCATGTTCATGTTCATCATCAGGTTAACTTACCCAGTCCTGGTCATGCTCATGTTCATCTCATGTTCATCACCATGTTACCTTACCCTGTCCTGGTCATGGTGATGTTCATCACCAGTTTACCTTACCCAGACCTGGTCATGCTCATGTTCTTCTCCAGGTTACCTTACCTAGTCCTGGTCATGCTCATGTTCATCACCAGGACAATACCTTACCCAGTCCTGGTCATGCTCATATTCCTCACCAGGTTACCTTACCCAGTCCTGGTCCTGCTCATTGTCATCAAAAGGTTACCTTACCCAAACCTGGTCCTGCGCATGTTCATCACCAGGTTACCTTACCCAGTCCTGGTCTTGCTCATGTTCATCACCAGGTTACCTTACCCAGTCCTGGTCATGCTCATGTTCATCACCAGGTTACCTTCCCACTCCTGGTCATGCTCATGTTCATCACCAGTTTAACTTACCCAGTCCTGGTTATGCTCATGTTCATCACCAGGTTACCTTACCCAGTTCTGGTCCTGTGCATGTTCATCACCAGTTAACCTTACCCAGTCCTTGTCATGCTCATGTTCATCACCAGGTTACCATACCCAGTCCTGGTCATGCTCATGTTCATTGCATGTTCATCACCAGGTTACCTTACCCAGTCCTGGTCATGCTCATGTTCATCACCAGGTTACCTTACTCAGTCCTGGTTATAATCATGTTCATCACCAGGTTACCTTACCTAGTCCTGGTCATGCTCATGTTCATCACCAGGACAATACCTTACCCAGTCCTGGTCAGGCTCATATTCCTCACAAGGTTACCTTACCTAGTCCTGGTACTGCTCATGTTCATCACCAGGTTACCTTACCCAGTCCTGATCCTACACATGTTCATCACCAGGTTACCATACCCAGTCCTGGTCATTCTCATGTTCATGACCAGGTTACCTTACCCAGTCCTGGTTATGCTCATGTTCATCACCAGGTTACCTTGCCTAGTCCTGGTCATGCTCATGTTCATCACCAGGTTACCTTACCCAGTTCTGGTCCTGTGCATTTTCATTACCAGTTTACCTTACCCAGTCCTGGTTGTGCCCATGTTCATCACCAGGACAAAACATTACCCAGTACTGGTCATGCTTATGTTCCTCACAAGGTTACCTTGCCCAGTCCTGGCCATGCTCATGTTCCTCACCAGGTTACCTTACCTTACCTAGTCCTAGTCAAGCTCATGTTCATCACCAGTTTACCTTACCTAGTACTGGTCATGCTCATGTTCATCACCAGATTACCTTACGCAGTCCTGGTTATGCTCATGTTCATCATCAGGCTGAGACCTCTAGTGAAATCACAGATCTCTTATTGCTTATCACTAACATTTTGTCCTTCTGTACTTGAATCTTTACATCGCTAACAACTTTCCCTCATGCACTTGAATCAATACATCCCTTTTCACTCCCCCTTAAACAACCCCCTCTCCTATTGCTTTTTTTTTATCTGCTCACATCCACCACTTTTCCCATCTCTTGCATTCCCTGTATACCTAAGTTATAAGCCTTCTAGATAAAACCAGTTTGGAACAGGAAGCTTAAGTAGAAGTAATCCTATACTATGCTATCTCAATCATTTGCTATTACCACTATCCTCCTATACAAAATGGTGCTTTGTTTACATTGTCACCTCACAGCAAGAGGTTTTCCATAGGTTCATAGGTTCATAGGTTCATACTAGGCTATCTGCCCAAGGGCATTTATAAGCCTAGCCCATAGTTATGTGGCTTTCGCCACCCCTTTAGTTTGAATAAAAACTATGCCTATCATTTTTCTGTGCCTCTGTCAAGCAGTGACACTGAAGTAATCCCTGGGGTATATCTGCGATCTCCCATCCATTGGTCAAGATTCCTCTTGAACAAGGCCAGCGAGGTGCTCTGCCTCACATGTACCGGGATTTTGTTCCACAGCATAGGGAGTCTCTGGGTGATTCTTGGTTGGGGTGCCTTCTGTGTGCAGTCTGCATATCCTCCCTGCACTCATGTAGGTTCTCTCTGGATGTTCTGTTTTCCTCCCACATTACAAAGACATGTGTCTGGAGCATTTCTCCCTGGGCCTCAGCTAAAATTTGGCTCATTTCAAGTCAGACTCTCCCGGTAAACAAATGTAAAAGAAAACACCAATATCTTCCATCCCATCCTACATACTTTTATAACTTATTTCATTATATCTGTTGAATTTTTAACAAACTTCTGCAATACTAAAATCTCCCTTCCTACCTAACTGTATAGCTTTTCTCTCCAGCCCTCCTGTCCAAATGGGATCTGCCCACTTGGTCTTCCCAGTCAACAAAGACACATAAATAAATATATAAAATAGTATTTAATTATTTTTAAGTTATAATAATTTTAAATAACCTGGAGGGTGCTATTTTACTTTACCCACTCATTAATCAGATAGCCTACATTAGGTTTGTATTTTATATATATATATATATATATATATATATATATATATATATATATATATATATATATCGATATCAGTTCAATTATTAAGGATTGTAGCAGTCCTCTTATTACACCTGTGAGATTCTAAAGGGTATGAGGTTGCAGGAAATGCCAACTGCATTTCGAAACAAAGTTAATGGAAAGTACGTTTTCTATCACTTATTTAGTGGTGTAGGTGGCACAAAAGGTAGCATAACCACTTTTGGTGCAGAAGGCTGTGGGATCTATTCCTGCACAAGGTAGCTAAATGTACAGTTCAGCATAAGTGGTAATGCTGCACTCCTGAGTGTGCTGCCCTTCGGATGAGACATTGACTTGTGGCCCCATCTGCTTGAGTTGGTGGTAGCTCAAGTAGATGTAAAATATCCCAGGGCACTTATTAAAAAGAGTAGAGATCCTTTATTTATACACAAAATATTTACATATTTACAAATATTTACAAGTGTACAAATATATCTATATTGATCTAGAGACTTATGTATGTGTGTGTGTGTGTGTGTGTGTGTGTGTGTGTGTGTGTGTGTGTGTGTGTGTGTGTGTGTGTGTGTGTGTGTGTATGTGTGTGTGTGTGTGTGTGTGTATGGGTACATATCACTTCACCTAAAACTCATTTCACCTAAACTCATTTCACCAAGACCATTCACCTAAACCCATTTCACTGACAAGTAGTACAATAAGGCAAATCAAAGGTATATGTCCTGTTACCCCACTGTAGTGTGATCCCGGTGTTAGTATATATAGTAAGGGGAGTGTAGGGGGCATAGCCCCCCCCCAGTTGGCTTTTACCAAATAATGTAAAACAAAACCAGACATAAAACCAAAATAAGTGAGGCGGCTGCACCCCCCACCCCCTCTAACTATATAAACTAACACCAGGATCACACTACAGTGGGGAAAAGGACATATACCTTTGATTTAACTTATTGTACTATTTGTCAGTGAAATGAGTTTTAGGTGAAATGAAGTTTAGGTGATTTGGTTTAGGTGAATTGAGTTTAGGTGAAATGAGTTTTAGGTGAAGTGATACGTACCCGTATCTATCTATATATATATATATATATATATATATATATATATATATATATATATATATATATATATGGGTCCCCTTTAGAAATCCAAACATTCACTTACCTGACTCCTAAACTACCAAGACGAAAAGACTGACGACCCCACAACACTGACGTCCCGGAATACTGACTTTGCACTCAGGTAACTAACCACTTGGCCATCCTGTTGAAATTTGCCCCTTCCCCCTGCAGTAGTGTGATCTCGGGGTTGGTATATTTAGTTGGGGGGGTGTGGGGGCACAGTTTAGTTTTCTTCGGTTGACATTTTTGTTTAGGATGGCAAAGCGGTTATTTACCTGGAGTGGTAAGTTGGTGTTCTGGGACATCGGTGTTGTGCAGTCATTGGCCTTTTCATCTCAGTGTTATGGGTTTTCAGTAACTGAAATTTTGTTCTTGTAAAATAGACCAATATATACACATATACATATATACTCACACATACAAATTTGTTGTTGACACAATCATACTGAATTTCATCTCTGTTTGATCCTCCACTCCTTTTTCCATAACCACCATCTAATTTTATTCAATATTGTTGCTAAAATCCATTTACTGTTAAACATAATTTCATTCATTCTTTTATTCCATATGACATATTTTATCTATTCTTTTAACATGTTCTTCGACATATTTACTTCTGTTCATATAATATCCATATTTAATCATATCCATGTTTATTTTATCCACTTTGTTTATATTTTCAAACAAAAGTCTTATTAAATAGTTTTCCCCATAACTTTTTTATTCTTTTACATTTGAAAAACATATTTTCTATAGTTTCCTTTTTATGACAATGCAAACATATTTTCTCAGTTTTCTTTTTATATGGCATATTTCCTTTAACTGGCAATTTATCTATTACTAGTTGCCACAAAAATGTCAAAAATCTACTTTTTGATTACACTATTTGCTTCTTAATTTTTATAGCTTTAATCTTTTCATCTGTTAGATTTTCCCAAGGTTCTACATTTTACCTTTGCATTCTTATACAATTTTTCTCTATCTTTTCTTTATCATCACTTCTTATTTTCCACAAAAATATGTTTTAATATTTTATTTCCTCATTTATACAATCTTTTTCTCTTTTACTTTGTTTAACCATAACCCAAAATATATCATACCTTTTATTTATATTTATATAGTTGTACTACTAATCTCTTATCTTTTTCATTTATCGACTTTATACATTATACAAATTTAATGGAGCAGTCTCTTAACACTAGTTCAATTAAACCTAACCATTTTTCCTTCTTCATTTACATACAAAACTCCTCTTTCTAGTGGGTTTAATCTAGAACCCAACATAAATAAAAATATATCTGCAATAATTCATTTTCAAATATTGTTGGCAACATAAATACACTTAAGTATGTTATTTTTTCCATCAGTACATAATTTATCAAATAAGCCTTTATCTGAATGATAATTTATAAGTTCCCCAGAAAAGACGGGTTTGTTTTATTTCTTCTATTATTTTTAAATTGAATTCTAAATATATCTTTATTCCTAAATTTTATACCTAGCACAGACATTTCATTCATTGTAAAATATACACCCACATCACCTAAGCTTTACTTTTCTCTTTATTTAAAGCCATCTCTAGATAATTATGTGTGCAGATTATTGCTGCTTTTATCCAAATTTTGTTTTTAGCAATTAGTATAATACCATCTGCATATGTTAACAGATCTGGAATTATTAACCCTTCAAGTTATATACATACCCCATCTCCTTCACTTTGTAGTTTATTTCACGCACTATCATGCTCATGACTAATGTAGAGTATACAACTCATTGAACACCCCTGTCTGACACCACTATTCATAAGCACCTCTTGGCTTAACTAGCCATTTACAAGTATTTTTACTTTATTATTACTGTATACTGACATACATGATTTCCTACCTTTCTCATTTTTATTATATTATTTCATTATTACCCGTAAGATTTCATGTCTGATTGTGTGAAATACCTTATTAAGGACTCCTATAATTACTTTTGTTTGCTCTTTTCTGTTCATAATACCATCCACAATTTCTCTTTTATTAAGAATTCTTGACAGCCTTTTAAGAATTCTTGACAGCCTTTTCCCTTTATACTATATATGCTATCTTCCATAATGCCTTCCATTTTAGTTTCAGATCTCTTTTATATTATTTCCATAAAGATCTTATAATCATCATTATTCAGTACTATTGGTAGCCAGTGTTTAATTGCCTTCTGTCTTCCTTCTTCCATATGAATTTTTCTTCCATATGAATTTAAGTATTCTACTACATAATTCTTGATTTATAAAACCTTCATTTAACCATACATTCAAAAAATTAAAAAACATATTTTTTCCAGCCCCTTAAATGTTTGTCCATTTCTTACCCTCTTCCATTTGGGCCTGCATCTAAATCTATATTTACTTGTCCTAATATTTTATCTAGCTCAGTTAACTTTTTTAGTTTCCACAATTTTTTCACTGCCTTCTTTTTTTCTTTAAACATTTCTTGTACATAATTGTACTACAATATTCATATTTTTTCCTGTGTTCTTTAATTTCTCCTTTTGCATGTTTTATTTCTATCATTATACTACCATCTTTCTTTACTAATCTGCTTAAGTAGATCTCTTTTTCCTTGCCAAAATATCTTTTCTATAACAGTTCTTGTATTTTTTATTGATTGTTTCATATTGCTCTTGTTCAAAGCACTTTCTACCATTATGGTGTGAATCTTCCAATGCATTATTATATGTTCTTTTATATTTTTCTTTCCCTACTTTCTCACATCATATTGCCACTCTAACACATTTTTATATTTCCTTAAATATAATTCACCATTCAGACAAATGTTTATAAAATGTTGTCATAGTAACATGATCGTTCTATGAGTGTCATTTATCTTTTTATTCCTTTGCCTATTTTTCTTGTTTTCCTTTATCTGTAGCCATTTTTCAAGATGATCAGAAAAATCTTGTTTCAACCACCCCCCCTTCTCCTATAACTAAACCTTCTGATACTATAAAATAATCTATTTCAGTTCTATACATACCCCTTTTGTATGTCTCTGAATTTTTGCCCCATAGTTTTAAGTTACCATATCTTATAACTTCTAACATTTTCCTTATATCATTTCCTTTCTTTTTATGTTTGCCTTTTAAATCATAATTAAACTTTCCTGTTATTATAATAATCATATTTATCACTACATAGTTTAAAACTTGATGAAATAAGCTTTCCCTTTCTTTACTATTAGTATGTAATGTTAAACTTCTGTATATTTGTTCTTTGTATTTTAAATCTACAATAGTTAATCTTCCCATCTTTGCTAAGGTTACACCTAATATTTTTACTGTACTTCGACAGAATATGGCTATTCCAGAACATCCCTCAGTTCCAAATTCCAGATTGTCTTTCCTCCACATAGTTTCTCTGTTTTTAATCTTTCTTCATTTGTTAAAATTCTTGTTTCTTCTAAGATAATTACATCTACATCACTCCAAAATTCCTACTTTTCTTACTATATTCTTACTATTCACATTTACAGAAAGCTCTCTAAAACTTTAGTTTTCCCTTTCTCTTAGATTCATGGATTCATAACCATAGTTCATTACTAGGCTAGCTTTCTTAATAGGACATTTATTTCAAAAGTGAGAATCAAACATTGTACCTTGTGTCTGGTAG